>NW_013530507.1:4502075-4652536 GCF_000836235.2 Papilio xuthus | reverse complement strand
TTCATAGCGCCTTTTGTGTGTTCAGTTTTATTTCTGCCGTATAAACAACACGGCAGCCTTGAACATTGAAACAATGGCATGAGGTTAAGTGGGAGGGACCCGCTGAGGTAGCGTCGTCCCTCCTGAAGAGGCCACCTCAGCCTCTGAGCTTTCTTCTCGAGCGCACTCCAACCTTTGCCAACGCCAAAACTCTTCACTTCAATACACCCTCTACACTCAATTATATTATAAACTGCCGATAAAGATAATGACAACCTTAAAATTAATTATAAAATAATTTCGTTAAAAATAATTAGGTCAAAAGAATCAGCGGGGTTAGATAAAGTGCATTCGCTACGAAGAGATTCCATAAAGAACTTCAAAAATATATCGAACTTACAAGAACTTTCGTTAGGTCATGTGATTATCGGACGTCAGTAACATAACATTTTTGAAGATCGTTATGGAATCCCTTCGCAGCGAATTCACTTTATCTAACCTAGCAGATTATTATAGAAATAATACGATATTATTATTTTGAAAATTAATTTAATTGAAATAAAAAATGTGAATAGTATATATTATTTTGCATCATTTAAATAAACGTATCGTAACGTAAACGTAATATTAATAAAGTTTTTACAGTTTTATATTATTTTATACATTTATTTATTTTATATAGTTTTTCTTTATTATCTTTTAACTAAATCATAACAATTAACACATCTTGAGAATAAGTACAAATACATTTTAAACGTCAAAAAATAAAAACATTTTTAGCATTAGAATTAATGGCTTTGGTATTATTCAATTCAAAAAGTGTTTAATCTTATTTTAATATATTTTTATTATCTGTATTCTGCTTTCTGCCTTAAAGATGATTTGTTAAATTTTTAACAAAACGGCAACCTCCTCCAATGTAGAGAAATGTTGTAGACAACATTATTTTGACATAAAACTGGACAGTATTTATGTTACTTACAGAAACCACAAAATAAAACTACAAAAAGTAGGCTTATCGTGGGTTTCTAATGCCAAAATATCCGTTTAAGACATATCGTTATCCCTGTTTTGTCGAAGAGGATGACAAATTGGAAAGCACTAATACCAGAAACGATTTTGGTGAATATTCAAGGGTATAAAAAGTACTCTTTTATAATCACTTCGACGTCCATATTTTCAGTCGCCGGCGGTCAAACGGTGACACGTGTTTAATTAAACAAAGTCTAACTGTATTTTTGGAATAATAGATATACAAATACTAATTAAGCGTCAATAGCCTAATGGTTAATGGTACGGTTTCCGATCACCAGGTCGCGGGATCGAATCCGTCCATTCCACTATTGTCGTAAACTATTCCTAGCACAAGTTTAGAGCTTAATTGGAACGGTACAAGAAATATTAGTAAATTAACAAAAATCTGCTAACATTTTATAAAAAATTTTTTTTTACTAATTCTCTTTAAAAACAGAGATAGCATGTTTCGTGCAGGTGTTTCGGCAATGGAAACACAAATAATGTACGCAATATATGTGAAAATTATAGCACCATTAATTTCAGTTATCCAGGCGTAACCTCAGCATTAAACATTATAAACGCTCACAACTAGCTCGTATGTTTGCTTACATTTCCGCAGACATAATATTGTTGGTAACCGTTGTGTTATCCGTTGCGGAAACAAGCTTTGTTCCATTATGTAAATTGTAAACGGATCTAAAATATCCCACTAATAATGTTACCAATGCACAATCAAGCAATGAAATTAACTTAAAATCGAATATCGTACAACAACATAAGTACTATAATGCCACAACAGATTTCGACCTATAGATCCTCAAGGATATCTGCCCCGTAGGCATAAGTCAAACTAAATTATGACAGCTTACTAGCATCCTCCTTTCAATGTAAAAAAGTGTCACAAGATCGTTTTCGTAATATAGCTGTCATGTCATATTTTTTTTTAATTTTTATTTTATGACATTTTCTATGTCCATGTGGCTTTACACATTCTAATGAACTAACCGCGACAGCACTCCCTCTCAATAGGACAAATATCCTTGTTAGACTATACAAGACATTTGTATGCCTTAGTAGGTATAATATAAATGACATTTCAACGAAATGGGTAGGTGATTAACTTCGTTTACCGTAAAAAAAATTTTGCTGTCCCTTGAGGTCATTGTAATACGGACGAACGTTCCGTTTATTGTTACAATGAAACCGGTACACTGGTTTTAGAAACCGGATGTAAGATGCTTCAACAGGATGCATACATCCCGTTTCCTACTCTTTACCCTATTACCACGATTACTGTTCTGAGGACATAAATATTAAAGAGGACATTTTCACACTGTTGGAGTATCCTTCGGTCTTACTTTCAATGTGAGATAGTGTCAAGAAGACAGCGGTTTAGAGCACCAAAAAAGTAGTAAATAAAATGTAAGTCTGACTTATATAAAAAATCCTATGTTAATTGCTAAAGTAATGTACTTTAACATATTTATAATGACCTAATTAGAAAAAGAATGTTATTCCGAGATATATAACAAAGGACGATCTTTGCCAGTCTTAGTTTTTGCTAAAATTTGCTTGAAACAAAAAATATTTTTCTTCGAGGATAATTTGTCAACTTTAGCATTTGGGTCGGTTTGTTTCTATTACGACGATAAAATAGAAGAGAAAAGTTTCTTTAATATTACCGCAATAGCACACAAGTAAAGTGTACCATTTCTTTTATGACCAACATTTATTTTATAGCAGTAAGAACATAAGGTATGTTTTTAAGCTTTTAAGCTCATGTTATACAACTGTGGTAGTGTGTATAGCACCTATTTCATGATAGATTATTCAAAATAATTGTTCTTCAAAACACAACATTATTTAAATTTAGTAATTTTTTATATCATGACTATATGAATTTCACTCTATCGACAAAATTTGTCTTCTTTTCTTGTCAACCTTCGAACATTTAAAGTGACCGAAAAATTCATTGACGCAATGTGACCCTTACTCCAGATGTGCTCTCCCACGACGCCGACAATGTAAATTTCAAATCCATACAACAAAGTTAACAAACGACAAAAGTTATCTACATTCGCAGTCGCCTGCGGCTTCGTCGGTACAAAATTCAAAGACAAGTGGCCTACAATATGGGCCCGTGCATCAGCTTCCCGTCAAAAATGATTCCAAACATTACCAGGAACAACCGTGGCCTTGCGGACAGACAGATAGACAAATTTTTTGTTTTTTTCCAATATCATCATGTGTACGAAATGTGATTTTTTAATATTACCTACAGACTCTCCGATTTTATTAATATGCGCGGATATGGATGTATAAATTAGTTAATGGTATAACTTTGGCGGTCATGTCGTAGAAAATTACTGTTACCTTCATCATTATTAGACGCAGACAAACGTGTTAGCGAAGAAAAGTTACGCCTTAAGCATCACGCCCTCTTCCATCATGCCTTTTACCACAGACCATCACCATTTTAACATCAATAAGAATAAAAATTGTCAATAGTATCAACTCATCAAACACTATTATATATTGACAACAAACACTCGGTCGAGGCCCGACGAAGTGCTCTTGTATTGTGTCGTCTCGGGCACACAATAACGTGACCTATCGCTTTCCGCTCTTGTATACAACGTTTGATATTCTTTACACAAGGAATATATATGCATTTTCATGCATTACTGTGAAAAGAATAAATAAAAAAAAATTTTATTATGGAATTAATCTTTGAAAAATTTATTCTAATAACTACATTGGGTACTATTTTTTCTTCATTATTCAAATCTTGGATTCTTATTTTGTCCTCATTTCTTATTAAATCAAAACTAAGTATATAGTTCCAAATTCAAATTCTAACCTGACTAAAATAAAACCAAAGGTTACATACGTTTGCGTCCAGATTTTATCTTTGGATCAAAATTGAATAAAATATTAGCCCAACACATTTCTGGGTCTGAGTGTAGTGAAACAATAATACACTCCCGGCACCACTCTCGAACCTTTTTATAAATGTCAAATCAATACATTGGATTTGGGAAAGTGGCAAGAAGACCCTAACCGTATTACTAGGAATATTTTATACTTCGTGGACACCGGACAAATATACGCGAGTGTTTAGCTGTTTATCCATCAACTATCTGACGCTTACGACTCCGTCCTCGCGGAATTAAAAAAAAACTTAATTAGTACATGTGTTCTTTAAGGCTATGTTCTATATCTATGCCAAATTTTATCATTATTCGTTCAACCGGTGTGGAGATACCTTCAACCAAACATCCATTCAACTAAACATTCCCATTTATAATATTAGTAAGATGAATAAGATTTATCTCACGAAAGTTTAAATAATTTGATTTTATACTTCATAACAAAGGGTAATCTTTGCAGTAAATTAATGAATTGTAATTTTAAATTAGTCACGTTACATCTTGAATTATTATTAAAATATTAATATAATTAACAAAGACGTGTCTAACAAAAGACTGCGTAGAACATTCGTCCCAGGTGTTTGTGCAAGCTATTGTAGGCAGGCATTACAGTAATTACTCACATCATGTCTGTTATTATAGAATCTAATATGTTTCATATTATGACGTCGAGTTAGTGATGTGAATCTAGATAAAGCATATAACAAAATGGCACAGGAAAATATCTTTTAAAACCTGCCTTGAATTGCAATCAACTAGACTAGGTATTGTGTAATACCTCACAACTTATCTATCTTACTGATATTATAAATGCGAAAGTTATGATGGATTGATGTTTTAATGTGTCTCCGGAACTGCTCAACGGATTTTGATGAAATTTGGCACACATGTAGAACATAGTCTAGAAGATACATATGCTTACTTTTTAAGTTTTTTTTTCTTATTCTGCTTAAACGGAGTCGTATGCCACAGCTAGTTGTTTTAAAGGTGTAATGCGTATTTATTTTATACTTAGGAAAATATATAGGTATTATTCATTGCTTTTATTAGTAATCAATCACCTCGATATTATTTCTTTGCCTGTTTATATGCAAAATAATAGTTTATATTCAACTGGAAATACCGTTTACTATTAATCGATTGCGCTTCGGTTATATCAAGCTTAAATTCTTCTAAATGGTTTACCGTGGGCTTCTGAGACTATAATACTCGTTTGAAACATATTATTATCTCTGTTTTGTCAAAGATAATGACAGGGATGACGATATGTTTTACGCCGAGATTTTGATCTCAGAAATCAACGGAGAGTAGCGTCGTAAAAGAAGCCGCTCTCAAAAATGTTATGCGGACGCTAAGGAAGCCTTCAGTTTTCATTTATTGAGAAAAATCACTACGCAGCAATCGCAATGGAACTGTTACTTGTATGAAAGGTTACCGAGAAAGGAATTTCCATTGTAAACAAATTATCCGCCAATCATATTATTAGTATTTATTCCATACAAACAGTAATCAAAGTAGGAAAACTTGACATTTCGTAACAAATCAATGGGACACGTGTAGTATGTTACTCTGATATTTATCGATTAAATTTAGATAGAGTACCTCTAAAATTGTTTTATGACAGAATACAACTTCAGCATTTTATTGCACGTCGAATTGCAATTTTTTAATCGTAAATTAACATTTACACTTATCCTTTACAACAAAATTATTTAAACTATCATGTTTTAAAGTATAATTAGTGGATTACTGTGATCAATTGTTGCAAAGAGGATCATTATAATGTCAGTATAATACGAGAGCATAGTTTATTGTTCGTTTTGATTCATTAGCAATGCGCCAACGCGCCACGGGTCACTGCGCGTGCATTAATTCAAAAATTCAATAATTCAACTGGAACGCGAACGGAAATTAATTAACATTATCCCGTATTGTGATATTATCTTTTTGCATATACTATTGATAATTTTATTGTAACGTCAATATGGTTAAGCAAAAAGAATGTTTATCTTAAGCCTACCTTACACTAGCTTAGCTTATTAAAAGTGGTAGAGCCCGCAATAACATATTTTGCAAATCGGTGACATTCTCAGACAGGCGTGAATTGGAAGTAATTCCCCGTTTCATCTGTTGAGCTTGCGTGTCGGAATTATCCTCTTTCTGTGCGTCCCCCGCACCTCCGCACCTCTCTTGATTAAAGGTAGGCAACGCACGTGCAAATGTGGATGTCTGCGGGCAGCGGTCACTTCGATGGTGAATTCCGGTGGCAGCTTTCTCGTTTGTGAATTTCTACTAGAAAAAAGCTACTCAACTATTGGCTATGATTGATATTTCCGTGAGGAAAGCATTCCATTTAATGCTGTGATTAGTCGTTTAGTGGAAAAGGGTTTTTAGTTTGTTTAAAAAATATCGTAACGTTTATAGACACGTGTATAAACTCACCTGTTAGTCACACTCACAACGTGAGTGTAATTTGCGGTTAGGTTTTTTATTGCCGCGGATTTGTCATACTAATTTATAAACCTTGTACAGGTGAGGCTGCGATTTACGATAGATTATATAATGTGATTGAATGTCGAAGAGTTCTATTTTAAATATGTTAATCGATCACCTGTAATGTGGAATTTCACTTCATCAACTTATACGTCCAACCTACCCTAAGTTAGAGGTGACTAAGCCACAGTCAACCACATTGGCCTGGTGCGGGTTGATTGACTTCACATATCTTTAAATAAAAAAACACATATTATGGTTTAAAAAAACGGTGATAATAATGTTTTATATAGTTGTTTTGACAGTGGAAACTGACACTAAGCATTTTGTAATGCAATTTGTCCAATACAATTTACATATTCTAATCATGTATCACGTACTGAGATTCTGACACGTGCAGCATGCGGAAAATATTATTTGAAATATTGCTTCGATTGCATTAAATATATCATTACAACAATTATTATCGGACAGTTCATACGCTTCCGGTATCACGTGGAAATGAACTTGGAAAACTACAGTAAAACATAATAATATATACATATTAACAAAATTGGAGTGTCTGTATGTAATATCAAGAAAAAAATCATATTTCCTACACGAGATAAAGAAAACCAATTTTAAAATGTTTCGCCTGTCTGTATATCTGCCCCCAAGCCCGTGTTTTTTCGGGAAATCTCCGGAACTGCTGAACTAATTTTGACAGTCCTCTGATATGAAGATAGCTGATGCAGTCGGGCATATTGTAGGTTACTTTTTTTTGAAACGAAGTCTCAGGCGACCGCTTGTATTCAAATATTATTTAATTGTTATTAAGAGTCTCAGCTTTTTGTTAGAACATGTCAATGGTCATCATCACACTATAGTATGTGTGCTATCAAAACTTAAACAACACTATAGTAAACATAAACATTTCCTGTACTCATATACCGTCATAAGGAAACAGGGTCTAGGGCATTACGGTCACGATTCAGCTCTTTATGTCAGTTATATGAACCATTTCTTTTAATGACATACCAGGGACGTTACTATGTGCTCAAAAAACTGCTAACACGAGCTGAAAGTAAGTAATGATAGTAATCAAACATTTAATGTCGCGATAATAGCCTATTCGGATACCTAAATGTATGCAGTAACTATAACCATGAGTTTTTAAAACCTTTCTATTCTATCTGATATTTTCTCTAACTTTAATATTAAATAAATCTAATACAATACATAATAGATTTTTTTATAAGGTTTACATAAGGTGGCAAACGATTTAGCGGCCATCTGACTTCATCGAAACAGCCCGCAATTGCAGATGCGTTATTTTAATCGACAAAAGAATAGACGCGCTGAAAGAGAATTTTCTACTTCCTATGCATCCTCCGTCAAATTCACTTCCTTTTCCCGTCCTATCTTTATGAGATGTATGAAGGAAAGAAGGACTAAAATTAAGTTTACTAAATGATTCTATGAAGTACGGTCTTAAGCAAAGTTTTCATAGTTCTATTATTAGTAGTTTAATAGGACAAGCTGCGATAAGAGTAAATGGAAGATTGAAACGTAGCCATTAGGCGCAAATGATTGCGCATTTACGCATTATGTATCGCAATGGCCCAGTGCATCGAATTAGGGTTAATTAAACCAATGAGGATTTATGTTTCTATGAAGTAGATTTCACATATGTGGAATTTTTTTTCCTTTGTTTTCGACTGAAAGTGGCCAGTGCAGATCCTTAACTCATCCAAATATTTTATTTTCAATTCGATTAAAGAGACTAGATCTAGAAATTATTTTAACTAAACCTTTGGTACAATGTAAAAAAAAACAATTTAAAATAAACCGTTAGAATTAATTGCTTCCATAAATGTTGCAATGTTTATTAAATGCCAAAGTTTATTTATGAAAAATAAATAAAACTTTATTACAGGTTTATTTACATTTAAAATGTTAGTTATAAAATATAATCAAGGCAAGTTATAACATGTGAAACGTAATAAAAATGCTTTATTCACAATCAGACGTTGGGAAATTCAATTCACAGCCAGATTTAATTTGTAGCCAATAAAAACATTACAACGCCGGAAAGCAATAATTGTTCCTACGAAAATATTATTTTACCAACCAATTTTACTGGAGCAATAAGAATTTTTCTTCGAATTCATTCCAGATTTATTACCTAGAAATTATTTATATGCCTGTTTATTTTTTTATTAGCTGTCGCTCGCGATTTCACGTGAAATTAAAAAAAAAAACTGAATGCTAATTTAAAAACATATCCATTCAATCATTCTGTAATTATACGTGGTAGTAAACTTTCGCAAAGTTTAGATGGATTTATAATATTAGTAAGAATTAGGTAGTTTAATTTAGGACGACTTCCTAATTCTAGTAATAGAAATTATATTCTGAATATATCATAGTTTTATTCTATTAAATAAAGTATGTTCATAGAACTGGAAACAACTATACTTACTAGAAATTTGTGTTAAAAGTAATAAATTTAAAACTCTATAAGTTTCTGCCGATGTTTATAAATGCGAACCGCTTTGCAATCTACAAACTTTATCAACGTTCACGGAACAAAACTCTGTGAAGTATTAAGCGCAGAAATAAAACTCGCTCAAAACTAAACTCTCGAAATTATTGGAGTACAACTATATCAAAATAACCTATAATACATGACAAAGATTAATAACTACTACTAATAATTTCTTTGTTTTAGGTTTGGGTAAATCACGCGTTTTTTTATATCTAAAACTGTAATTCTATTGATTTCAGATTCTACTGGGATCTATGTATGCTACTGCTTCTGGTGGCGAACCTCATCATCCTGCCTGTTGCCATCTCCTTCTTCAACGACGACCTCAGCACGCGTTGGATAGCCTTCAACTGTCTATCTGACACCATATTCCTCATAGATATTGTTGTTAATTTTAGAACAGGTACGTTTTTTTCATAACTAACAGTCGCACGCGACTCTAGCCACGTGCCATTAAAAAAAATTAACAAGTATCCTATGTGTTTCTTCAGACTATATCTGTTACTATGTCAAATTTGCCAAATTTCATCAACATCTATTGAGCCGTTCCGGAGATATCTACTAACAAACAGCCAACCCATCCATGGTTTTAAACTTTCGAACTTATGATATTAGTAAGATAGTTTTTTGTACTACACAAAGACTAGACAATTATCAAATTTAAATTCGCTCCAAAAGTTATAATTGTATGAATTTAAATGTTTCTATTTTCAGGAATAATGCAGCAAGATAATGCGGAGCAAGTGATATTAGACCCCAAGTTAATAGCAAAGCATTATTTAAGGACGTGGTTCTTCCTAGACCTCATCTCTAGTATACCACTAGATTATATTTTCTTGATCTTCAATCAGGTAAATGTACGTTGCAATTTGGCCGTGTTTCTTTTACTATAGATTTAACTGTCTTTTATGTTTTGATGTTCTGTTTCAGCTTGGGTCTTCATTTGTTTTATAGCAAACATTGTATTTTGTTTTTGGGTTTATTTGTATTTTTGTTTTGTTTCTCATTGTGATTTCTATTGAACTGCCACGAGAACGTACAACGCGCCATCGTGTCGCGTTATTTAAGGGTCTATCAAAGTAAAGGTTTGATTGGCACTATAGTTTCCTTTTTAAAAGAATCCAAACGCATATCTTTTACTTCTACTTTTGGTAATTTACACCTTCTTTCTTCTATCTGCACGATAAACTTAAGTAACCCATATGAATCAAACATTAATTCCTTCGCCCTAAAAAACTTACGGTCGGATACATAAAATGATTGTATGGGCTGCTAACCCCTTTCGTATTTTGGTCTCTATATGCACATTTATTCTTTGTGCACTGGCCACTTTCAAACGTAAAATGTTATATTTGCACCGATATTTTTTCTTCTTCTTATAAACCCCTCTCTACTTCTTTTTTATCTTAAGCACGTCCTCTGTTAATAAATTCATAATTCTTATTATCTGAATTGAATCTTTACCTTCTCATATACCAAAGCATGTTTTAAAAAGCTTCTATATTTATATTTTTCTTGGCTTCGGATATATCTGTATTTATTTTTTGGTTTTATAAAGCAGTTATTCAATCGCTGGTGTACGTTAACAATTATTTTCATGGTTATGAAACACGACCAAATTGTAATATTTTATTATGTATAATCTAGTAACTATATACTTATAGACAAATACGCTTTTAAGTACAAAAATATTTACAAGATTTAAATTCCTATAAATTGGTTTTTGTTCAAAGCTTTATTATTATAAATTTAAACAGCTTTTACTAACTTAAGATATGTATAGTTCAACGAACTGGAGATTGTAAATTGATTGATTATAATTTAATGCATAAGCATCTGACTAAATGCTTGAGCACTTTTCTTTGGCTGAGACTATTACTGGCAGCAACATTGCATGTCTACTTCACGTACCAATCTGTAAAGGTATTATCGTCGTCGTGATCCGGTGCTCTGAAGAAATGCAGACTTCTTTGGAGCATCAAGAGGTAAGTACGCCGCGGACTTAACTAGATTTTGATATGTTGACAGGACTTTAGTGAAAGCTTTCAAATTCTCCACGCGGGGCGCGCGCTCCGGATACTGCGGCTGGCCAAGCTGCTCTCTCTGGTGCGGCTGCTGCGCCTCTCGAGGCTCGTCAGATATGTGTCACAGTGGGAGGAAGTATATGTAAGCCATCATCTCTTCTAACCCCCACCTCTGTGCCATTAACTACTATACCACTAACACTGCTCTAACTACATGACCGCTCACATCTACTAACACGACATAATTTAACACCCTACTAATCCTTATAATATTGGATTAAATTTTTACTAAATACTAAAAAGATTCGATTGGCTGTAACAATGTTTAATTTTTTATTTGTGAAGAAAAAATTTGATAAATTTTATTCAATCAGCGATTGGAACCGTTATAGATAGTAGTGATCCTAATAATGTGTTATTGGAATATGTTGTAATCCTGTATTATACCACTGTTCCCGCCCCCACTGTATGTGAGACCGAGTCCCGCTCTGCACTTCTCTACTGCTTCTCTGCAAGCTTCTTTCTGCCTGAGCACGTTTTCACTCTCGTGAATCTATCTCTTTGCGTGCGTCCGCGCCGCGCCGCGACCGCGTTAGCTCGCCGTCTGCCGACCTCCGACAACCGGCCGCGACCGTCGACCGCCGTCCACCGGGCGCTTCCCTCCGACCCGAACAGTTCCACACTTGCCCTAATTGATATAATTTGCTCGTTACCAATATTAATTTGCTGCTTTTTCAAAGCCTTTAGTACAGATGCGCTAACGCCGATTACGTTTGCCGCGTAAATATTGCAAATATTTTATTTTCTTAATCTTAAGTTGAAAAATAAGTAAACCGCACGAAATCGCGTCCCGAGGTTAATATTCGCGAGTTGTAGGTCCCCCTCTATGTAAGAAAGGACTATCTTTAGCGAGTCAAAAAAAATAACCCAAAAAACGCGTTGGAGAAGTCTTTATTCTTTAGCCGAATTGTAAAAGATTAAGTGATGAAGCTGAGAGTGATAGAGAAGTAGACGGGGTATTACGGGGAGTCAGGTGGTAGCGACATCGCAGTGAGGGTGCAGACGGTCGTGTGCAGATGAGCCCCGGGCCGCAGCCGCGCGACCAGCCGGGCGACGCGGACGGCGCGGGCTCGCGCGACTTCGCCACGCAGGTGCCGCATGCCGCGCTCGCTACGTAGGGGCCTAGCGCGCCCGCTCGGCTCGGTGTTAGTGCATCCCGCGTGCTCGGTGCTAGTGCACGCCCTGCCCCGCCCCGCCCCGCACCCGCGACTCCCGCGACACACACGTCGGACCCCGCCCGCGCCCCTGTCGCGCGACAGTCTCTTCCTACTATCTCGTGTTTCTCGCTTCTTTTCTAGATCTTGCAGAATCTCCAAAAAAAGCGCACCGAACGACGAGGACGGCTCAGCTCCGACGTCGCCAAAAAGAAGGGTGATACGAAAAGCAATCTGATCTTCAAGGTAACCAGGGTCGGCGCGAGCCGGCGCGCATGCTCGTTCGCCCGCTTAGCATGTGCCGGCGCCGCCCGGCGTCCTTTACACCGCTGCGCTCGCTTCGCTTTCTATCTTTCGTTGGCGTTTCTTTCCGACCCTAGTCCGGCCGGCGGGCGCGCGGGCGAGAGGGTTGCGGCCGCGAGCCTCTCCTAGCCTCGCCCTCATCGCATGCTCGCTCGATGACGTTCACGCGTTCATAACCTTGTCGTTCACTGTACGAAGCCATCGGTAGAGATCATCGCGATGCTTGACCACGAGCGTCCTTGTCGCGCGCAGTCCGCACGGCTTCCCTTAGAGGCCACACCGATTGCCCAACATCGTATTAAAATGTTATCGCTCTGTTCGCAGTTCCTCAACATGGCATCTGTGTTTATGCGGATATTCAATTTAATCTGCATGATGCTGCTAATCGGCCATTGGTCAGGGTGTCTGCAGTTCCTGGTTCCGATGCTACAAGGCTTCCCACCGAACTCGTGGGTCGCTATCAACGAACTCCAGGTACCATTGAGAATGGCGATTTCAAAACAAACTTAAGTGACATAAGTACAGTTCTGGGCTTAAATATTATAAAAGAGTAACATTGGATAAAACCTACATGAAGTCTTAGAATAACTGGTGATCTTTTGCCTTGTTAAACTTCTTATAAATTATTTTTTAAATGTTTAAAACTACTAATCTTTGATGATTACAGGAAGCCTTTTGGCTAGAACAATATTCGTGGGCGCTGTTCAAAGCGATGTCACACATGTTGTGCATCGGATACGGCCGGTTCCCGCCGCAGTCACTCACCGATATGTGGCTTACGATGCTCTCCATGATCTCCGGCGCCACCTGCTATGCCCTCTTCCTCGGTCACGCCACCAACCTCATCCAGAGTCTTGACTCATCTAGAAGGCAATACCGAGAAAAGGTAAACTGATTTCGCTAAACGATTAGGCTCTCAATGTCTAGCGTCCGACTTCTACGAAGATAGTTTGTCAGACCGTAAGCTGTTATGAACATCTTATCATTCTAAACAGAAGCATCTCCAGTAACGTGTGATGCATTACGATTCCCTTCATCGCGTGAATTAAATAATCTAATACCTTTTCGCATGTTGTATGGTTCACTTTAAGTCGTCTATAACAACTAATTACTAGTCATTGCCTGTTTCAGAGACTAGACGTGAGTACAGATTGGATGATTGTTAAATGGTTACCGTTGTAAGAGATCACAGAATCATTATTCATCACTTGGTTAAACTCTCTACGCACATTAACTTTTCGGAGGCGATTAATATTCATCTTCATGTAACAATTTCACAGAAATAACGGGTGTTCATAACAGTTTGCTTCTGATTACTGCTTTTTGTCATCTTCTATTGTGTATATTCTTTATAAACTATGTTAGAAATATATAATATAATTATACCGTGTAAAATAAGATAGCTAGACTCACCGTTATATGTTATACAGCACTGTTTGATTTTGTTGTGAAGCAAAGTGTGTGCGTAAGTTCGTGTGTAGCTCTATTCTAACGAACACAGTATTTAGCCTAGCTCTTACAAATGTAAATACGCTTTCAAATTGATTATGTAAAATATAATATTTTAGGTAAAACAAGTAGAAGAATATATGGCCTATAGAAAACTGCCTCGGGAAATGCGACAACGTATCACCGAGTACTTCGAACATCGCTACCAAGGCAAATTTTTCGACGAGGAGCTTATTTTGGGAGAGCTGAGCGAGAAATTACGAGAGGATGTCATCAATTACAACTGCCGTTCGCTTGTAGCCTCCGTGCCATTCTTTGCCAACGCTGATTCCAACTTCGTATCGGATGTCGTCACCAAACTACGTTACGAAGTCTTCCAACCTGGTACGAAACTTATGTATACTATAATTAATTTAACTACTAGTCGCCCGTTGGTCGAAATTAGACCATAATTTATAATAAATGACGATTATAAGTAGGTTAATGCACTTCTTCTCCACGTTAACTTAAGCTATGTTAAATTTCACGTCCACGTTTGGAGAATTTCCTTAAAAAGAGTATAAAATTTTCTCTTCACTTACTAATTTAATTATTTTTTGTAATAACAGCAGTTTAAAACTCTTTCAGGCGATATTATCATAAAAGAAGGAACCATAGGGAACAAAATGTACTTCATCCAGGAGGGCATCGTAGACATCGTAATGGCAAACGGAGAGGTTGCAACCAGCCTGTCCGATGGCTCCTACTTCGGCGAGATCTGTCTCCTGACGAACGCTCGCCGAGTCGCCTCCGTCCGCGCCGAAACCTACTGCAACCTCTTCTCACTGTCCGTGGACCACTTCAATGCGGTGCTCGACCAGTACCCTCTGATGCGGCGAACAATGGAGAGCGTCGCCGCCGAGCGACTCAACAAGATCGGCAAGAACCCAAACCTCGTGGCACACCGCGAAGACGACACCACATCGGAGGGGAACACGATCAATGCGGTGGTGAACGCGCTGGCCGCGGAGGCGGAGCACGTGAGCTTGTCGGACGACAGCGTGGCGCGGCTGTCGGAGCGATCGCTGGGACTGGCGTTGCAGCCGCTGCAGGCGGCGTCGTGCCGCATGGCGGGCGTGGCGCTGCCAGGACTGGGTGTGGCGGCCGCGTTGCCGCGCCCCAAGTCCGAGCACGACTTCAGCGCGGCGCAGGGCCCGCCGGCGCCGTTGGCCGCCGCGGCCGCCTTCCACAAGTCGGACGCTGGCATCGCACCCTGACGCCGCACGCTGTGCTAGTGCGCGTGCGTGAGCGCCACTCGATAGCAATACTAGGCTTAGTGCGAGCTCGCCGCCTCGCTAGTTGTAGCGTAGATATAGCTGCGACTTCGCCGGGCCCGCCCGCTGAATCTCATTTTGTGATCTTATACTTAATTCTCCTGTGTTATAATTTAGGTTAAATTTTATATCATCGACGCTGTGAGGGATCGAATACGTGACGTATTGCGATCGTATAGAATATACCTGTTATATATTGAAGGATAACTATTGAATCTTTATAGAGATACCTTGCCATTAAAAGAGGAAATAATTAATTATATAGACTAGACTGAGATGTAAAATATCACTATTTTATGCTTTGTTGGCGTATGAGATTGTCGCTGTTGTTGACGGATACGAAGTCGATCGCGTGATACCGATCGAAGATGTACCTTTGAAGGTTCCTGGCATAGGCCTCGAAAATGTTATATATTTGAAATTGTTAACCGCATACTCGTGCGCCGAGAGAGGCGGGAGTAGGCAGATAGGCGGAGCTCCGTACGAGCGACGCACGACACGACTCGTTCGAGTCTCACAAATCAAGAGCACATTTGCTTTCTTAATTTTAATATTAAGTAGTCCTACCGACCGACAAAGATTATGCGATTTCTCACGATTTCCTATTTAGAAGTGGATCAGTAGCGCTTCGGGTCGTTTTCTTTATGTAAATATTGTAATTTTGAGAATTCGCCAGTAGGGTTTGTTTTATAGAAGTGAGGGGCGACGTTCGTCGGAGCGGTCCAGTCAATTAACACGTAACCCGCGGCGCGCGGCGGACGTCAAGCCCTCGTGCACCACTACACTTCGTACCTTGTTTTTATTGTAGTCGAAGTAATAATTTATTATTAATAGAGATCATTTTGTAGAAATAAGTAGGCCGAACCGTTAACAAATTCGGACGAATTAAGTTATGTGATAGGCAGTAAGGCCGCGAGCAAGCCGCCACCTCTCGCCCGTCGCCGACTCGGGCCGTCCGCCACTTAGAAATAGGCACGAGTAGCCCCACTGCTCCAATGTGCATGCCACTCGAGCTCATTTTGCCACTTTGCTTCATTCCAGACTTTAACTCTTAATTTATTTTCAGTATCTCTAGTGAATATTTATTCCAATAAGACACGATTTAGATGACGCAATCGCTTGTCTTATGGCCGACATAGCGATAGGAGAACCTAGGAGCGCCGACGCCAAGACATATCGTAGAGGGCGACAGCGTCGAGCCGGCGGCGGATTTGCTTCGGCGACATTCATCGTTGACTAATTCTTATAGTGTCATGACAATTTGTAAAGAAGTTTTGCAAATGTTGAATTTTTAGCCAAAATATAGTTAATTGAGACGACGAACCAATATGCAGTAGCTTAATAGTAGTTAAATGCAGCCTAGTTATCAGTTTGTCGATTAACACCAATAGATACTTTATACTTTTAAGATATTTATACAATCGATCAGAGTGACTATTATGTCAATTTATCTACAAAAAAGATACATATAAATTGCAATTAATCCCCAGAAGCATTTATTTACCGTTGTTTTATCTAACATTGCCGCTTTTATAAATAATATAAATTTTATAGAAGAGATCTATTTTTATTGTGAAGTTGAACCGCTGGAAAGTAAACTTATATAGAAACGTGTGTTTTTTTATTCACAAATTTTAAAAACATTGATATTATTCTGATTTCTGTTATGTCTATTTTCACCAAAAGTGCTCATCGCTGTCAAGAAATTAGAGAAAATGCATTAAAGAATGATGAAAATCGTTTGGTTGTTTATATTATATCCCCGTTTATAGAATTATTTATAATCCCGTTTATAGAACGTTAGACATCAATTCAATAAAACATATTTATTTTGATGTGGTTATTTTTCATTTGGCACCCTAGATGTAATGTTAATTAAGTGTCTTCATTAAGGTTACTTACTTTTGTAAGTAAGTTAACTATGATATTTAGATCCATAAAAGCTAATTGAAATTGGAGCGATGCCCTACTAACCTACTATAAAAGACTGCGATTTGAATACCAAGCATTTAATTATAACACGTTTCAAATGTTTAAAAAGAAATCATGGGTTCGATTCCCAATCAAAAATATGTTCATTTTTATAAATATACTACTGTTTTATGATGAAAAGGTGAACCTCTCATTCCATTCCAGCCACCGTAGCTTTTAATTAGACTTACTTTTATTACGTAATTCTTTGCCCTTTGAGCTGTAAAAATGACGTAGGCAAGAATTCTAGATCTCAAAAATGGCTACAAAAGTCAGCTTTTATTCTCGATTGTCTACACCAGACATTTACTCTTTGACTAATCTTTAAATGACCTAAAGGTCTATGTTACCAGATCATAAAATTACAAAAAAAAACTTAATCTTTAATCTCGACGTCAGCCGTCTAGCTGTCACTGACTCCTCGAACTGTCATTCCGATTCCGTCATTATTTCAAGTATTTTTGAAGGAGGGCATTGTACGGGTCTGTTATTTGTGTAGTGAATATAAACAGTGGAAATATGAATTAATTTTCGCATAAAATCGCTTTCAATCCCTTATACAAATGGATAATGAATTTGTACTAGTACTTATTTAACTTTTATGAAGATCTATTGTTAAAGTTACAAAATGTCTACTAGACGTGCTAGAATAAAAGCTGTAACATCCTTGCCACCAAGAAGAAAAAATGCTGAAACTGCAGATGTTAAAAATAAACCTGCTCAAGTTAAAGAAAACGTAGAAAAAAGCCTTAAAAGCCCACGAACACCACGTCCATTAGCAGAAAAGAATGAAGTGGATGATACCGCCGTACTTCCTAACACTTCAGTTGAAGTTACCAACGCAACAGAGTATCGAAGTGTAATTATAACTCCGAATAAAAATGCAATTGCACCAAACACAGTCGCCTCTCCAATTAACCCAACCGAGAAAATTAAGGCGTCACCAAAAAGTACAGAAAAAGTTTCTAGTAACGCCACTTCTGTTATTAAATCAAACAAAATTATATTTGCGTCGCCACAAACACGTCGGGATAGTCCGTTTAGGAAAGCTATTGCATCTCTCTTGACTTCGCCAAAAAATACCACTAAAAGTGCTGATGTTAACCAAACGAAAAGCCCGTCACCACAAATAAATAAACATACACCCAAACAACAAATAATAAATGACAACAATGAACTGCATATAACAAACAAAAATATACATAAAGTTACACATAACATAGTCAGCCCTGTTGGAAGCAATACAACTGAAGGTAAATATGTAATTACATCCATATTACACTAAAACTGAAGTAGACATTCTTACAGTATCAATCATAAAGAAGTATTTAAAAAGAAATTACAAATCATTTAATAACAAGTTGACTTTAGTCTGCACAAAATAAAAAAAACACAATTTGTAACCTATGTGTTCTTCCAGACTATGTTCTATATGTATACCAAATTTCATCTAGATCCATTCAGAACCAGGAGATATCTTCAAACATCCATCCATCCATCCATACACCTATATTCAATGGATACACAAACTTTAAATTATAAGTCTGTTTCATAAGGTCCAAATAAAGTCCTGAATAAGCTTCTTGGAACTTATTTGTCAAATAATGTCATGTCCAAATAAGCTGTGAAAATTAAATAGAAAATTTAATAAGTCAGTTAATTAATTTATTAGTTATCCAGCACTTTACATGGACATTGTGGAACAAACTCTAAACATAATATAGTTTTCTATTCTAATTTACATCCTGAAAATCTGATTTTTTTTAAAAATCAACTAATACAAAGTAGCCAAACTCCAAAGTTACACTCATGTTACTATGTTTGGTGCCACTGAGTTTACTTTAACATGTAAAGTTTGCACTTGTCCTGAATATGTTAGTTTTCCTTAGCACTCTGATACATTAGTTACTGACCAAAAAGTGATACATAGAAAACACTAATTTTAATGATAAAAAACACATTAGAATCAATTTTTTTCACATAATTTTCAGATTTTAATGTACCCAGCGTTCCTGAAAGTGTCAACGATGAGACTGTTATGGATGGCATTGTACCATTGCAGCAAGCTGGCAATGTACCCAAGCCTATTGATATTCTAAAAAGTGAAATTATATCAGAAAATGTTGAAGTTCTTTTTGATCCAATTGTACCATTACCTTCTCCAAGTAAAGTAAGGCCTAAACTGCGTCCAGCTCCAAGACTTGGACCTCATAGAAGAAATAGTATACAGGTATACTGTTAGGTACTTGTTAATTCCAATTTAAAGAATAATCTTATTAATTGCATATTACTATAAACCAGAGGTAGTCAAGTCATAAAACAGCAATAACTATATATGTATAATTATATAAATATGTAATAAATATATAGTATGTATATACCTATATATATATTTGTGTGAGTGTTGGGTGTGAGCATCTTCCAGTATGTTAATTTTTATGTAACTAAATTTTTAACCTTCTTATGATATACTGGACTGTTTGACCAGTTGTACACCCCTGCTACAGACTCACAAATTTGTTTCACTCCCTGGGCATAATACGAACTAAATTATGTGGCCTCCATCACACTCCTGGTAATGTCTGTGGCATATGTTTTTTGACAGAAATAACAGCAACAACAGTACCTCTCACTAGACAAGATAAGTTTGTTGCACTATACATAGTGTGTTTATGTTGTATATTCAATCTATATTTTTAAAGGGCAGCGCCAGTGAGTCTGAAGATGAGACTCGACGTGCGCAACTGTCTAGTGGTGCAGCTACTCCATCTTTGGGCAGACAACGTCATGATTCACACACATCCAGCACATTGATAAATAGGTTTGTATAATTGTAAGTTGTATATATTATATTTGTCTTTCTATCTTTCTTGCGGACTTCGAGGTGCCTCTTTTGAGGTTAGACAGCACCTCAATTGAATTGTGTTCATAAAAGATGAATACTTTGACCCAATCATTATTATTTCCTCATATTTACCTCCAATACCTACTTGTAAGAAATTTCTGTCTTTATATCAAGTTACCTTTAATACTGTATTGTTTCAGAGAGGTAAATCGTGTGAGGAATGATTCTGTTTGTTCAAGTGCAAGTCAGTTAACCGCTCCCAGCGTTGTCGCTTCACCGCTTAAGGAGAAACAGAGCAAGTGAGTATATAATTGCCTTAAACTACTCAAAAGAAATGATGTAGTCCGGTATTTAGCTTTGATCAAGTAAAATATATAGTTAAACCCTGGTCGGAGGCTACTAAGTGGTAGGTTCACACTAAGCTAAGGTTGTTGTTTCCTGAATTTGTTTATTTTTCGTTCTCAAATTACTATTAACATGATATGATCACAGGCAAACTTTTTGCTAGGTCGGTCAGAACGGATGCAATGGTGGTCAATCAAATTTTGGCTCATATTAGGCCGACCTTGGGCTTATAAGGTCTTGGTTTTGATGTCTAATGCCTGACTTTAATATTTTCAGATTACGTCGTCAAGAGGCGGCCAATCGGCGGGCCGCAGCGATGCGACGCAAACGAGAGAAGGCAGCAGCTAAGCGGGAGTCGCTTACAATGTACGATCTTATATTCTACAACCCCACCACTAATCCTATTGTGTGAGTATTTTTCTGTATTTGTTTGAATTTTAGTTAAATTATATTTAGTATAATATTCACCCTTAACTTAGGGTAGGCTCCGAGCCCCTCGGTGGGGACGTATAGTGAGCTGATGATGATGATATTTAGTATTGCCTCAAATCTTTCTATTTTATTTTTTAGTCCAGACCAAGATGAATTAAAAGCGAAAGAGGAGAATGCAAAAGACGCAAAAGAGTCTGCAGCTAAAGCAGAGGAGTCAAAGAGTAAAGAACAGAATAATACAACCGAAGAGACTGCGCCTGCTCCCGCGCCGCAGATCAAACTCGGACCTAATGGAGAAATAGTTCTTGATGAACAGAGTTTGGTAAGATGCAATAAAAATCACTGTTATGTTGTATATCTGTTTCGCTTAAATTGTGACCTTTTGTTACCTAAATTAATTAACAGATTTTTGCGACTCCAGATCATGGAGTAACGATGCTGATATCAATATATTCTATTTGTAGTATAAATGCGTTATTTTGTAAACTAATATATAAATGACTAAATACTTATTTGTTCGGGTAAACCGCCTAGTTTCGAGCTTAACCTGTGCGTTTCATCAGGTTGAGTGGTTGTGTTGTAGGTGATAAAGCCGAGTGACTCTGGGCGCAGTATATCATGCGTGGTGCGGGAGGGTGCGTGGGGCGGGGGCGGGGGCGCGTACCGGAGAGCCACGCGCACCGCCGACTGGAGCGCGCAGGAGACCGTGCGCTTCTACCGCGCTATTGCCGCCATCGGCACTGACTTCACACTCATGGCGCATCTCTTCCCTGACCGTAGCCGTAAGGATCTTAAGCTCAAGGTAACACTATTTACTTAGTTACAAACCACAGTTAAACATTTCAAATATCAAATTCGCGACGATAAAAAAAATATTTAATTAGTAACTTATATATTTCAGCTTAATCAGATCAGCCATTCTGAAGATACGTAATAACAAACATCCATCCATCTAAACATGCACTTATAATATTAGTAGTTAGTAATATTGTTATATTAGTTATCCAGCCTTTTCTGATGTGCAGTTTAAGAAAGAGGAGCGCCAGAACGGCGTGCTGGTGGACAAGGCGCTGCGGTCAGCGGGCGCGTGGGACGCGGAGGCGCTGCGCGGGGAGTTCGAGAGCGAGCGCGCGGAGGCCAAGCGCCGCGCCGCCGCCGAGCGCGCCCGCCTCGCCCGCACGCTGCACGCAGAGCGCGACCGCGTGCGCACCTGCCGCGACCTGCGCGTGCGCAACAGTCAGTGCACATACACTTCAACTATACTCGTATCACTTTACAATAATTTTCCTATATTTTTCTTTAATTTTTAACTTACAGGTAAAGGAGGTAAAGCTCTAGAATCCACGATGATACCAGGAATTACGCAGCTCAAAGAAAATGAACTGACCACGGCGGATGAAATCATCGCACGCGCCAAACAAACTAAGCCGATAGGATTAGAGGACGTGTTCGTGGAAACCCAAGCGCCACCTGCGCCGGTATCCGCTGTTAACAACAAGACTACACCAAAAGTGGCCATCCCGAGGTCTGCGAGTGCCAACGTCACGCCGAATGCGAATGCTCAACCCGCCCCGGCGACTTTGAATAAGAGCAGCGCCACACCCGCGGTACCCAACAACATCGAAACCGGATCTTTGGTCGTTTTGACCGTAAACGACCCCTCGTCCCCGTCAAAGAAGATGCTGCAAACTTACATCGCTCATGGCGGCGGCAGACTGACCCCGGTTTCCCTGCCGACTACCTTACTCAACTCAGTCGTAGGTTATATGAAGAAGGGAACACCTAAAAACACAACGACAACCGGTTCCCCACATTTCGCATCGCCGAGCAGCGTCACCAGCCAAGAGAGTCGCGGCAGCAGTACTCCTGGAGTCATCCAGGTAAACCCCTCGCCCACCAAGAGGCAGCGGTTAAGCTCTTATACTATTACACAGATCTAGCATTCAGCCACTGTAGTATTGGCTACGCTATATATCTTAAGATAGCATCGATATTGTCAATATATTAGGAAACTTTGACAAACGTAATCGACCTTGAAGTCGAATACAATAGAGTCGCTACAAGAAAGTTGTAGCAAAGAGCAGATCGGGTCAAAACACCGCGCTCTTGGACACACTATCTTGTCTTACCACGGTTACAATACTGTGTCAAAGCTCTCAACTGCAGTGATAACTAACCATTGCTGTAGTTAAACCAAATACCATGACTCACCATTGATGCATACAACTCATGGCACAATTCGCACAGCTGTTGTCATGTCACCATCGCTGTAACTACCGTGCCATATGCTTTGCCATTGCTGCGGATGAAATTTACTAACGTGTCATGACTAACGTTGACACAAATCATGAATATTGAAGGAGACGTTATATTTCAGCTTCCATACGATCTGGGAACGTGTCACTATTTATTTGTAAATTTTGTATTATTTTATTTTCATAATTTTTATGGATTCAGTGTATATGAACCCAACGGGTACTTTCCCCCATTGGATGAATTATTTCCGTGAATTTAAGATTCGGGAAAATAATTACTATTGAAGTCTATTTTGCTATTAATAGTCAAATAATGAATTCATTTTGTCTTGTCTTCTTATATTTTATGTTAATATAAGATTTTTAGTTAATAGCAAATACGTTTAATAGTGTTTTTTTTTTAAGTTAAAAGTGCTGTGAATTATGTTATATGATTTAAAAATAACTAAGTTTTTATTTTACGTACTTCAGTGACATATCTTAGTTATTACTAAAAGGTAGTTAATAATTAGGTTAAGTATTATAGGAAGAAATTTGGAATCTTTTCCTTGCTAGGATAACTTTGGCATTAGATTTTATTAACATAAAAAGGATGAACGTAAATTACCACCATTCATTCAATTTTAAAAAAACATAGAAAAAGTGAACTTTCTTTTTCTTACTTCTGTAAGAAGTCATCTGTCAGAAGTCACAGATCATTAAATTCTATTAATATCAACGATTTTCTTTTATTTAAAGATATACTACTGCTAATAATAAGATCTTGTTAATCCAAATACTTTTTACAAAATCTATTGCTTAAGTGCTTTAGCTTTAGGTATTTATGCAATAATAAGCCTTTATGATATATATTAGTATAATAGTAGCTTTTAGTTTAACGCGTCGTCTACTCCTCGAACTGTCATCGGCTCACGATCGCCGCGGCTTGACGTTGGTAGAGCGGGATAAAGATATAAATTTGTTAGCAAAACAATGTCTTTTCTGCTTGAACGAGTTGAGGCAACCCCGCAGTCGTTTGATGGCGATTGGAATATGTCTGCGACGTCAAGGCGGATATATGAGAACGTATGCTTAATCTTTAATCGTATGTATTGTGATAGTGTTAGTTTCATGCTAGAAAATTAGAAACCTGCGTTGATAAAAATATTAGAAGAGGCTGTTTAGTCAATTTTTGTCTAATGATAGATTTTTTTGTAGTTTTGGATCTAATACATGAATTGTAGACGATGTTGTTTAAAAAAAATAGCCCGTTAAAAAAAAATAGAAAGTTAGCCAATTTAGCGTTAATACGTGTTTGTAAACTTTTATTACTTTTAATTCAATCTTAAGAGATTTAAAACTTCATATATCATTCGCTTTTGGATCAACTAGTTGACGTGTGGCCATTATTTATTAAAGAAAAACAAAAAAAATGACGTCGAAAAAAAGACTACCATTTGACTCCTTTTAAAACTTATGTTGAATTCAACTAGTTGAACGAAAAACGGCCAGCACTTGATAAGTTGATTCCACTAATACGATTAATCATATCCCATCCCTAGTGATACGTCACTGTATCCCTTACCTTGTATCCATTACCGACAGATTTATTTGTACATCACAATCTCTAACACCTAAAATACATACATTTTTTTTACAAAATTATATAAATGTGTCTCAATTGAATGCATTATCGATTATTACAATCGACCGTTAATTTTCAACGTAGTTTATTTACAGAGGTGATATATGAAAATGGGAAATAAAATATGTCAAAAAAGTAGTATAAACTTTTGCTTTAGAAATGTATAACAGTAGGATGTATATCTCTAAAAATCTATAAACTCATAATAACCCACCTATGTGTATTTGTTTTACAAGAAAACACTTCTTTAGAATTGTAATATTCAGATTACAAATAAAAATGTTAGAAATCTGAGTACTTTTGTTTGATTTTTGTCATTAAACCTTTTTTTATAAACATGTTCAGTATCACTGACTTACATAGTATGTGTTCAAATTACAATGCTCACTAGCCCTCGTAAAGATGCATATAAACAAATCAAAATAAACATTTGTACTGAGTGCAAAAAAATGAAAAAGTCGGCTTACTTTTATTCCTAGTTCAAAAATTATTAAAAAAAATTGTCGTAGATTTATAACCTATAGAAAGTTTCATAACAATTGAAACATGAAGGGTCGATTTTTTTATTACAAATGACATTATTCTGGGAGTTTATCCAAATAAAACACCTTCAGAGGCTTTTCCCGTCTCACTTTTGTAGTCCAGATAGGTTATAAATCTATGCAAATTCTATTTGAAAACATTGGTCAATATAAAACTGAAACAAAAGATTTTTTTTTGGATATCTATAATCAACTAATGCGCTTCAATCACTTCATTCGGGAACCACTGAGATGATTCCAATGCATCCCAAAAAGATAATTCTGGGTCTAGGAATTCTTGGTTCATCTGATCAATATCTATTATCTTCTTGTGCTCTGTAATATTAAAAATATAGCAATGTTATACCAGAAAATATTTACATTTATCCATACACCAAGGGTTCGTATACTGCCTTTCAATAATTATAAACCACATCCTAGGACAAGCATGGAGCTTACTTGATATAGTACAAGAAATTTTAGTACCCAAAAAAATCTAATGAAATATTTAAAAAAAAGGTTTGATGTAAAAAATCATAAATTTTAAGGTAAGTATTCATTATTAAGTCACTTACCAACTAGTGCCAACTCATCATTTTGCGCCTTAACAATTGCAGCTTGCACCGGTTCGACAATAGGTGTGACTGCTGCAGCGCTCTGGTCACCTTGTCCATAATAACCCGACCAAGCTGAGTAATTTTGCCAATAGGCTGATGGATCATAATATTGATTATATTCTTGCTAAAATAACAATAATAGTGTGAAACTACATACATTAAAAAACAACTCTATAATTAAATAACACTATTAGAATCATTATAAAAGATTAGTTAGTTATTAACACCCTTCATAACATATTTTCATTAGTTGGTAATCAGGATAGCCATATACTCTTGACTATAACTCCTACATGTCTCATGCACTTTGAGATAATCATATGAGGTAGTTTAAAAGTAATATTTTTTTCAATGTAGTTAGGTAGAACATAAAAAGACTTCAATCAATCATCATCAGCTCACTATATGTCCCCACCGAGGGGCTCGGAGCCTACCCTAAGTTAAGGGTGATTAGGCCATAGTAAACCACGCTGGCCTAGTGCGGGTTGGTTGACTTCACACATATCTTGAATTTCTTCTCAGATATGTGCAGGTTGCACATCATATTGTTTTCCTTCACCATCCAAACCGAACGTTGGATAAATAAAAAGACTTACTGATCCATTATTATAAGCAGCATTTGATGTCACAGATGTGGTTGAATTCTGATTTGTTGTTACCCCTTTAGGTTTGGGAACAGCTGTGCATATCTTGAGAGGTTTAGTGCCGAGTCCTGAATAACCATTCATTGCATACAGTGCGTTCCGTTGCTCCTCCTCATTACCAAATCTAACAAAACCATAACCCTTTGTATATCCTGTGCCATCCAAAATTACTGAAAGATCAAAGAGTATTTATTTATTATTAGTAGAACCAATGAATTCTTTGTAATGCCATGTAAAGTAAATAACATAAAATGTAACAGATAAGTAATAATACAGATAAGTAATTCAAGACAAAACTATAAGCATAAAGATTGTTACCTTTTGCAGTTTTAATTGATGAGTACTTAGATGCAAATACTCTGTACAAAGAATAGTCATCTACATCAGGACTAAGATCCCCAACCCACACAGAAAACTCTCTTTCTTGCTGTAGGTTTGATCGTGCTTCTCTAGATGCTGTATTTAACCTAAACCGTACCACCGGAAATGTACCTGGGATAGGTTTACCATTAAGTTTGTGCATGGCATCAATTGCTTCTTCATCTGTCTACAAATATACATTTGTTTCTTTAAAAAATTACTCCATGCATCTCATTTAGGTTGATATTTTTAGGAAAAGGCAACAAAATAGTATAAAACTGAATCATATATTGAAAAAGCAATAAATACCTGAAAGTGCACAAATGCATAACCAGCAGGTTCACCTGTAAACTTATTTCTCATAACTTTGACTGTCAATGGCCTTTGTCCCATCCTATGAAAGGCTGCCATTATAAAACTTTCCGTCATATTGGGCTCTAACTGTAAGGAAAATCATAACTTTAATAAATAATATCATGGTAAACTCAAATAAACTTTTAGGTATGCACAGTTTTAGTGCGCAAATTTTGCATGGTCAGTAATTAATACCTATAACGTTACTTACACTGCCCATCCATAGTTGGCACTGCATTGCCATCAGTTCTTGTTAAAAATTTTCAAAAAAGTTTTCAAAGTTAAAATAAGAGCTGAAGTAGAGGTAGACGCAATTTATACTTGTTACTGTTGTTCACCACTTTACAAGACTTCAAATCCCTTAGTTTATCAGTTGACGAGAATCAAAATAATTTGATTAATGTATTACAATCAAGATTTTTCATAAATTGTTGAAATTAAATTGAACTAAAAACACAAGCAAATGTCTGTCATATATGTCAAACGTCAAATAAAATCAAAAGGTATAGAGTTTAACAGAGTTTATGGTCTAATTTAGTGTTGTTGGTTGGTCGTGCAGTGATTTTGAACGGTAAGATCTTGAGCTGCTATTTTGAGACCGTTCAGAGGCAGACTTAATTAACACTTATTATTTCTTAATTTTAAGGTAAGTCTTTATCGAAAAAGAGTCATCAATGAAAACAGGTTTGTAAAAACATCCTTCATATTTATTGTGAATTGCAAATATCGATTTAATAAAACCTTGCAATATTCGTTACGAGGTGAGGTTACGACCCTACTCATTATGTAGAATGTAAAATGTGATGATGACATTGACATGCAGTATGCAGTGCAGTGTATGTTTTATATTTTGTAGTATGTGATAGTTATACATGGTATATTTATTCTTCACATTTCTTTGTTTCGATTTCAGTTTGGCTATTGTATATTGTTAAAATTTTTTAAAAAAAGGGACGTGTTAAAAGTATCCTAAATAATAAAACATGTCAAGATTAGACAATATCGACGCCTTAGATAGGCAATTGGCTGACTTACAAATGAGTAAAGACAACCATACACCCGGAAAAGTAAAGAAGGTACCACCAGCTGTGCCGCCAAAAAAGAAGGCGCAACCACAAGTTCCTCACAGTGCCGTAGTGAATACATTACGTGAACCATCTTATTCCACAAAAATTTCACCTGTTTTAAATAATAATGCCTCAACATACAGTAACATATTTTCCTCTAACGTGAGGCCGCCGAATAAAGATTACGCAAACGTGAATCATCAACCCAATCTACAATCTCCTTACAAGGCAACTGCACAAGTAAAAAGCAACATTCCCACTTATAGTAATGTCCCTGGATATACAAGCAGTCTGAACAAACCACTGCCTCCCCCTCCGCCGCCACTACCTCCGCAACATTTAACAAAGCCTATTTTGTATACAACACCAGCTTTTGAGAATAACACTGAAGAGTATTTACCTCCACCATCTCCAGTGAGTTCTAACTACAGTGAGTTAATGAGAGCAACAGCTAATCTTAATTATAACCAGGAGAGACCTTCTTATCCTCCTATATATCAAAATGAATATCCAGAATATGGAGTGTCCCAGGCTTCTACTTATGAATCACTATATGAGCCTATTAATCTTCACACTCAAGGAAATGGTCAAGGAAGAACCAGTAATATGCCAATATCCAAAACTAAGTCACCTTTACCTAAAGAAGAAGAAGTTGATGCACTGACTAATCTCCTTGTACAATCTATTTCTGATAGTCAAGATTTGGATATATTTGGTATATGCATAAAATGTGATGAGAAAGTGGTTGGTGAAAGTTCGGGATGTACAGCAATGGGGAATATGTATCATGTGAAGTGCTTTTGTTGTCACCAATGCAACACTAATTTACAAGGAAAGCCATTTTATGCTGTTGAAGGGAAGCCATACTGTGAAGCAGATTACTATGAGACCTTGGAGAAATGTTCTGTTTGCAATAAGCCAATTCTTGATAGAATTCTAAGAGCTACGGGGAAACCGTACCATCCCACATGTTTCACATGTGTGGTGTGTGGTAAAAGCCTTGATGGAATACCATTTACAGTTGATGCCACCAATCAGATCCATTGCATTGAAGATTTCCAACTGAAGTTTGCTCCTCGTTGCTGTGTTTGTGAATTACCAATCATGCCAGAAGAGGGAGAGGAGGAGACTGTAAGAGTTGTTGCATTAGATCGCAGTTTCCATGTTCGTTGCTACCGATGTGAAGACTGCGGTCTTATGTTGTCTTCTGAAGCTAAGGGCCATGGCTGCTATCCTCTTGATGGGCACATTCTATGCAAAACATGCAATGCTCATCGGATTCGTCATCTTACTAAAGTAATGACTACTGATCTTTAAATGCATAATATAATTAGATTTTAATTACTTATGACATTTACAGATAAGAAGGCACTATACGCTAATGTCTTGGATGACTAATTATTCTTGGGGAAGATTTTCTTTTTCATATTTATCATTATATGCATATTATTCACTTTGTAGCGTAAGAAATATTTATTTACAAGTAACGATATACTTAATGCTTTGCTTATATAAAGTATAGATTTATACATAAGAAATTATTTTTTGAGATATTTACATTATATACAAATTTAGTATTGAATCAAGCCATATTAATAAAAAAATACTACTGTGAAGACAACTGTTCCTATAAGGTAACTTGGCAATTTAGCTTTTCGAGTTTTTGAAAGACTGAGATAACATGAAAAGCATAAATCAACTATTCATATCCCAAAATGGCAACTAAAATATGTGATTAATTTACAAAAAATGTTTAAATGCATTATGAATGCTATAGTTTAAGAGCCTTACATATGTCTATGTATAAAAAAAACAAGGCTGTTGTGTTAATTTATTATTTAAATAAATATTTATATCAAACAGCTCTTTATTTGTCTTCTTGATGAACTTCAGACAAGTAAAAATTAAGATATTGTAACAGATATAAAATTACCGTTTGCACTCAAAAAACTTGGTTGTATAGTTTTTGTTAGGTTTGTTATTAAAAAAAGGAGTGGTTTTACATATATCACCGATCGTCATACAATAACTGATAAAATACCGATATGGTTGATATGTTGGAATATGCGATTAAAAAAAATAAACTTACGATTATACACGTCTTTATTTTTTTTTTCATAGTATATACAAAATAGCAAAGCTAAAAATTACAATACTGGCAGGAATATATTGTATAGAAAGGCACTTACATCACAGTTATTTTAATATTAAATGGAATGGGAATTTAAGGGAAGGTAGTGATTTTAAACTTTTTTATACTGCTTCATTATACTTTCAAATATTTCACGACTAGTTATATCACCCGGTAAACTTCGGTAAAACATAAAAATTATGCATCTTATATAATAGACATATTGATGTGTAAACATAATTATGGTATTTTTTTAAATTGTGTATGAATATGGTCACAACTTTTGTGTTTTAGAAAAGAAAAATCCGGTAGCAGTATAAAAATGACTACAGTCCTTATGAGATCCATGTTTATGACTTTATAGTAACCAACATATTAAGTACTAGCTAAATTATACAGGAACATAAAATAATACATCCAGTTTACGAGATTCCATTACCATTCCGAACAGATCCATTATCAATAAGTACTTTCTCAGTATTAATGGCAGTCTTTTAAATCAATCTATATTTTTATCATGTCATTACAATCAATACTGTATCAGAAAAACATAATATGTATGTCTTAAAGTTACAGTATATTCAGTCATAGTTTGGCAAAATTTTGGCAAATAATATAAAATCTACACATTTTAAGTCCACAATCCTTGAACTTTGTATTGAATTTCATGAAAAGTTTGTCTTTAATATTTATGCTTTATGTTTTAGTTTCGTGTTAAACTTTGGTGGACTTAATACCTGTTTCATAAACAAAGATCTTTTCTCCTTTATTTGTTTCGATGATAAATCATAAATATTTGTACCAGACACAGATTTCGATTCAGATGAATGATAATTAGGTCTTTTATGGGTTGAAATTATATCTTCACTTCTCAAATCTTCATTTGTAACATCCAATTGATTCCGTAATATGCAATTATCAGACTGGTGTAATGTATTGTCTGAATTATAAAGTATTTCTTCATCTGAATGTAGATTTAACTTAGGTTCAAACCGTTCCCTTAAAAGAGAAAATTTCCTCCGCGGTCTATTACGTGTAGTTTTTTTGTTGTTTGAAATTTTACTTGTGGAAGTATTAACAAAGGATGATGAAGCGTCTTTATGTATCAGAGATTGCAGTGAAGGCGTTTTACGACTTAAACTCAAATCCTCATTTGAACTGAGAGGTAGAGAATTTTCAGAAACCATTTGCCATAGGAAGTCCACGTTTTTACTTGACAAATCTTGATGTTCAGTTCTAATATTATTATTTTTAGAATAAGATTTTGTTTTAGAAATGTTAGACTTTTGCCGTCGCGCGGTACTTTTATTATACGATACTTGTGAATTAGGGGACGATGATGATGATGAAACATTTACGTCCTTTTTACTTGTATCAAATTTGGATCCATGGAAGACATCCAAAATATTTTCTTTTTCAGGTAACGACTCCATTATGTTACTAGAATTAAATTTGGAAGGTTCTTTCCAAAGGGCCCTTTTCAAATTATTTTCAATTTTTGAAGAATTAAATTGTGGCGAATTTAAAAATTGTTCACGTCTATGATATAGATTTCTAGGCGAATTAGTGACTGTTGCTTTACGAATTTCATCTATTGTCGCTACCAGTGAACTTTCTGAATTGAGTCGTTTTTTGCAAGCGGGATCAATATCCCCCAAATCATCAAGCTCTTCAAGAATAGGCTCCAAATGATTCGGATCCTTAATATTGTCTATCATACAAGGCTTAGCCAGGAAAGTTTCATCATTTGATTGGCAAACTACAGAATTCGCATAATCTTCTTGAGAACTCCTATCGAACTTTACGAATACATTTGAATACGTGTGAGCCTTTTTCGGAAAGGGCGGTGCTGATAATATGGCGTGTTTCAAATCTTGTGAAATACAACTACTGATTTCGGAACTGCCAGACGTTAATGTATCTCTGCTCCTGTCCCTAACTACGCTCCCATCGTGAAGCCAATTCTCAATATCACAGTATCCATTCCAAGATCGCAAGCCCCACGCTTCTCTTGCGATGTTCACCGCACAAATATTCTCATAGTCGTGTACTGACAGAATTTCAGTTGGAGTGTCCAGATCACGTTGTTTAGAGTTTAATAACTCAGAGCTAATGCCGTTCTTCTTCTTATCTTTCTTAGCATACATTTCCTTGAGTATATCAAGAGCTATTCTTTGAATATTCTCGATATCGGCATCTTGGTTACCTACTTTTATATTTTTTAATGCGCTTAAACATAATTTCTGCACAATATTTTCATTAAACGTATTTATATCAGAACTGTTGATATCACTGAAACTTAAATCCAAATCCATATCTATAGAATCTGACGAGGTTTTTTTATTTGAGCCATCGGTATCGTGGCTTATCTCAGAACTATGATCAGTTTTTATTGTTTTAGCAAATTCTTCATTTACAATATTACATGCTTCTAAATTTAAATTTGTTAATTCATTACGTAGTTCATCCGATGAACAGATTCCGCGTCGCTTTTGCAAATTAAGTGTAAAGAAAATGGAGGTAATTTCGTCAATTGAATTTTCTATATTCTCTATGGAGGGTACTTTTAAAGTAAGTTCTGTTGGTGGGGCGATAATCTTCTTTTTATTTATTTTCGAGGTAATTTGCTCGATTTTTGAATTGTCCCGTTTTGTAGCAGTACACTGAGGAGTATTCTCTATTGAATATATTTCAATACTCGATGCATCTGCGCTGACGTTGCCGACTGGCGCAGATGTAAATGTCGGAGATCCAGATCTAGCGATCCAATGATCGAGTAAGAATTTCTTATCTGCATGTTCACTTTCAATTTGGGATACTTGTTCTTTTATTGTTGGATCTTTGCTATAAATAACAAATAAGTATACAGAAAGTTATATTTGTTATAAACAATAGATATTACAAGGCTAGATCTTTTTATAGAAAATGATATTTTCTCTCAAACATGTGACACTGTGCCGGTGTACTGGCGCAACACTAGAGTTATTAATATTATATATCGACACTAATGTCCCCTCACTAACGCAGTTTGACACTTGACGTTGCAACGAGAGCCGGTCATGCGCGTCATGTCTAAAAATCCAGATATTTAATAAGAGAAAAATATAATTACCTTGGAGTGTCCGTAGTTTTATCTTTATTTGCACTTTTAAATGACCTGACATGACACAATGAACTGGGTTTACTAGGTATATTGCCAGTCTGGGAAACTTTGTTATTCAGTTCAATATCAGGCTCGGCGTATTTCCATGGGATTGGTCCTTTTGAATGAAAATATCTATAATACAATATCATTGCAAACATTCCTGAAATAGAAAAAGGCTTTGATTAACACATGTGAAAATTAATAGCAATATGTGAGTGTTACACTTGAATAGGCTAAAATAGGATAAGAAATAATGTCTATGTAACATCATCATCAGCTCTCTATACGTCCTCACCGAGGGGCTCGGAGTCTACCCTAAGTTAGGGGTGATTAGGCCATAGTCAACCACGATGGCCAAGTGCCGGTTGGTTGACTTCACACATATCTTTGAATTTCTTCTCAAATATGTTCAGGTTGCATCACGATGTTTTGCTTCACCGTAAAAACGTCGGATAAATGTACATATGTAAATCGGAAACCGAAACACATTGGTGCATGGATGGACCTGAAGATTGCAAGTCAAGTGTTTAACCCCTGAGCCACCAACACTCTTTTTATGTGTAACATACTTTTAAATTTTTAAAAAAATGTGTCAAAGAACTCACCAAAAATAGTACCCGCAATAATACAGATAGTTGCAGCAATCGACCAAGGTTTTCTTTGTTTTTCAGTATCCGTTATTAGCACGTATAGAAATAAACTGCCAAAGTTTTGTGTGACCATGAATGTATAAAACATCATAAGACGATACCGTGTTTGACCTTCTCGTAAATTTATAAACGAGAAACAATACACAAATCCCATAACCGCATTGTACAATGTTTCTTCAAGTTTATTAGGACAGAAAGTTGTTTTCTGTATTACAATCCAAAAAGTCATAGCAGCCCAATGTAATACTGAAAAAAAATTACTCCCTGTTTAAATAATACCCTCCATCTATACAACATTTTATTTTCAGGAAACATACATTTTTAAATAGATTAATTGTAAAAGAAACTCACCTAATGGTAATAACGTCCACATACCGAAAACAATTGAAAAGAGTAAAATCCCTGCAATTCTTCCGATCAACATACCGAAATGCCATATTAGTTTTAATAACAGCGATTTCCATTGAAATGTTTCATTTGATAATAATATAATACTGTAGATGTATGTAATACTGCCCCACACTACTGAGGCTATTGATGCTGTCAGTGCAAACACTAAAACACATTAAGAAAATACACACATTAAAAAAATCTATAGTAACTTTTTAAAAATGAGCAATTATAAGATTAAAGGAGCTAACAATTGGATCATCACGAGCTGACTATACATGCCCACTGAAGGGATCAGAGCCTGCACTAAGTTAGCAGTAACTAGGCCTTTGTCAAGCATGCTGGCCTAGTGCGGGTGGATTGACTTGACACATATCTTTTAATTACTTTGTATATATGGTTAAGTTGCATCACAATATTTTCTTTAACCGTAAGAGAATTTTCGCTATAATGAAATCAACAATATGAATTAATTTAACTAACCTTTAGTATGGTAATTCTCATTTAACATCAATATAGCATATGTTTGCAGAATTATCTGCGGTATTGTACCCGTAAAAATATATAAATAATGCAAAAGGCTCAAATCATTTCTTTGACATATTAACTTTTGTGTTTTTACGGATTCCAAGTTCTTGCAGGTGAACACCTTTCGCAAGAATATTATATACCTAAAAAATATGGAAATAGTTACATTATATCAAATTAAGGACAAACCAAAAAATTACGATAAATTTATGAAATTAAGCTAAACGATGAACATTTAGTTTTGCATGCTATTATTATAAAGATTTACTTTCCATTCTTTACCTTTCTAATAATCCTACAAGGAATCCATGTGTAATCCAATGTTTGATAGTTGATTTATTGTCTATAATAAACCATCTTATTGAAAATATATTAATTAGAACATTAGGAGACAACATAAAAATAAAAGTTGCAAGGGCCCAATGTAAATACCCATCTTTGCAGTATTCTGCAAAAACCAGGATATCTGAAACAATACAATTTTAGTCATTAAATAATATAGCTCTAAATTCTTCACCTTTGTTTGTTTTAATAATTGGAGCTATTGATTTAAAAGCGCGAATATATTATTAAAACCCTCATCCTGATTAATTATAGTCAGGATTATAATATTGTTTAACAGCTCTATAATTTTTTGTGAATTTAAGTTTTTTTAATAACTTATTAATGATGCCAGAAGATTTATTCTTTTTAAGGAACTGGCGACCATAATTATTTCTTTTATAGTAGATTGAGTGTTTGATAGTAATTTAACAAACAGATAGATGAATAATCATGTCTTACTTGTAATAACTTTTTGGTACACAAAAATAATAAATACCTTCATAACTAGTGGTGAGTAATAATTGTAACGTACCTGTTGTTAAATCGGCTAGTATTGTAACAAGTGATATAAATACACTTAACACATTAAACACACAAAAATATTCATCGTCGTTAGCTACAGTCTTTCTGTCTATTTGACTACCGAGTCTGCAAGTCTCGGCCATTCTATATAATTATGCACATTATTAAGACAAAGCACTCCTTAAACGGCCATTCTATTTACTCTTACCAAAATACCTATAGGATATATATGCTGTTTAAGTTTTAACCTATCAATATAACTTATTATTATATTTAAGTTTAAGTTAAGTCAACGGCAGCGCAGACGCAGCTCATTTCAATTCAATCAAGCCAGCGACCACAGATAACCACAAAGCAAACAAGTTTATGTGTATTATCTATGCGATTCACATCACACTCTCTACCCCTGACCTCTACATAATGGACATGCTATAAACCGGGATTTTTGTGCCTATTTGATTTTCGCCATTTTAGTATTAACTAAATGAAACCCATTTGTTAGCGGTGGTTAGGATTCGAATTAATTTAATACTAGTGTATTATAAAATTATCCATTACAGTAACTATACTGTAATGGATAATTTTATTTTTCTTTGGCCTAGCAAAATATTAATTCTGGCATGAGTGCGCTACAATTGCCATTAATTGTAACTTTATTATACATCTACGTCAATCCATAAAACACACTATTGTCATAAAAATATAACTCAATCTGTTTTTTTCCATATATCCTTCAGAATACAAACAACAAACAGAAAACTGTAATATGGTGAGGAGTTGTATCTTTCTGGGACGCCTATATTTCATGAGCCTGGCAAGTGCGCGCTCTTTGAAAGTCTGTTGACACTTGACATTGACATGTATAGAATAACATCAACAAATACACAACGTATAATTTATTTGATTTTGACCTAAATCTTAAAATTTTAAAAGAATTGATACTGTTTTTTGTATAAATGGTTCAGCTTAGATATTATAAACCGAATGTAATAGGTGTTCCATAGTCAAAATGATACACGATGCTTTGTTAGTTTTATGGGATTGCTCACACGGAGACGTATCATCGGTGCGTTTTTTAAATTCTTTTATTTAGAAAACTTGAATTTTTAAATCAAGCTAATTTTTGCTTACAGACTGAGCCAGTTTTATATGCCAATGAAGGAGATGCAGAAATTTATAGTAGAATATGTTCAATTGCAAAAAGTCATCATAGAATTCAAAATTTTATTGCAGCTACATCTTTTCATTCAAGAAAATTGCAAACAGGTAACTTAAGGTTAAAAGATCCTTATGTTTTCTTCGAAAGAAAAAAATGTGACTATAATTTCTTACAAGTTTTATTATTTGCAGCATCAAACATTAGAAACTTTGGCTTATATGGCCAAGCATTAAGTGAGGGCATTACCGAAGTATTACAATCATATAAAAAAGCTTTAGTAAAGGTTGAGAAATTAGTTATTGGAAATAAAGACTATACATTAACATTTGTGTATAGCCATGTAGAGAAATTCCAAGGATTGTTCAATACAATTAATAAGATAATTAGCACAATAAAAGAGAGAAGGCTAAGTGGCTGTGAAATTTTGAGTTTAACTCATCAAAATATATTAAATGGAAATGAAATGGTTCATAGTGCAATTTTGAGGTGAGTTACTTAAGTGCTAAGTGTATCATAAAGAAAACATCAGAAGATTAAAAGCTTCCAAGTAAATATTTTTTCAGACTTAATTAGGATTTTGAATTATAATAATAATCTTTTACAGAATGTTCTCTTGTATTAACAATGTATTTATAAATCAACTCTGTGCATGGCTACTTTACGGAGAACTAAAGGATCCATATGAAGAATTTTTTATTTACCGAAATAAAAAGGATGACTTATCAGAGACAGTGCTTTCAACACCATCCATTTCAAATACTTGTGATAAAACCCTTGTGACAACTGTATGTATATATTTTTTTATTTGTTTATGGTCAATATTAATTTACATATTATACAAGCACTTCAATAATTCCAACCAGACGAGGCAGATTTCATGAATAATGTCATTAATAGACATATATAAAAATAAAAACAGTTTTGACTTTTTTAGTTACAACAAACTTCACTGGACTGTGGGTACAACATAAATCCTGGTATGATACCATACTTTATGCCATTATCACTGGCACAAGAAATATTATTTATCGGCAAGACTGTTATACTCTTTGGTTTTGATCCCAGGAAAGTAAAGAGGAGCAACATTACATTAAATAGCACCTTAATGCCATTACATAAACTTGATTATGATTCTAGGAGGTGTGTATACTTCTGTAGTAGTATATTAATTATTGTCCTGGTAATATTAAGTACTAGATGTTGCCGCTACTCCATCCGCACGAAATAAAAAAAAAACTTAATAAGTAGCCTATGTTTTCTTCTAGACTATGTTCTACATCTATGCTAAATTTCATCAGGATCCATTGAGTTGTTTGGAGATACCTTAACACAAATATCCATCTAAACATTCACATTTATAAATTTATATTATAATTGTTTGCTTATAATTTGTTCAAAGGTTCACTATTTGGGAAGAAAAAGAAGCAGAATTTCATAATAAGCTTCAACAACTCAAAGAACCAGAAGTGTTTGAAGTCTATAATCTGAGATGTGTTGTTAGAGAAATAAAGGAATGTGTTACAAAGGTAAATAACATCTAATTATGCTTGAGTTGGCACATTAGGCAAAAGGCTACTCTTATATCAATGTGCCAACTCATATGCTAAGTACTATAACTTATTACTTTACTTTCAGCACTTGTGGACAGTGGCAGTAGAAGAAGCACATTTATTACATGAACTACGCCTTATGAAGGACTTCTATCTGTTAGGACGTGGTGAACTATTTCTTGAATTGTTGCGACTCACCGCACACATGTTGGACAAGCCAACTACACGAACATCTACTAGAGGTAAGGCTCAAATTGCGAGATGTTTTACCATTTTTAAACTTGTATATATTGTATCCATCCATGCTATCTCTTATACTTTTTTCTTAAATTATTTTCCAGGAAAATATTCCAAATCAAAGCTTTTAATATGTCTGATTTAATTTTTTTTTAGACATGAACCATGCGTTCCAGTTAGCCGCAAGAGCGGTGTTCTTGAGCAATAGCGCTGATATAGAAAAGTTCAGCTTTGAACTGCCTTATATCAAACCAATAGCCGATGCGACTGCCAATTCTTCTCTTGATGACGACAGCAGTGTTGGTAAGATTCACATATTAATATTTATGATGCACTAGCTGTCGCCAGCGACTCCGTCCGCTCGGAATTAAAAACAAACTCAATATGTGTTCTTCCAGACTATCCTATATTCTAAATTTCATCAAGATCAGTTGAGCCGTTATAGTCGAGTTTGTAGTTAATCTTCTCCGTAATATAAAGTTGCAGATGGCTGGTCAACTATAATCTTAAAGTACGATTTCAAGTGGCCTCTACACTTGCTGTTCGCACCTGAGGTACTCGCGCGATACAACGACATGTTTCGTCTGCTGCTCAGGATAAAGAAGACGCAACATGACCTGCATGCTTTGTGGAAAACATACAAACAGACGAGGAGGTAAGTAATAGTCTAATATCTACGGCCTTATCATTTAATCCCTTATTTGGGTTTGATTCTTGTTGAAAAATTGTTTTTGTTTTTATATATTGATTTTTCTTCTTGCAGATTTGCTGTATGTCAATTACATAATAAACTCATGTTTCTTATGGATAATCTGCAACATTACTTACAAGCAGATGTGTTGGAAAGTAATTTCTCTAGACTCATGGATGCCGTTAACAAAACTAATGATTTTGAAAAACTTAAAGCAGCTCACGCTACATTTCTCGCTGATATACTGAGTCAGTCATTTTTAACAACTACCACAGTGAGTAATTTAGTTATTTAGAAATTTTAAATGTAATATATACTCTATGCTCCCAAGACCCCTCAACTTTATTCTATGTTTTAGTCAATTTGACTCTAAATTAATTCTACAAAATAGTTTTATGATGTACTCTGTTGTTATTTGATATATATGATATACTTGACATTCAAACAACAATCTCTAAATATTAGTTTTCTTTCCTTTACAGTCGGAACGTTCTGAAGGTGGTGACTCTTCAGGTGATGGTGTAGAAACGATCACAAACCCAGTGTTTGTCAATATCATGGATCTGTTGAAGTTGTGCGACTCGTTTTGCAGTATGAGCGAATTTGCATCGGACAGGGAAGCAGAGGATTACTATATTAAGGGTTATTCCGATAGGTATGTTTAAAAACTATGATCAATATAGTTCGTTACTTTTGAATGTGTACCAATGTTGATAGAATCATAAAAATACAATTTTGTTTAAAATATTCCCTGCCACAAATTTTGTATATGAAAGAGAAATTCATAGCTGGGTCGGTGGAACTAAATCTGTTAATTAGAACCGAGCTATATTTGTTTATTTGTATGTGTACAGATTCAACAAGCTGGTAAAGCAGCTGACACAACTGTTGGTATGCTTGCGGGACCGCGCGTGCGGAGCATACCTTGCACGTCTACTTATGCGGCTCGACTACAACCGCTGGCTGAGTGCTGAGGCGGAACTCACACGCTCTCTAACTCATATGCTACGCTGTTAACGTCTGATGTGCGCGGACACATGTTATATTAGCTATCCCTTTCCCCAATTCATAATACAAGTGTTTTTAATAAACAGCCAAAAACAATATTTTGTACTTCTATTTAAAAAAATCACTAAAATATGTTAAAATGTAATAAGTAATAACATCTAAAAGTTGAATAAAAAGATAATAAATATAATATGCAACATACTTTATTGCAGTTTTATTTCAACTGTCATCTATAACTTCGTCTTCTAGAATCTCCTCGGTGGTGCTCTTCTCATCACCAGTTTGTCCGGCATGTTGAAGCATGAGCATTTTAATTAAAATGCATTTTGACATATCACATGAACATGGTATCGGATGATCTATAGTCTCGGGATCCAAAAGTTCTACGTGAAGATTGTATCTGTAGAAATTATAATACAGTTTGCATTGTTAGATATATTGAATAGTCTATTCAAAATTGGTGATGCCAAGTAGTCAAATTTCATCACCAGAATCAGAGGCATAGGAAAAAAATACTTGATCTATGCATCCCCTCCTTCATCGATTAAAGGTATGCTATGCATCTGCAATTGGGGTTATCTATGGGTAGCGGCCACTTCGCTATTTCGGCGGATTTAGGTGTCCCTTTGCTTGTTTGCTACCTTAAGATAAAAAAAATATATATTCCTATCCTCATTAACTTAGTATTTATAACTCTTACCTCCTATTATTAATTATGTCTCTTGACATGCTTAATTTAAACGCTAAAGGTTCTGATTCTTCAACTTCTCTTTCCTCAGGAAATAATATAACAGTTTGCTTCCAATGTGTTTGCGGACTGTGGGGACTTGTACTTAGAACAACAGGTTTACAATTTTCAGAAAACACAGGGAATGTGCAATCAAACCATAAACAAAGACCTTGATATTTTCCTGCTTTATTGACACCTGTGGAATCAAAGAATTGACCATATGGAAACAGAAAATGTAATTCTTTTATAACTAACCAGCAATACATATTATTAACATTTATTTATTCATGAAACCTCTTTTAACTCATCAGTTTGCGTGAGGTTTTTATTTAAGAATAGCTGTCGCCCGCGACTCCGTCCGTGCGAAATTAAAAAAGAACTTAATTTACTAATTAAGTTTCGACGAACACATCGGCTACTGCCGATGTGTTCGTCGAAACTATGTTCTATGTGTATGCCAATTTTTTTTGAGATCTATTTAGATGTTCCGGAGATATTTTCAAACAAACATCCATCCATCTAAACATTCTCTTTTATAACAATTGTAAGATAATTTATAGAAATATTTTATCTATTTAATAATAAATTGTAAATACTTACCAACAACATGTTGTATTTCAAGTGAGTCTAATTCTGATATTTGTACATCTTTCAAATTTATGCAAGCCAAAAGAATTTCAGTGCCTAACAAATCTTCTGGTTGTATTTGCATAATTTCCGGTTTTTTGCTTTTGTCCATTCGCAATAACTTAGCAAAAGTAAACATAGAAACTCCATGAAAACTATCCCATTTGTGGTATAAGCTTGGAACACTGCAATATGATATTTAAAAATAGAATTTGTTTTGTGCTATATCACTTGTTGTCTCTGTTCTGTCAAAGAGAATAAAAGTTTAAATAAAACTTTTCCATTAAAGGAATGGTTAATGGAAAAGAATTCTCCAATAATATGCATACAGCTTACACTTTTAAAGCACTACAAAGTTATTCAAATAAGCCAAAGTAGAATTAAATATTAACTTGATATCAATAACATGCTATATGTATGAAGTAGTACAGTAATTTACATTCTAGTTGTTTTACTTGACTTTATATGTAAAAGAATTATGTCGGAAATCTAAAAACTAACAAATGCATTATTGCCAATGTTAATGTTAACTAAATGAATCAAAAAACTCACCTACATGGTGCAACATAAATAGCAGCACTTTCCGGAAACATTTGTCCATCCTCTTTAAGAAACTTGTCTCTGGCTACCAATACAGAATCTAACATGCCTTCATGAAGAAGATAAAACCCCATCCATTCTGATACTATTATATCTACTTTTTCATTGTTTGGTAGTACTACATTTTCAACTTCATTTTGTATTACCTGTAAGACAAGAAATGGTGAATAAAAAAATATATTAGCTCAACCAAATATACTCCATCAAAGACAAGAAAAATTATTCTGAGATTATTCATGCCTAAATTGGAATCCTAAATGAATGTTTAAGAAATTAGAAGATAGTAGTATTCTTGTTTATCATATTGTTATTTTTGTAGGATCCTTCGAAAAAGAAAATGACATACCTCTATTACTTCTTCAAAGTTGTTTTCCTTTACTACATCCTTAGCAATATTAGCAATATTACTTGCTTCAACAGCATAAACTTTTTTCGCACCAGCTTGTGCACAAAAGACAGATAAAATTCCTGTGCCGCATCCTACATCCATTACTATTTTGTTTTTGAAACATTCTTTATGTTCATGTATAGCCTTTCTATATGTTTCTGTTCGGCTGTAATCCTCCAGCATTAGTCTGTGAATCTTAAAATTTTACTACATGTTTTTATTGAACAAAATAATTGTACACTGTGCTACACTTTTAAGCTTATTAACATAATGGAATACCTCTAAGTCTTCATAACTTGTAAAGTAATCTTGATCGCTGTCCATTTTCGAGTTTATTTTATTTTTGTATTTTAGCAATTTTATTAAAGCTGCACTATGCAAAATAAAAACATAACCTTATATTTTTAAGAAATGTGAGTGGTTATGTTTGTATTGCCTTATCAAAAGTCAAGATCATTTTTTTTTAATTTTATGACCTGGTAACATAGACCTTTAGGTTATAGTCAAATTCAAATGTCACTCTTCACAAAGAGCGTAATATTTTATATACTCTTTGAGCGTAATATCAAAATGGGTCATGACTTAAAAACCGAAAAAATGAAAATAATATTTAAAATCTTTATCGAAGATTTAAAGCAACGCAAACTTATATTTTTACAACAGCAATTTTTTGATACGTAAACAGATCGATTTGGTATGAGTATGGAATTAGTATTAACGACTGCTGAATTTCATTTCACCTACTCTATGGCATTGGCATCAATTGTCAATTCAACAAATTTCAATCAACTTCGCAAGCATTATTTTATTTCCTTTAATGTTATTTCTTGAGATGAGAATAAATTTACGTAAAAAGTAGTCTAACATTCTCATAAATCAACAAAACATCTTGAAACAATGGCCAAAGAAAGCAATATGTCGTTGTTTCATGATGTATTGGAGCCGTTTAGAAGAGTAATAAATACTGATCCGCCAAAAGACAAGTTATCGGCGTCTTCAAAATTAAATTTATCTAATAGTGATGTTTCCATTAAAGAAAGTAAATAAATACTCTTATCGTCTATATATTTATCTCATTCGTTTTCATTCTAGTTCGTTTTATTACATTTTCATTGTTTTCAGGTCTATCTAACCTATTATCAACTAAACGAAAATCTAGTATGGATACATCTGAATTGTTAACACCAGAGAAACGTCCTCGCACAGAGTCTACATCGACCAATTCACCGGTACCACCTTCACCATGGGAGGCTAAGAAAATGAAAATAGATTTAATTGCTGCCAAAGCTCAGGTTCATTTTGCATCATTTTTAATGTTTGTTGATTATTTTTTTAATTATAAAATGTATTATTCGTGTTCGAACTCCAGGTATGTTTATAAGTATATCATACATGTTATTTACTTTAAATTTGTTATACATATTGTTTAATTAGTGTATTAATTACAATTATTGACATAAATTTCAGATTACTAAGTTGGAAGCTCGTGTCAATCATCAACACTCAATACGAAAGGAAATGCAAATATTGTTTGAAGAGGAAAAAGCATCATTGATGGATCAGCACAAAAGAGATGAGAAAGCATTAGCTGATATGGAGGAAAGATTACAAGTGATACGTAGAAGAGAACAGGAATTAAGAGAAGATCATACTGCTGTTAGTATTATTAATAATTCTAGATATGATTCTTTATAATGTTCTTAGGTACATAATATTTGTTCTCTAAGGTATAAATTAGGTTATGAGAGGCTTTAAATTCTCTTTGAACTGGTGTTACCACTAGAACTGGCTATAGTGTTTAATTCTTATTTTTAACCTTAAATATGCTGCATTACTAATATAAATTTTGGACTAAATTTTCACCATGTAAGAAAATTGAATTTGACAACAAATATTGTAAAACATTTTTAGGCTGTAAAGGAAAACATGGAGAACAAAACAAAATGGGACAAAGAAAGGTTGGAACTACAGAAGCAGATAGCAGATCTTAAAGACAAATTGTTGGAGGCTAATGTTAGCAGCAGGAATCAGGTCTCGGAGATGAAGAAGGACATGAATGAACTGCTACAGGTCATATTAATAAACGGTTCACACATTGCCGCTATGAATTCAACAATACATTTATAGTTTGAGTCAGTGCTGCTGAATGTGTTAATTTATGCAAAATTATATTTGTGACCATTAATCTTTTAGTATTTATATAACAGACTTATAATATTGAATGTGTTTTATGTATATTGAAATTTTCACTTATGTAGAAGTAATATTGATATAACAATCCACAAACAGTAGAAATCATTTAAAATATTATGATTAGTATTCTGACTAATATGTCTATCCATCCATAACATATTTTCAATGTGTTTGGTCTTCAAAACTCTTACTTTATAAATGTGAATATTTGGATGGATGGATGAATATTTGTTTGAAGGTATGCAGGTATCTATGAAGGTTGGCTGACTCTAGGGCAGCTGCACGGATCTCACTGACATTTAGCATAGATGTAGAACATAGTGTGAAAGAACACATAAGCTAATAACATTTTTTTTTTAATTTCGCGCAGATGGAGTTGCTGGTGACAGCTAGTTATTTAATAAATAAAATAATTGTAACACCATAATAAAGCTACAGCCAATAATGGTTTGTAAAGTAATATTAATTCTAATATTGTTTTTGTCAGATAGGCTTTAGAGGGTGCACAATCTGAAGTAGAATTGCTAAAGAAGGAAGTCGCTCGACAGACCAGTCGGGCAGAACAATGTATTGCTTTGAAGACACAGTTGGATAAGCAAACATTTGAGTTGCAACAAGTTAATAGTAAATTGAAGGATTTGGAGTATGAGAGAGATTGTTACAAAGACTGGCAACAACATGCAAAGGTGAGAGGAATTCAGTTATACTGTGGTATTATTTTGACATTTTTTTTTAAAGTCAAATCATAAAGAAATTAGGATTACATTCTTCCTTTTTTAACATTATTGATGTCATGTTTCTATCGAATGTCCCATGAGAACGAACAGCCTACCAACCAATTGCATTTTTTTCTCATTTGGCCTATTGATTCTATGGATCGACCCAACAGGGAACACTCATATATAATGACAAGAAAAAAGTTAACTACTAAAAGAAATAAGAATAAATTATTATTTTTGATGCAAAGCAGTACTATGTAAAAATATTTTTTTAGACTGCACAAAAACGTCTCAGTACAATGGCTGATTTAGAAAAAGAAGTAGTTAGATTGAGAGCTGCTGAACGCACACTACGAGATGCGGTCTGTAATAAGTTACTGCTAGAAGAACAAGTGAATGTGCTCACCGCAAAAGTGGAGGCGCTGCAGCCAGTACAGCAAGAGTTACATGAGGCAAAGGTACAAATCATGTATACATATTATTTATACAATTACATACTTAAATTGATGTGTCTGTATATGATGTTGAAAAAAAAATGATATTTGGTATATATATTTATCTGTCTCCAAATCCGCGTTTGTTCCCGTTAATCTCCATATCGATTGGACCAACTTGGGGTTTAAAATTTGAACTGGGAAGTAGCTTGTGTGTGTAGGAGTAACTAATGTTTTTTTTTGATAATGTGCTGCAGAAATTGACTAAAAGATTTAATTTGCAGTACTTCATTTACTATTCACCATGGAATTATAAGTAAACTCCGTTTGTAAAGGATACCATCCATCCTTGAAACCATATATTTTTCATTGGACTCTCACATTGATTATGTTAAGTGTTTGTCTTTATTGTATGATCAGGTGAAAGTGGCACTGCTAGAGTCGTCTTTAGAGGAGTGGATGAGTGCTGCGAAGGCGCACGGCGTTGAAACTGCTCGCGCGCTCAGCGCTGCGCTCGAGTCAGCGTTCGCGGGCCAGCTCACCGCTGTTGTTAACTGTTCTGAAGCAAAAACACAAATGGCACAACTCACTGAGGTATTGCTATATGCCTTTTTGGAAATATTATTTTTTTCTTAAGTGGCTGTCAATTTCGTTATCCGATATTGATCAAAAAGCCAAATATCAGATGCACATATTCATTTGCAATAAGTAAAAAGGTTATACATTGTTGCCTACTTTAATTGAACTAGAGGTGAAGGAGTATAGAGAAAAGATATTTTCTATCACTTTTAATCTTTGAATTTTGATTATTCATATTTGAATACAGGAAGTGGCAACATTGAAGTTTGAGCGCGACAAGGCGACGACGAAGCTCAACGATATAATGTCAGTGCGCAAGAGCCAGGAGAGTCTCATACACAGGCTGCAGAAGCGATTGCTTCTCGTCACGAGGGAAAGAGATAGTTATAGGTATGTGTTGTTCCAATGATTAAAATGTCAAAGAGTTCCCTTTACTCAATTCCGCGGAAAATATTGTTACTGTTTAGGCCTGATGTGTAATTTATGTTGTGGTTAATGTGTAGACAACAGTTGGATTGCTACGAGAAGGAGCTGACGGTGACGCTGTGCGGGGAGAGCGGCGCTGGGAGCGCGGCGCTGCTCTCCGCTCGTGTGGAACAGCTGGAGAAGTCTCTGCAGGGTTACCGGGACCTGCTCGCAACCCACGACCAGGAGGCGCATGCTAAACGTAAATATTAATACATCAGTAAAAATGTATTATTTTTTAAAATTACTTAATCAAATAATACAATAACTTCCTGATCACGTTGGAAAAGAAAAATAATGAGTAGTGAGTTAGTAGCACATCATTTGCTGTAAGAAATGAAAGAAATTCAACTTACTTACTTTCTCCGCTGCCTCAACGACCCAAAGTGGCTCTTGGCCTCCGACACAAGAGATCTCCAAATTCAATTATTCAATTTACATTAGATAAATTGTAACTATGTTGTTATAGTTGTGGAAAGCTTGCGTGCGGAGGCGAGCAAGTACCGCGAGGAGGCGGAGTCGTCGCGGCGGGAGGCGGGCAAGTTGCGTGCGCAGCGCGACCAGCTGCAGGCCCACCTCGACCGCCTCGTACAGACACCGCAACCAACTACTAAAGTAAACAATGCTGCCACTGTAAAAAAACATAATTATAGTGCTGCCAACATAAATTATTTTTAAAATAATAAATGTAAAAAAATTTCTGTAATTTGTTACGAAATGCTGTTCTTTAGTACTATAGGTTGGATTGTTTCATGTTCCAGATCCTTCATCTTGTTGATAACCCCGCAGCTGCTGCGCATAAGCAGATGCAACTTGATATGGAGTCTGCGCAAGAAGAGGTATTTAACTTATATTTAATATGCGCCATTATTTATGATTTCAGTTTATTTTGCCATTTTTCTCCTTTTTTTTAGCCACAGTAGTTTGCTAAAGTAATATGTCCCCAGATTAAAAGGTTAAAAGCGGCGCTCCGTGAAGGTGGTTCGGACGTGTGTCCCGAAGAAATGCAACAACTGAAGCAACAGCTAGAAAACAGTCGAATAAAACTGAAGAGGTCTTGTTTTGTTGTATCTACGTGCTTTACGCTTTTTATTTTTTCGCTTTTGACGTTACGTGAGGTCTTGACATTTAATTTTAAACCAGTGTTGACATATTTTTATATTTCAGAATGAAGGAGGAGTTCACATCGTCGGCCCAGGAATATAGAGATGTGGTTTATATGCTACTAGGCTACAAAATAGATAGGACAGGACATAAGAATTATAGGTAATTATAATAAATACATATAAATTACTTTTTTTTTACCTCTAAAATAAATTAATAGCTTATGCTGACCTGTAGCGTTTTATATATGTAACAAGCATATAATTGTACTTGTAATTGTAATACTTAATTAGTTTAAACAATGTTTCTTCTAATTTCAGAATATCAAACATGTATGCGGAGTCAGCGGAGGAATATCTTACATTCACACTTTGTGATGATGGTATAGAAATGGTTCATACAGAATACTCGGCTTCACTAAATGAGTTGGTGGAACTACATCTGCATCATCACAGATCTATACCGCTGTTCCTCAGTGCGCTAACTATGGAACTGTTCACACGTACCACCATGCAGCAAGATATACAGTGAATAAAGTGTTAATTAAGTTATATGGTGTTCTAAAGTGTCAAAAATTGTTGCAAAATTAATGGTGGTGTTGTATCTGAAAAACTCAAGTTATATTCATAAGGTACTCTCTTAAACTATTTAGAAGATACGTACATTTTTTTATTACGATATTTGGTATTAAATGTAATAATTAAGGTCATTCTTCCGTACTTTGTATTAAAATAGCTTTTATGGTGCAACAAATTGTGCACAACTATAATAGTTAAATATGTAGAAAAAACTATTAGATAGATAAAATAGTTTTACAAGTCTTTTATTTTAAAGCGAGAATGAATTTGTATCTCAACTTATGGGTTGTGGAAAATTTCTGTTGAATAAATGCAACACTTTAAAATAACTTTCATTAGTTGATGGGTTGCACAAGCAAGGTGTTGACTTATTTTATGCACCTCCTTGTCTATTTGTATGTCCTAATAAAAATATAGTTTGTCATAACCTAAAAATATTTTTTGCATTTACATTTTATAGATATTATACAATATTTTTGTGTAAGACATCACTTTTTGTAAATACCAAAAGTTGTTCCTCCTTTACTTTCGATATGCAATCTTAAAGTAAATTGTAATGTATATTTTGTGTTTATAAATCCAGTGAAGTTATTTCTGTGAGAGCAAATGTATCTTTGTCACTGAAATAATTTCTTAGGTGGCAATTTTGATAATAGCAAAACGTTTTATAGCTCCGTAAACAGGCGTAGGACAGCTAATTAGCTATTATTATTTTTAATTTGAAACTTGTGATTAAAGTTGAATCCTATTCCACTTAATAATAACTTCATTTTAATACCTGGAAAAGATTTAAATGTCTTTTGTTTATTTTTTGTAATCAAGAATCTGTACTCTTTCTATTTTTATACTTTATAGATGTTAAATGAATATGTTATAAAATTTTGTACAACAAAGGATTGTAGAAAAGCTTCCAACAAAAATAGAAAAGGACATAAAATAAAATTGATTGGGCCTTTATACTTATATCGCTGGACGAAATTACTAAATTATTTTCACTTACAATATTGTCCAAGTCTAGTAAGTCTCTAGTTAGACTAAGCTAAACTACACCGTAATATTTTTGTTTCAATAATATATTTGATTAATGTAAAATGTAAATATAGAACTTTAAAAACTTAAGAAGCTATTTTTAAATTTCAACTGTTGAGGTGGTAATTTGACTAATTAAAGAAGAAAACCTGTAAGAGATGTTCACATATCTTTTAAAATGCGCCGAAATAAGAATTAATGTAATTTTCAAATGGTAATGGTAAAGAGTGTAATATAAAAAGACCTATGAATAAATGAATACTGATAAAAATTGTATTTAAATTACATCAACGTCTAACGAAATTACTGACCAACACTTCTGATAAAGCTTATAGAAACGCAGTTTTAACGAGCGCACGCGTAGTATTGTCATCGGATTCAACTAGTAATTAAAATAAATAAAAAATGCAGGATGGTTTGGTCAGTTTAGGTAGGCAAAATGTTAAAGTTAAAATAATTTTTAGCAGGGAAAATCGATATTACCGAGTTATCGCATGGATTTCAAGCTTTAACGAAAAATAATTAGTATTTTAATCTATATTGAATGACATTTGTCATCTGACTGACATTGACATTTCATCCTGACACCTTTTATCGTCTTAAAAAATATTGAAGCGAAATGTTAATAATTTATCATTTTAACACAATAGTTTTTAATTACAAATTGAATTAATATTATTAAAAACAATAAAAAATGGATGCCAAAATACGCGTGAAGAGTAAAAGTTCACTTAAGCTCAGGAATCTGCGACTAAGCTTAAAATATAGGCCCGATGTTTTACAGCTAATTTTGAAAATGCGTCAATGTTTAAGAAAAAAGAATTCTATAATCACTCAATTAAAAAAGCAACTAAAGTTATTGGTATGTATTCAAATCTATAATTTGTTCCGCTATATATTTTGTATGAAAACAGAAAAATAATTTGTGAGCATTATATGTTTATCAATAGTGCATTTATGCCTGTTTTCCTTAAAATTACAGATGAGTAATGAAGTAAAATCATCTTTTGTACAAACTGATGATGCAACTCCTGAGTTTATTCAAGGGAAGTCAGGTAATTATAACTGCATAGTATAGTAATTCCCTACCTATATCAAGTTAAAAATATTAACTTTATCTTTTTCTAGACCACACCACACTTGAAATTGACAATGATAAATTACTGTCCGATGTTAGCACACAGACTAGTAAACTTCAAATTAGTGATGATAATAAGAAAGTTTTGAATTCAGAAGAAAACATTGAATCAAAGGTGTCTGAATGGAAGTTACATGACGAAGAAGCTGATAAGGGAAAAAGTATAGCAGAACAAGTAAAAGAAGTTGCACAATCTGCTTTAAATGAAAGTGGAATGGTCTATGTAGAGGCGGCTGGAATGTACTATGATTACAAGACAGGGTACTATTACAATTCCGTGAGTTACTTGGAATATCAAATAAAATTTTCAATTGTTAACAAGATTTTGACAAAATGTTTTTTTTTTCAGGAGCTTGGCTTGTATTACCACACAGACACTGGCTGTTACTACTATTACTCAGATGAAAAGAAAGATTTCTTATTTCATTCATACCCTGATAGAAGTGCTGAAATTGAAAATGCTCCCTTATTTAAGCATGTATTAAAGAAAGCTAAAAAGCATAAAAAGGTAAATAATTTCACTTAAAACACTATATATTTTACATAAGCAATAATTATATTATTGACATATTTCTTTTATTTCAGGAAATGAGATCAAATATTGATAACCTGACGAAAAAATTCTCTCAGGTTTCACTCCAAGGCCCAGCTGCCTTAGGTAAATAATTTAATCTGAAGTTACCCAATACCAACATATAAAATGTTATATTACAGGACAAAGAAGATGATGAAGTCAGTAAGCCGAAAAGAAAGAAGATTATGAGAAGAAAGAAGAAGGTGGATAGTAATGATGTTGAGAAATCTGAAACAAACGAAAACATAGAGACTGAAAACATGGGTGACGGTTCCACTGAAGAATTACAGAAAGAAGTGATAGATGATGAATTAGAAGATGGTGAATGCAGTGAAACGGATTGCGACGATCATAGTGAAGTTGAAGATGATGTAGAATCAATCATTAGTATTTCAACTGCTACTGATGATGATGGTAAATTGTGATGGTATTTTAGAGTGGTTTTTTATTAATAGTAAAAGTTATTGTAAATTGTAATGATTGATTCCATGAAGAATTAGTTAATTAAGCTATAGTATACTTAATGTGAGAAGTAAGAGAAGTTATGGAAGTAAAAAGAATCTTATTTTTCTTACTAATATTAAAAATTAGAATGTTTGGATGTATGTATGGATGGATCTTTGTTAGAAGATATCTCCGGAATGGCTGAATGAATCTGGATGAAATACAGCATAGATGTAGCAATGTAGAAAAACTACTAATTAAGTTTTTTTTTTAATTTCCAAGCGACATAAAAATTATTATAAATAGTAGGTTGTCGGAAATGAAACCAGAAAAACCAACATTTTTATGTGTTTTATTTTTCTTGTGTTATTCTAAATTACACAGTAATTGTAATATATTTAATTTGTTCGCAGACTCGATAGCGAAGCATCATCCGCCATGCATGCGTTTGATAGTTCGAGAAACTAATGTACAGAAACTGAAAATTGGCAGTCTGTTTGTTATTACAAAAGATGGTGGCTCTATAGGCAGGGAGGGTGAACAACATGCAATTGTAATCAAAGATAATAATGTATCAAGGGTAAGTTCAACTTTATATCTTAAATTTAAAGACAGAATAGCTTATTTCGTTCAGATAGACATTGATTGAAGAATTCAGATTGATCTGGATAAGCGAGAGAAATATCATGGTCCCTTGGTTTCTTTCTTATCTAGGTTCTATCGTATATCTAAACCATTTTAATACTTTTCCCCACATTTTTGATGTTAATTTATATCGGATCGTCTACATTTCTTAATACTTTTTGGAATATATAATCCATCCATAATTCAAAAGGTCAATGCAAAAATTTTACATTAAATTAATTATTCCCACTTAGAGGTGACTTAACACAGATTAATTGTATTATTTATTTGTTTTTTCTAAAAAAATATAGGTATTTACGATGGACAATTAATAACAGAAAAGGTTGCCTTTTACAAGAATTACTTGTTCATTTTTTAACACTCAAGATGATTTGGCGTCAGATTTTTTTGTTTTTTTTTAGTGTATGATTATGAGAGTTAAAGTAATTGATAGCCAGAAATATATTGAACATTTTTATTTTTTAAAAGTTTTTTATTTTTTAAAAAGTTTTTATTTTATTTTCAATTGTGTTTTTTTTTGTCACCAGAATCATTTAGATATAAGATACAATTTGGAGAGAAATCTTTATATGGCAACGGATTTGGGATCCAAAAATGGAACAATATTGAACGGGAATAGAATGTCGGAAAGTCAAGATATTAGCATACCAATGGAGGTAAGAAAAATATTCAATTTTTTTTTAATCTATTATTTTTTTTTAGTTAAAAGAGAATCACTCTATGGGTCTACTAAAGTAATGATACCTAAAAGAAAAAATGTTTTTGAATTTTATATAAATAATTAAACGTTGCCTGCGACTCTGTTCATCCAGAAATAAAAAAAAAACTTATTTCAGATTGAAAGAAAGACAAAAGTTTTTTGTTACACACAAATTATTTATCCTTTAATTTATAATTCTAATTAAATTATAAATGCGAATGTTTGGATGTATGTATGTTTGTTTGAAGGTATCTGCATAACGGCTAAACGGATCTCGATGAAATTTGGCATACACACAGAACATAGTCTGGTAGAAAATATAGACTTCTAATTGTTTTTTTTTAATTCTGCGCGGGCGGAGAAGCGGGTGACAACTACTTACTAATTAATTCTTATTTTATAATTATTTTTTAGGTACTTCACGGCAGTACATTGCAATTGGGAGATACAAAGTTATTATGTCACATACATTCCGGGAACGAGACATGCGGACATTGTGAACCGGGACTTCTCATCGATTGTTAGTATATTTTTTTCATTAATAATACTAGGGGTCGCCCATGACTTTGTCACTTTCACTTTGACACGAGAGATCCTTAAATATTACAGTAAAATGAAACATAAAAAAAAAATGATTTAAAAATTAATCTAAAATGAACCTTACAGCTGAAGACAAAGATCGCAAAGTTGCTTACACGCGTACCTGCAGCGTACAGAAACAGCATCAGCTGGAGCTGGCGCGTCTCAAGAACAAGTACGCTAAGCCGCCGCTGGCCATAGACAACGAGGCGTACAACGACCGTGCGCAGGCGCGGCGTGACACTGTCGGCTCATCTCACTCCGCTGAGAAGACGCAGACCAGTGATATTCATTCGTAAGTTCATTATGACACCACATCAATCACACACAACCCAATGATTTTAACCTATAACCCTACAGGGATAAAATACGATTCATGACACCTAACACCTCTATGTTTCAAGTTCACAATGGAAAGGATATAGATATGGTTAAAAACACTAACCGATATGCATGTACTAGCTTTCGCCCGCGACTCCGTTCGCACGAAATAAAAAGAGCAATTAGTAGCCTATATGTTCTACATCTATGCCGAATTTCAGCGAGATCCATGCAGCCGTTCTGTAGATACCTTATAACAAACATCCAAACATTCGCGTTTATAATATAGAATTTAGATTTTGTTAGAAAAAAAAATTCTCAATTGATTTTTCTGATATTTCATTAATAATATAATAATAAGCTCTTTTAACCAGTAAAGCCGGAATAGATTAAATTAAGTTCTAGTCGAGTTATAGACACTTTAATTTGCAAAGTAAATCGAGTAAGAATCTGTTATATTAAATGTTCTCGCTAATCAAATGTTAAAACAATGCAACCGCATCCGGCGACCAGGAGCGGCGCGTAGACGAAACAATTAGCCATTCTTACGACTAATTAAAACTTTAAAAATTCAAATCTTTGTACTAGTACTTTTATAATTAACAACCAAAAATTCGTTTAATTTTATAAAAATAATGCGGTGGGTTCAAATACCGAGAACATTATTTTAACATTAATAAATCTTGGTTTATTTAATATACCAGCTTGTGTCCGCGACTTCGTCTGCTCATAATTAAAATAATGGGTGAAATGTATCTCATCCCACGGGAACTGTACACATTTTGAAGATCATTGGTAGCCTATGTGCTCTTCCAGACTATGTTCTACATCTGTAACAAATTTCACCCAGACCCGTATCGCCGTCCTATAGATATCTTAGTAACATTCATCCAAACATTCGTATTTATAATATTAGTAAGAGTATGAAGAAGTAAGATTATTAAATATCATTTGCTTAACTTGAGTTTTTAAGACCAAAATCTTCGTTTAAAACAGTGATTCCCAAACTTATTTTGTCTACTGCCCACTTTGAAAATAAATATTTTTTTAGCGCCCCCATATTTTCACATATTTAAAAACCACTATAACTTTAAATTAAATTAATTAATTATTGTGACCTATATATGTATATTAACGGAGAATTCTAAACGAAACTTATACTATAACCTGCAACTTGCGACCTGCAGCGCCCACAAGGGGGCGTTATCGCTCACTTTGGGAAAGACTGGTTTAAAACATATTGTTATCTTTGTTTTATCAAATACAATGACATGGATGACAATTTTATACAGATGTTTTGGTCTCAAAAACCCACAGTTAGAGTATTAGAGAGATCTCAGAGGCTTTTTCTTTTTCTTTTTGGATATTTAAAAGTATTTTAGTTAATTGTTTAACATTTGTTTTTGTCAGGTACATACCGTCAGAGAACAAAGGATTCAAACTGTTGGAGAAGATGGGCTGGTCTAAGGGTGAAGGTCTCGGGAAGGACAACCAAGGTGACAAGGAGCCCGTGAGTATACGTTATCCATACACTTTGTTATAAACGAAAATTGTTTATCATCTAACAAAGCAAAGAACTAAACAATGAATAATATATCCATTTAACTCTTGACGTGACTAATTAGTCCAGACGGGGGAATTTATTTTAACCTCACCGTGAAATTGCTTATTTCTAAAATGACTTGATTTAATTTATAATATTTGTTGGGTTCTGTACATTTTCGGATATATTTTTTTGAAAGTTTTTGCATCGTAAAATCCATAGCAAACACTAGCATAGTTAGCAAATTAGATAGTTAATTTTTATTAACAAATTCAATTGCTATATATTGTTTGAAACAATAAGACTTAAAGCAAGGGCAAGACACATGTTTCATATTTTGGAATAGACCGCTAAAGGCCGGCAACGCATCTGCAGTTCCTCTGGTATTGCTGATGTCCATGGGCGTAGTTGAACACCTCGGTGTTCCAACTGCTCGTTTGCCCTCTTCTGTTATATAAAAAAAAGTTCAGATCTTCATATTTTAATCAAAATGCAATTTTTATAAATAACAGCAGGACCGTATAAATTGTTAATTAATAAATCGATCGAATATGTGTCGTATATAATCCTGAATGTTTTGGGTCGGGCAACACTTTTATTGCGTCGTAATTTCGTACGTTACCCTAAATTTTATGTTATTTTTTACCATTTTCGGTGATGAGTGCCTGTCTGTAGGTCAGGCGGGCGTGGGCCTACCTGCCCATTTAAAACAATTTGCGTATACTTGTTTTATTTCGCGTCGCGTCTCGCATTAGAGCGAACCGAATTACGATGGGCCATTAAATCGTGTAGACGATGACGTTTAGGGCACGACCACATTGAGCACTGCCCGCTCTTGTAATTACAAAGTTGCTATCTGCATATGAATAAAAATTTACACTTTCTAATTAACTCCTGGTGCAATAACGTGCATGGAGGAAGGTTACAACATCTCATATGATATAAGGTAAGGTTAGGCATATAAAGGGTTTGCTGAGGTTCTCTGGTAAGCTGGGTTGACTGGAATGATCCATGACCTGACCTCACGAAAAATACGACCTACAAGTGGAGTTGCCTTAGCCTTAAGAAAGGTCGTGTTTTTTTACGTAAATTTAGTCAAAGATAAGTTTTCACTAACGTAATACTAGTCCGGACTCAAATTAAAACAATTCTTTGTTCAGAATTGCTTATAAACCTTTTAACTAAGTTAAAAAAAAAATGCAACCTACAGCTGAACTCTTTATATTTGTAACTTTGCGATAATGATCTAGTGCTATTATTGTTTGCCATTTTTAGGACTGTTTGCGATAAAAAAATTCTCGCAACCTTTATTCGAAAGGTTAAAGTAAACGCGACATGTGCTAGGCGCGAAAAATAGTTAATTTTTTTGCCTATTTGTCCGTGCAACGGGCACCAATACAATGTGTAGTGTGGCGCCACCCGATGTCCGTCACTCGGTAATTGATGTCGGCTCATAGAACCGTGCCGCCACTTCGCTTTAATTGTTCACGCATCAATTACTTCTTGTGAAGAACTCATCATCGTGTATGTAAAAAGGTTTTAAACTGAAACATCACAGTGAACAGAAATAGAAAGTTCAAGATTCAGAAGATTTGATTCTTCTAACTATACTGTAGTACTCTCCTATACTTATCCATAAAGGCATTCCTAAATGGATTTATATCGTCCAGATTGGAATACTCAAAAAGGGCGCATATATGTATATTATGAATGTAGAAGAGCGAGAATAGTCTGTCAGAACTGCACCGAATAGAGGTCCGTGGTTTCTGCCTACCACTCTGGGTTACTGTGAGTAATATTGTTTTTATACTAAGTTTAAGAGAATACGATATTTTTGTCTTTCAACTGTACTTGGTCGTCAATTTTATCATAAGAAGGTACTTAATAAATCTGTATGTATCCGGGAATCAACTTCAGCATTATGAAGGAGATAATATCGTAATGTTCTCTGAGGGCCACTTTGAGCTCAGTAGCCGTGCTAATCGTCTCGTCCAATCAACTGCAGATGTTTTTATAACCAAATAGGCATATCATACGTACCTACGTTGGTTTCTAGTTAAAATTATACGCGGTTGGAATAATATTTTATATGTAAAAGATGAATATTTTTATATGCTTTTCATATAATTTACTATTTAGCGTATGTCATAAATAAAAATAACCACAATATTGCTAAATATTTAATATAGTGCGTATCGTTGAAAGTTAACTTTTTATATGTCACTAATTTAACTTCGATTGTTTTAATCACAAATGTTTTTTATTAATTTTTTTTTGTTCATAAAGACGACGGAAAATAAGAAGGATGGAAAAGAGTGGTTAGTTTTGGAATATTATATAATAAAGTAAAAAGGGAAAATGAAAATATAAAGTAGAATAATGAAATGAAATTAGCATAAATAAAAAGGTTCCGTATCTGTCGGTAACAGTTCCAATATCTATATAAACTATTAGAGATTAATATCAAATGATATACAAACAAACTAACAATATAAAACTAGTATACACATAGTGTAGAGCTAAACCGCAACATTAATTTAAGGCCGGCTCGTAGTGTCGGCTTACCGCACAGTTGTCCCGAATGAAATTTCAATCAAGTCAAAGTAACAATACTATTTATTTATGAAGCTAATGAACATTAAACCCCACTAAACCGCACAATATGATATTAATGCAAACCGCAACTACATTGACCTAGTCGCTTATAAATAGGTTGCAAAATTAATTTCACTATACTGTAGAAACTTGATTATCAGGAGTTCAGTTATTCGGATTACGCCGATTATTTTTAAGAATAACGACAATTATTTTAAGAAACAATATTTCTTCAATTGTGGATATTCCCTTTCGTAAAGGAAGAATTTTAATTTTTTTTTAATATTTATTAGTAAGTAAAATTGCTAATCTTACTATTATATTATAAATAGCTAATGTTTGGATGGATGGATGTTTGTTAGAAGGTATCTTTAAAATAGCTTATCAGATCTCTTGATGTTTGACATAGATGTAGAGCATAGTCTGGGAGAACACATAGAATACTAATTAAGTTTTTTTCAGATAACTTAAAATTTGTCAATATTCTTAATAAAATTTCAATATTTTATGTCTTTTGAGAATGTGTCGGTCATGCAGTTTGGAGACGTGTTTACACAATGTGCCCGTTGCGTCTCTATCTTGACCAAGTGACGACTCTTGCGCATCGCAAACATGGCCGAGTGTCATGTCAACATCTTTACAAACCTCGCCTCTTCACGCAAGCTGGAATATTTCAAAATATATCTAAAACCTTTATTGGCCAGCTCTATGGTAATAAGTGGGTTCGTATACTTTGACGCTAAGTAACTTTAGACCACGACGGGCCGAGGATCTGAATAAAGTTTCTGGAAATCAAATTAACAAATTAAAAGCAGTTTAATGCCAACATAAGGTTCCAAACTCATTATATTAGGTAGATGTAATTCTTGTTTAACCCTTATGTTCAGTTTGTATAGTATACCATACATAATACTTTATAAAAATATACGATCACTATAAAATAATTTTTAACTTAGTTTTTTTTTAAATTTGTTTTTTGCTTTTCTTCAAAAAATAAATCTTGCCACAATAAGGGTTAAGTTTCCATTTGCTATTTGAGTATTAGAGAGTAGGGTGGATTGTAGGAAAGAGGATATGCGTAAGAAGGCGGTTTATTAAGATATGACGGCTGATAGAGATGTATGGAGGTAGGGCAGATTGATGATGATTAGGTATTAGAGTAAAACTCTTAATCTGTTTTAACCACAGTTTAAATTTACATTTGTAGCAGTATCGTGAAGCATTAAAATTAGTCTGCACGGATTAAATTTAAAAGTAGCGAGATGAAAGCATTTCGCAAATCTATCTTACGTCTGGGTATATCACTGCGAGTTAAATTATAATTCTGCCAAAAAGCCCAGCGCAGACTGCATAAGTGTAATTGCATACCTTCGCTTCTGGCGATTAAAATGAATTTAATGGAACAAAAATTGCTGGTTGTCAACTCTACCATGTTGTAGTATTTTTTAATGTATCACTTGATGATATTTTAATTATTTATGCATAATTTTTAGAAATCATTTAACGATTTGCCATGGCTTATTTGAAAATCATTATTGAATGATACTATTCTCTTTGTAGTATAATAAACCGATCTATCTTATACTTTAAATGAGCAATTCTCGTATATATATAATTGGAATCTCTGAATCGGCTTCAACGATTTTCATAAATTTTAGTATATAGGGGGTATCTTGGGCGATAAATCGGTCTAGCTAGGAATCATTTTTAGAAAATGTCATTTTATTCGTGTTTTATCAACTTAAACGTAAACTTAACTTTTTCTATCGGTAAGATCGAAAAATATTATTCATATTTCATCATTTTATTAGTAATTCGTACTTAAATATAATTTCCAAAAAACACAATTAAAAAAAAATACCGAGTAAAGCTCGGTCATCCAGATTTTAAAAGATTTATAAGACAAAAAGGGTTGCCTATCTTTTCTTACTTCTTACTAATAGTAATGGATTAATGTTTGTTAGAAAGTATCTCAGGAACGGATCTAACGTATCTTATTAAAAGCCACAGAAGTAAAACATGTCTGGAAGAACATATAGACTGCTTATTAACCCTTATTAGCCTAGGGTTTCAATTTTGATACCAATCTTTTAAACCGAATATTCACATTACTATTAGTTTTTTTATAGGTTGGCTGTACCTATTTTACTGTTGTATAATATTCTTTCCAACGAAATTAAAAAAAAAACAAATTTAATTATTGTTTTGTTTTATCAAGCAAACACAGTAATATTAAAAATAAATCACTTTCGTATGTAAATCAGGCTACTAAGGGTTAAGTTTTTTTTTAATTTCGTGCGGATCATGTCGCGGGCGATAGTTTCTGTTTTATAAACAAAGGAGATGATTAACTAAGTAAACGTAAATGAAATAATTATATTTGTATTTATATTTGTCTCAATACTTTGTAATGTGAGTGCAGACAATACTTATACGTGAGTGCCGTAGCTTGCAGCGATGCACCCATTCAGAGTGCTCGGGGCTCCTTCAATTTGCATACGCCGTATTGACGCAGCGCATGAGAGAATAATAAATATGTAGCTACCGGCACATTTAAACACGCTCTTTGTATAAGTGTTTCATTCATAGCCACATTTAATTGTACTTAAATATATGAGAGATCTCAAGTACTAGCTCTACCAAGCTTCGTCTCGGAGATTCCGGAATGAATCCCGGACTCTTTTGACTGTTGAAGTATTTATATTGTTATCCCGCTCATTCTCTTTGAAGGAAACAGAGACAATATAGCAATATGTGACAATATAAATGATGAATGTGGAATTTTACGGTTACATTATCCCATGAAAAATATCCGTACAGTTTGAGTTAAGAGACGACTGACTAAATAATGATCCGTATTCGTTTCTGATGAAAAGTGATTGCTACGTAGAAATGATGTTTTATTTTAGCAAAATGCAGTCCGCTGCAGCCCACGCCGGCTTACAATAAACTTTATTTTGGGACTCCACAAAATGCGGACTCTTAAAAAACTCTTTTTTTTTTACACTTTTACAGAAACCGCCTTTTAACCGGTCGCAATGCTATAAAAATGAAAAGATAAAATTTGAGTAAATGTTAACAACCAGCCTCAGTCTTTCATAATATATTTTCTGTCGTATCGCTGCAATTTAAAAAAAAATATTTCGGTTTGCCTATTTAAATGAAGACTACGTATGATAAATGGAAATTTCTTTTATATTTTGGTGGTTATCTTAATGTACTATTACACAAAAGCCGTCGCCCACAACTCCATCCGGGCGAAATTAAAAAAAAAACTTTATTAGTTGCCTGTATGCGTTCTTCTAGGGGTTTATGCTAAATCAGCGACATCCATGCAGCCATGGAGCCATGGAGATACATTCAAACAAACATCTATTCATCCAAACGTTTGAATTTTTAAAATTAAGTACAGTATAACAACTTAAAAACTGCTCCTGTGGTGTTTGGTTCTTATTTGGGGTTAGACAAAGTGCATTCGCTTCGAAGCGATTCCATAACGAATTTCAAAAATGTATGATATTGACACGCGACAATCACGTGAATTATCGAAACATTTTTGAAATTCGCTATGGAATCGCCTCGAAGCGAATGAACTTTGTCTAACCAAAACAAAGTATTAATACTTTTAATAATCTTTACTCTAACATTTATAATGACAAAAGTTTACCCCTTAATTACATCTTGACCCAATTAACTATTGTAAAATAAAAAAGATCGTTATATCCTTTTTACTAATTACGCTATTATCGTGCACGCTAACTTTTATAATAACAAATATAAAAACCAGCCTCATTGTAACAGTATTCAATTTGCAGTTCGATATGCAATGCCTATTTAACCAACCATAATATTAGCAACAATGTTGCAGCCTGTATTAACGAACAGACAAAAAATTGTTTTTTTTTTTTTGCTGCTAACGATCTTTAAAGTGGTAGACAGTTGAAAAAGTGGTGCATAGTTAAAAACTAATAGCTGAACGAATGACTGGGTGATGCCTTAATTTGGAAAAAACCACTGGTTTAGCCTGGAAGTGATAGCGCACTGTAACTTTCAGATTAGTAAGGGTCTGTCTCACCGTACCGAATTCAAGTCTAGAATGAGGTATTTGGACTTTATTTGTCAAATAATGTCTCCAAATAAACTGTGAATTAAGACTTTGACAATTTTATATGTTAATTTCATCATCATCATCATCATCGGCTCATTATATGTACGTCCCCACCGAGGGGCTCGGAGCCATCCTAAGTTAAGTTATGTTATAATAATTTATTTATTATTATAGTTATCCCTCACTTTACTGGGATATTAAGAAACAGGAAAAGTAATAATATTATATTGAGATACAAATTCGCAATTTTTCTCTACTTATGCATTATTTTAAGATTAAGAGCGTCGGTGGCTCAGTGGTCAAGCACTTGACTTGCAATCTGCAGGTCCTGGGTTCGAATCCCGCCATGTACCAATGTGTTTTTCGATTTCCGATTTACATATGTACATTTATCCGACGTTCTTACGGTGAAGGAAAACATCGTGATGCAACCTGCACATATCTGAGAAGAAATTCAAAGATATGTGTGAAGTCAACCAACCCGCACTTGGCCAGCGTGGTGGACTATGGCCTAATCACCCTCAAGTTAGGGTAGGCTCCGAGCCTCTCGGTGAGGACGTATAGTGAGCTGATGATAATGATGATGATGCATTATTTCCTATTTTATCGTTCATGAACGTATACTGATAAACAATATGACAATATAAAAAAAGTAAATCTCGTTCTAAAAAAAACGACTAGAAGGTAAAATGTGCGTCGAAGAGACAGAAAAAATGTATTTAAATAAAAGTAAAGAATAATAAAGTAAGGAAATATAGAGGTGCATAAACTCATTGACACTTGGGTGAACTTTAAAATAGGAAGAGAACACATTTACAAGCACAAGTTAAAACTATTTAATATAAATTCATTGGGAATCGAACACCATATGGATACCTAAGAAACCAATTTTAATGCAATCGTTGCGTTTTATTCGCGCCTCCTAATGATATTGACAGTGTTAACTTTAGAATCACGAGTCGCTATAAAATTTTTAATAACCGCATTCACCTACGTTTTATACCAAAAGTATCCATACTCTTATTTGCGGGAATCTTAACCAGTGGAAATGAGAATGTAAGTTTGTTTGTGGTTTAACCATAAATAAGACGAAATTTTTTGTAGCAAAAAAACTGTTTTTTTTTAGTAAAGTTTTTACGTAATTTTCTCTAAACTAGTTCAGTAGATTGTTTTTTAATCAGTTGTTCGTCACACGTTCAGTGTGACCATCGAATTAAGGGTTAATGCTATAAGGAATTAAGCAGTCATGTTGTTATGATATTTTAATATGTGAGCTATGGAATTTACACCAGAAATATATAAAAAGGATATTCATATTCAGATAAAGACTGGAAATTTAATGGTAGTAATTTTAAGGTTATAGAGTATTTGTAATCTCGTCCAGGATGGACTACGTATAACGTTAAAATCTCATAAGTTTATAAAAAAATTGTTTCAATGTTTAGTACTCTGGACAAGTATTTGATTATAAAGCCGCGTGTAAAAGCTAGTTTGAAATTAAATGAATCGAAAGCGATAACGTCCGTGCGTTCATAGTTGAGATTAAAGTGTTGTTAGTTATTTTCTCGCGTGCGTTCTGTTATTGGCGCTAATGGATTTTATTTTATATTTTTATAACCAACAGTCACATTTGCACAGGAATGAGCACTGACGAAACTGGCTGAGTGAATGTCGGACGGGCTGTAACATTTAAATTGAATCTTTATTTTTATCTTTATTGAAATGATATTCGCACGTGTATTGTAAACAAAACAGTTCGGATGCATAAGTGAGTTGAATTGCGTGGATTTGTCTAGCTCTTTATTGTGTACGTTTTTAGTGACGTAAACTTTTTCAGATTACAAATATAAACATCTAATATTTTATATTTTACTACTAAGCCTTGATTCTTGTGTAATAAAATTGTACTGGTTTAGTACAGTAAAAGCTGCTATATTTTCGATTCTATTATACTTTTCAAGTTTTATCATCTGTACCATATTCAATTTGTTAGGATATTATTTCATTCGAGACCCTCGCAGTCGCACTTGAGGTTGGCCACCGAGGGGGTTTTTAGTGAGTAAGAATCTCAGATAACCCTGTCTTTCCACCCAAAAAGCAGGGTATCTTACGAAGATTTACCCCCGATACCAAAAATAAAAGAAAAAAGGATATTATTTCATATAGCATAGTACATTGGTGATCGAATTTCCTAATGGGACACCCCATGTCGATATGTGTAAATTCGCCAGTTCGCAAGACATACATCTTCGCCCAACACACCTATTTTCTCAAGTAATCAAACACTGTTGTTTCGTACTAAAGTTATATGAATAAAAAACCTTTTTATGCTCTGAACGTCTACATTATTTTTTTTAATTCATTACACTTTTAAAACAAATAACTTGTTTAAAGTGTACAACCACGTTATCTCGTAACTGCCAGACATTGATAAAAATGTCAAGTCAATACGAAATATAGCGATGAGATGGCTTGCATTCGTTGTTGCATGGGCGTGTGTGAGTCGTCAAAGTGCATGCGATGGCCATTCGTATGCAGATATGCAGACCCCCGAACCCCGCTTAATGTTTGAGCTATAAACTTCCAATGCGCTGATGGGTTACTGACGTGACAGCAAGACGTATATGCTATCTACTCTTACTATCTTGCGGTTGTTTAAGTCGTTGACGAGTTCACAGCTGTATAATCAAGAGTTTAAAAGTATGAAGTACGCTTTGTCCTTTTAAACAGTCGTTAAAAAATAAAAATAAAAAATGTTTTTTTTTTTATTAAATCGTGTAAATAGCGTATCTGTTAGTGCTGCCTTTTAAAGTCGTATAATTGTAACCAAATAAAAGAATTAGGAAAATAGCGACTGTAAATTTCCGTCTATTATATCCTAATCAATAAACTTTATCTCGCTGCACAAAGGGTATCGATACACTAATATAGGGATGGCGAACATTTTCGTATAATTGTGTTATTTTTCTAAAGAAATGTGTATTGGAGTCATAGACTTGGCGTCGAAAAATTTTGGCTTTATGATAATTGTGAATACTTTGTAGCGTAGTAATTATTGGAGTTTGCTCCTCATATTATATACTTCTGCACTAGGGCATCGACTTTGAGACAACAAAGTTTTTTTTGAGCTAAATAACTGTCTGAAATTACGAAGTCGTAGCCAATCTATATGATCATTATAGAAGTGGGCAGGCCTGAATTACCATCGCTGTGGCGTCCTAGGGGAAGAGCTCTGGTGGGGAGATTCCGTGAATCGATGACGTTAAGAAGTTCCAAAACGCACGTTACTTTCGTCATATCCACGATGTCACATGTGTTCGAAATATTAATCGCTTTCAAAAGCAGACTGATGTCTATCTGATTACTTATCATATGTCAAACATGTTCCGTTCTACTTGGAAAAAATATGATGAATAGAAAATAAAAAAATAATTAAGTCGAATGAAATCAAAAACTTGTCATTAATTAATGTTGGCACAGTTGGCGAAAGAATTTGACGTTTTATTTTTTCTGTATACGCCGCTGCTCGAATTCCTATTCGTAATGTCAATGCACCAATGACCTCCTTTTATTTTTATGTGGTAACCCTAAATTTGTGTAAAGGTGTTTCCACATCACGACGACAAGCGATAGTGACAGAGGAATATGGGAAGGCGAGAGTTAAATAATTTCACATAAATTGAGCACTTTCATTGGTATCGTGTGTTATTTCTAACCAACAGTTTTATAATCTAAAATTAGACGTGAGCCAAGTGACAGTAGCTATTAGTAGCAGGTTTTTTAAGAAAAAAATGATCGACATGTGTTGAAAAATTGCGTTTAATTGAACACGCGCCGATACTCCTAGTGTAGGAACACCCTAAGTGAGTTTTGCAATTTGTGGCAATTATTGTTTTCTCGGTATTTACAAAAATGTCACATCCAAGGAATCGTCTCGCTAATTATCCGCTGGTTTCCGAAGTATTCGCCTTAATCGGCCGTAACCGCTTCAGACGTTTATAGTTCACATAACTATGCTGGGACTATATTGAACAAATGCTATTTTAATAAATACAATTTGTTGTAATCAACTATAATCATTTTATTGGAGTTTAGGATCAAAAATGGCTTGCATTTTTTAGACAGAGTTTTTGCTTTCTCAGATGTCACCCTCAACATGTTGCAAGTGGGTTTAAAGTAACGTGGCTCTACATATCTTAGCACACGTTCCAGAAAAGGCTCGCTGATTGTTTCAATTTCGAGAAATATGTTGAGCGATGGACAACATTTAACATTTCTATTAACTAATGTGCTCGAGCGACAGGTGCATTATAAAGACGTATGAATACCAAATGACGCATTTCACCAATCATCCTAAATAAATCACTTTTAAACACGAAGTCACGTCATGTTGCGGCTCGGACGGTCTTTTGATTTACTCACATCGTCTCAATCTTCATCATTTAAATTATCTTAATATGCAATCGCTCCATAAAGCGTCGTCTTTAGTCGTTGGATGTAGCCGTGCTCATATAAACACAGCGTTATAATTAATCTGTATAACTAGGTAGGGTCCTACAACTGTTTAGGGCTGATACAAACTGTGTAGAATGAGAATCTGGAAAAAAGCTAACAAATACGCTTGTATCCCATTAAATGATACTGTAACAAATATTCTTCGTGCTCTTTATTACTAAAGACCGTGCTCATTTCGAAGTGCCTTCACCGATCTGTCAACGAGCTGTTTCACGTACATACTAACTACCAAAGTAATGTGTAAAATGTTATACTTACATATACTATATACTATAACACTTGCTTGCAATGTTTGCCTCTCATGTAGCATAGTTTGTTAGGATTCACACATTTTTAAGGAGTAAACATTACATTAATTGGTTCCTATAAGTCCAGAACGACACTTTATATTTAACTATTGGTAGTGATTTAAATAAAAAAAATATTAAGTCTTAACAACCTTTCCGTTTCCGCAATATTATTCACAGAAAACAACATTCAAAAGTACCTCAGTAAAACCGCTATCTGGAAAGAGATCTGTGGTACTGAGGCGCTCCTCCATTCTCGTACCTTTAATGCCATATATGGAGGTCCATTGACGAAATAAGGTTTCGCAGCTCTGGGAAATCGGTGATAACCTCTTATTGAGTTTTACAAAAGGAACCGGCGACAAATGCCGTCGATGTGACCAAACTTTGTGTTTTGGTTATACAAAGATAACATCTTTAACGAAATACTTGCATTACGACAAAAAGTTAAGAAAATTAATAAATAAGAGGTTCCGTCTTCTATGCTTTTATTTCTTTACTGTAAACTATTTCTGCTCGTCTTTTCTCTACCTTGTATAAGAAATAAGATGCTTGACAAACTCATTTTGTAAGGTAAAATAAACCTATCGCGCAAGCGTGCTTGTGGCCTCGAAGAGAATCCCTCATAACTACCGCGTCCTCCCGGGGCCTGAAAAAAAAGGTAAAATACGCCTAAAGTTTTTTTATCGCTGTTTACTGACAAAGTTCTGTAACTTCATTTTGATTGCAAAGGAATTGTCTTTGCGGCAGTTAAATAGCAGGAGCACGTACCGGCTGTAAGTCAACGTGTATCGTCGCTATATCCTTGAGTTGCAAACGCGAGCTATCTAAACTGCATCACGCTTACACATGCATCGTTGCATCTTACCGATTGTTATAAAGGTGCACACATACATACGGTTGATATATTCAAAGTAATAAATATATATAAAATATATCTGGAGTAATATATGCCCGACTGCTAGCTTAGTTTTGTACCAATTTTCTTTAGTGAAATGTAATTAATCTTATATATAAAATTCTCGTGTCACAATGTTAGTTACCATAATCCTAAGAAACGGCATGACCGATCGTATGAAATTTTATATCAATATATTCAGTATGAAGTATCCAAGAATCGGTTACTATCTATTTTTTAATCCCGCTCGGACGGAGTCGCTAACTATAGATTAAGACTAGATCTACATTAACTATCTCTCTTTATCGATTAATAAAAACGTGAGAGCTTTTATAGTTTATAAGCTTGTCTCACCGCAAATTAATATATTGAATAAGTCTGTCGGCGCATTTGGTCGCTCGTATAGAAGCGTTAATAATTATAGTTCATACAATGAGTCTATGAGCCATTGAGGACGGCTGCAATCGCTTTAATTACACGTTTAAGATGAAATGCGTCGCTGCGCCGCTCTATTATGTGTTCTCTTGAAATAACCGCGAGCCACTCGATTGTTTCCGTGCGGCCGATCCGAAAGCGAACCACGTGCACGTTCACAGTTCACCAGTCATCGTACACCGGCGGCGCGCCGGCGTGGAGCAACCTTTACTGCACTCGTCGGTCGTCGCGACCGCTGCGGAAAACGACGCCCGTCGTTAAATTATTTCATCGCATGGTCCGCACCGTGACGACCACTGCCTGTCATAATTTAAGCTCTAAATAAAGTACTTTACTTTCACATATATGGCTTTTATGACTCGCTAAACTAGCGGCCTCGCATAAACAACCGTGGTTGGCTCCTTTAAAAACAGAGGGTTGCACATTACGAGCGCGATATTCGTAATTTATGTTCTTTGCGTGTTTTTTTAATCATCACCAGTTAGGCGTAAATTTAGATACTAATCTTGTCGTTATTTGCCAATAAAACGTAAATAATTTGACGCTTTGCGTTTCAACGGTGCATCTTAATTATCAGTTTAACGTAATCGTCGCAATCACACATTTCAACAATTCGATAAATGACATCAAACCACGAGTTTCTAAAATAATAGATACTCGTGTTTCCGTCGGTATTATAGTGGATATAGAGGAGTTGTTTTGATTAGTGCTATTGGCCTCATAGACATGCGTGGACGGCGACGGTGCGCAGACGCACGTTACACCGGAAATCTTGACTACCGTTTGTCTAGAATGTTCACTCGCTAGTCAATGTATTGATTGTCCCCTCGATATATAGATGCGTAGTCGCCTAGCTTTTACGGTCTACTAGCTGGGTGATTTTTTCCTCTCGCCACCGTGTTCCCGCGTCGATTGATGTTCGTATTGCAATTATTAATTCGTACTTCGAATGCAAGAATGAAATGCCGACTCGTTGAATTGTAATTGGAGTCTTTGAAAGCTTTTTTAAATGGAAATTCAATGGATTGTTTTCGTGTTATTTGAGATACGGTTTATATTTAAATGCCTATTTATGGTTCAGCTGTTTATTATACAAATACTGTTTTTTTACTCATATATGTAACTTTCATAGGACATAACGTGAGTTGTTGATAAAACTACCTACAATTGTGTAATTATTCAATACTTTTTGAATTGTTTTATGTGAAACTAGCTGTCGCCCGCGACTACGTCCGTGCGGTTTAAAAAATAATTAGTAGCCTATGTGTTCTTCCAGACTACGTTCTATATGTATGCCAAATTTCACCGAGATCCGTTTAACTGTTCTGGAAATACCTTCTAACAAACATCCATCCAAATATTCGCATTTATAATATTAGTATGATATATGCCTACAGGTTAGTCCCCTGTACTGTAAATATTTATATCTTCGCCGTATTTATATATCGTCAGTATAACATAAATATTAATTCATTTCATTGATTGTAAGCTTTAAGAGTGGTAGAACCCGCTTTAACATCTTCGCACGAATTGGCCAGGTTCGCCCGGTGAAATACCACCACCACACAGAAAACAGACGTGAAGTGGAAGAAATTCCGCGTTTCGTCTGATGAGTGTGCGTCCCGGAGGCCTATTTTTAGTCCTCTTTCCCTTCCCATCCTTTTCTTTATAAAGAAAGGATGGGAAGTGGAAGTGGACTTTCCGGATGAGAGGGTGCATGGAAAGGGTAGATATTTTCTTTCTGTGCATCCTCTCCTCCGTCGATTAAAGGTAGGCAACGCATATGCAATTGCGTATGTCTATGGGCAACGGTCACTTCGCTATTTCAGCGATTACAGGTGGCCGCTCGCTCGTTTGCCACCTTTTGATATAAAAAAAAAAAAAAGCTGAGCAAAATCAAGTAATTTACATGTTATGGTCTTGATTGTGTGGATAAAAGTTTTCGATATCCATTAGTGATATCAAAGAATCTGATAAATATAAAATAAAATTAATTACCCCAAAATCATAAAACGCATATAAAATTTATCAGCATACTGTATTTTAAAAACAATAATAGTGGATAAAATTAAATGGCAAGACCGAGTTAAATATAGCAACCTTAATGAAATTGAGAGAACAACAATTATATTTTAATTACTACTTTTTTTACAGTAATAAATGGATACCGAATATATTCATAATTCGATATTTTTAAAGGCATCGCATAGAGGCTTAAAAACAGCGGGGTCTTTGTTAAATAAAATTATAAAAAATATATTTATTTATTTGCAAAATTTGTGTCATTAAACAATAAAAATTTATTTTAAAATGATAACCATCTTCGATTATTCGTAATAGGTCCAAATTTATTCGGAATATGTCGTCATTTTATAATGATTTTCAATATTCACGTATTTCATTCTATAAATTCTGAATTTGATAATACAAAGAAAAAAACATATGTAACGTATTGAATTGCACGTTTTAAATAAAATATTTAACTTAAGTATATGCAGCTTAATGGTACTTAAGTAAAGGAGCAAAGAGCTATCGTCACGTACGTCGGTGTTGGCGTAAGCCGACAACTGATTACCACAATATTCGCAATAAGCCGATCTATTAAAGTGTCCGCAGTTCGTCGCGCATCGATCAACAGCCCAGTTTTTCAATCTATCCGTTCGACACCATGATTGCTTCCACTTGTATATTCCAAGAATCTATTTATATCAACTTATATTCATTGCATTTTAACGTCGTGTGTTGCCTAACAAGTTGCGAGGATTAAATTCACACAATTTCACGGAATATTCATGTGAGAAACTTAGTCAATAAGATAGACAGTACAATATAACAATCAAATACAAACTTCTGGCTAAATTTATTATTATTATAGTCGAATACTGATTGGTTACTAACCAAATTATATAAATCTAGTGCACAAAGATGGGTAAAATTTCAGATACCGCTGTTGAGTAATGAAAATAAAGCTGGCCTGGGCGCGAAGAGCGCTGCACTCCCGCAGCCACGTCTTCACCCTCCTGTCTCCAACCTGGGCCCAGCCACGCTGCGCCTGGCCGCGCGCACCAAGATGCTGCAACCCCCCGCCAAAGCTTTCCAAGATCCATTGAATTTTGATTCCGATTAAAACTGTTCATATTTCAATGAACCTTTGTTTTATTATTTTCGGAAATCGTCCAAACAACATCCTCTTTTCAAACTCTTCTCGTTCGTAACTACGCCCTCTACGAAAAGACTAACAACGCATCCTTAACTCAGTAATTCATCTAGTCCATCACGTAATCACCACCTAAAGGCTAGCAACGCATCTGCGGTTACTCTGGTATTGCTGATGTCCATGGGCGTTGAACACCTCGGTGTTCCCGCTGCTCGTTTGCCCCCTTCGGTTATAAAAAAAAAGTTACCCGCTGTACCGTTTGCCTCCTACTATAAAAATTGGACTTATAGATGAACTTCGTAGTTCATCTATAAGTCCACGACATACACTATATTTTATTCTAATCTGTACTTAACGTAAATAGTAACGGCAATTCCATAGTTTAAGTGAAGCTATTAAGTATTTTGCTTTGGTCATAATTGTACACTAAGGTATTTTAACCAGAAGGAAATAATTTAACTCGATTGAGGAAACAAACATTAAGTGTTACAACTGCGAATGCGATCTAAGCGGGGCTTCTCAAAACATGGCATCCACAAAATTATTTCTCCATACTTTTCTCGATGAAGACTTAGAAGCTTGTCTTGCTTTGAAAGCCATTGTTAAAATGGAAAACAAGCAGTAAATGGTGTGATATTTTGTGTACTATGACTATAGCTATAAGAAACCGATTTTATTTCGAAAGGACTAAGTAGGCGTTGGGAACAGAACATACATTTCTCTCACATCCTTTATGGAGTACGCTTTTAGAGTACGTAGACTTTATCGATTTTTGAATTTACAATTCTACTTAAGAGGATTTTAAGCAGTTAAGTGAATGTTTATTTTTTTATCTGTATGCGTATTTCCTTGCCAATACAAAACAGTGAGCATTTCGCCCACGTATTGTCAACTAGCAACACCGATAACTTTCCCGGCAATATAATGCGCCGTTTAGTTTAACGAGCTGCATTCACTAGAACTGGCCACTGTCTAAGCCCTTCAATTAGAATATATTTAAGTTGGAAAGAAAAATAAAACAGTCGCATTTTATTCGATACCTCCACGTGTACTCTTAAGACTGATACTTCCAAACTTTCTAAGGTGTCTGGAAATTACTTGCGATACCTCAGATTACTTATTCTAGTTAATTCGTTTTTTGGTTAAGAAATATGAGGTGTATGAAATGACGTTCTTGCTAATTTTACATATAAAATAGTCATTCAATTTTCCATACTCTTTTACACTAACTGCGATGTGTTAGACACAGGTGTTACGAGCTATGTCATATCCTTTTCCTGACGCGCGTCCCATCTGTTGGTAACTTAGTGCGGCTTGCACCGGACATTGCGAGACACCGGCCCACATTTCCTGCATCATCATTGCGCTTTGGATGGATAGCTTCCTCGTCATAATAGGGTTGCCACAAGAGTGACCTTTAAACGACTTTCACATATTAATCGTTTTAAACAGTTGCATAGCGAAAGCACACTTAAAATTATTTACTGGTTAATTCAATTCCTTAGTGTAGATTGACTAAGGGGCTTAAAGGAGTGTGGCAGGCAGTAGATTTACAATTAGGTACATTGCTTAATAGCGGTTGCCCAAGACTTTGTCAGAAAAAAAAGCCTATGTTACTTCCGTAAACACTTTTACCTGCCAGTAAAAGTCCCGTATAAATCGTCCCAGCCAGACAGACAACAAATTTAAAAGATGGTTTTAAAAGTGATGAAAATATGTGTACGAAATATTGTTTTTGTTGCTATTAAACACTCATTACACACATTAATATTATTAAATGTATAGATATTTAAATGAGCAGTACAATAATACGATACTATGCAGGTTAGTATCTATGAAGTATCTAATGGGTACATTGAGTTGTTAAGGCTATTTATTGATTAAATTACATATTGTTCTGCATTGAATACGTTTGGACTTTAGCCTATACTTTATGGGCTATAAATAAAATTAAGCTACCTGTAGACGAGAGATTTGTTGAAAGATTATAAAATACTTTTTAAATGGGTTGGGGGTTGATGGATGACTTAGGGTTATACTGCAAAATAAGATCGAAAAGCCCAAAATGAAACTTTTATATAATCATCCTCATCAGCTCACTATACGTCCCCACCGAGGGCCTACCCTAAGTTAAGAGTTATTAGGCCATAGTCAACCACGCTGGCCAAGTGCGGGTTGGTTGACTTCACACATATCTTTGAATTTCTTCTCAGATATGTGCAGATTGCATCACGATGTTTTCCTTCACCGTAAGAATGTCGGATATATGTACATATTTAAATCGGAAATCGAAAAACACATTGTATGGATCCGAACCCAGAACCTGCAAATTGCAAGTCAAGTGGACCCCTGAGCCACCGAGGACTAATGTTATAAAATACATTTCGAAAAATCTACAAGAATGGTTATGTTGGTTATTCTTATAATGAATGAGGAAAGGTAACCGCTTGATATTTTTTGTTCATATTTAACAAGAAAAATTAAAAATTTAACAAAAATCTGTGTGTTAAATACCGTGTATAGTCGTCCTTAATCTTTGTACTATGCTGTTCGTAGCAGCAGAGTAGTGGGGGCACATTACGTTTTAGAACAATTAAAACTAGACGCGCCCGCATCCTGCCCGCTGCAGCCATTGATTAATTTATTTGTGCGCTCCAGTGGGAATACTGTGCTATTTTACTAGTGTACTTCATTTGCGGTACTGTTTCAACGTAATAATTTAAAATAATAAAGAGTACAACATATGCTATAGGAGTCACAAGAATAGAGTCAATAGGCAGCTGGATATAGAGACACGCTGAGCGTCAGCATTGTCAGCTAAATTGTATCAAAATCTAAAAAGCGTTTTAGAATCACGCGAAACTATCATCCAGCGTGTTTTTTTTTAAACAATCTTAATCAGCCTAAACTTTAACCAGTCATATTAAATCGTCGAGTACCATCTCTCGGATAATGTTTTAGTACTAGATTTTTCATTGAATATACTAAAAAAAACTAAATATTATAATAAGTTTTAAAAACAATCTTAAAAATTAATTTGAATTAAAAATAGTTAGATTTTATTTTGATGGCGAGCTCGCGTGACACTGCCACCTTAAATCCATTTCATGAGCTTGGAGCTTAGCTTTTCTGATTACAGCGTAACCTCACTTCACGTCGGTTGCATGTTCACATGCACCTAGACTATGCTGCACTATTATTACCTAACGATATATTACCACGTATTTTTAATGTAGGCAGAAAACTGCAAACATTCATTTATTAAACTTGTAATTTAAAAAGAAAAATAATATCAAATCATCCTGTATAATCGGAGGCGACTTTAAAAGCTCATTCCAAAATCATCAAAATTAGATCAATGCAAATGGAACAACATAATTTTAATTTATAAAAATAGTTAACAATACCTATTTCAATGCACTACAGAACAAACTAATTTTACATTAAAATTACGAAAGTCTAGATCGATGGATGGATGGATGTTTGTAACTAGGTATTTCCAAAAGGGCTCAACTTATTTTGCTGAAATTTGTCATAGATGTAGAACATAGTATGGAAGGACAGAGACACTTATTATATGCGGAAAAAAATTTCCGCACCGACGAAGACCCAGGCAATGGCTCCTTTCATTGTATACTTCAAAAAATTACGCATTTCATTTTACAACTTATGGTACAAAAATAGGTTTTAATTACAAATGTCTGTCCCTCATTTATATGTATTTTATGGTATTAACACGATATTATGACCAATTCCACTAATACCACTTCGAAATAATTACTATTTACTTAAAAATAAGTACGAGTATTTACTAATGTACAGTTATATTTAACTGGCAGAAAAAATTGTCACTTCACCTTTCAGAATAGTCTGAAATAGTTGAAATGTTTCACCAAATATGAATAAAAGTAGAGTAAACACGCCTGGTATTTATTAATTAAAAGCGATACAATTGATAAGAGTTTTTTAAACAATGGTACGCTCATCAGCTTACTAAAAGTTAAATGGCAACGTTTTCAACTCCTTAGATCTTACTCACACAAACATTTTATACATTCCATTTATTGTTGTGCAGATAAAGGGGCGTTTATTGTATCATATAGCTACATATGTTAACTCAGAAATAAATTAATAACAATATTAAATACTGAATATTCGATAATACAAAAAGGGTCTTGGCAGACAGACGGACGGACAACAAAGTGATCCTATAAGGGTTCCGTTTTTTTCCTATGAGATACGGAACTCTTAAAATAACCTATAATTTCATAAAATACGCAGTATATTTTGTAATATTTAATTTTGTAAGCAGTCTATCCGCAAAGGGTTTGTTCTATGTAATCGCCGAAATGGCTGGACTGATTTTGACGGGACTTTTACTGGATGGTAGCTAATGTGTGCGGAAGTAATATATGTACTTTTTAGTATTATTTCGTGTGGACGAAGTCGTAGGCAACCGCTAGTGGTATATTAGATTACGTCAAATAAGCTCAAGGTTGTTTCAAATGTTTGTATGAAACGACAAAGGACCGAATATGTTTATTTCTTGAGCAAAAATATCTACTATGCAATATATTCCTTAGCACGTGTGAAGTAGCCTTAATACGCCTACAGCGATGTGCGAGGACAACTCGGACGAGAGCCGATCAAGCTCAATGTATTTTGTTTTCTAAATGTCACCAACGTTTGCGACGATCGTAAAGATGGAGTTTTATGTCTGGATAACGGAGTGTCGGCCGTTGCATTTAATTGTTCCCATCCCGCTTAAGAGACGTCGATGCTACAGCATGTTGGATAATTCTTGGAACGTTTAGTTAGTTTCGTCAGCCTTCTAAAATTGAAGTGGCAATTTATCTTATATATAAAATTCTCGTGTCACAATTTTCATTCCCATACTCCTCCGAAACGGCTCGACCGATTCTCATGAAATTTTGTGAGCATATTGAGAAGGTCCGAGAATCGGCCAACATCTATTTTTATTCCCGCGCGGACGGAGTCGCGGGCGACAACTAGTTATGTATTATATAATATATATTTTGTTATAAAACTTAACTTCGGCATTTAAACAATTTAATGATTTGTAGGTTTGTATACTAATTTGGTTTTCAAGCAAAGCAAAGAAATGCTGCACACCATATTTTCTCTTGTCATTTACTAATTCTAGATGTTCTTGTGTCTGATGACGTCACGTTATGCGGGCGCATTGCGTTCCGCATATCATGTTATTTCGCATGTGTATCACGGATACGTTGAGTTAGTCCAGTAATTTTCTTTGGCCATGACGTCCTCTGAGCTGGAACGACGTAGTTATTAGACGCTACTATTAAGCGCAACGGCAGTAACTATTGTCGGTAGGCTGGTAAAATACACCAGTATTAAGTGAACGTATTATATTATAAACGCTTTATTACTGACAAGATTTTTAATATCTCAATAGTGTTAAAGTTATCAAGTGTAGGTACCGTAGTCTTTTACCATAAATGTATCATAAAAAAAACTTATAAAAATCTACAGTAAGGGTGTTCATACTGCTTACTGAACTACTAAGTGCTATAGACAGGGTTTCAGACAAATTAAAACATTAATTATTTCAAAGTCTCGTATCCAAGATCACAGGTGAGGTTCAGGGCACGAGTGAAAGGTCAGGGTGACCTCGTTGGGGCAGGTGGCGCCTCGGCCACGCATTACGTATGCGTCTGCGGCGGGTGCGCCGTCTACGCCGCTTCCTGTGCACCCCCCCGGCCCTCCTCCCTCGACCTACCCCCGACACTGCACTCTCCCCCGAACAACCCCTGTACTATCACTTATTAAGTATGCATATAGTAAAGCTACTTATAAAGTAAACTTTAACGCAATCTTTAATAATATCCGTCCTATATTTTGAAAGATGTATGGTCTTACTTCAACAAAATTTCGATAAAATTTGTATTTTCGTTAGGACAGCCCCCTATCGGGTGCACATGAGTGCAAACATCACATACTAATTTTATCTTAATAAACGATGACGATACGAAACCTTTTATCACAAATATTGGTGATAGGCCCACAGTATTTAAATGTATTTATATAATATTAAGTCCATATAAAAAATTGGCGCAATTGAATTAATGTTATAAACAAAACAATCTATTTCAGTTTCGTTTCATTCATTGAATGATTCTCGAAAAACCACTACAAGCACTTTATTGCCGTTCTTACGTAGTTTACAGCCGCTGAAATATCTTTCGCCGACTAAACATCGTCTAATTATAGACAATAAAAACATTAACCAGCCGTTCCGGGACGTGACCTCCGTGTTTTACTTTCGGTCTTGAATATGTTTCCCACTTCGACAGACGAGTAAACAGAACGCTTTGAATTGTTCGACGAACAATGAATGGATATCCTTAACAGAAAGGTCACTCGGAATACCTACGGCCACAAAATGGCAACGAGAGCTTACTTGTATTTTATTTTACTAATATTAAAAGCGGAAAAGTATATATGAATGACACAAATAATTTTAGACCAACTTACCGTGGGTTTCTGATACCAAAATCCCCGGTTAAAAAATATTATCTCTGTTTGATCAAAGATAATGACAGGGATGACGATATGTTTGATACAGATTTTGTCTCTAGAAACCCACGGTGACGGGAATGTAATATCGAACATAGATGGATTACGGTCTGGAATAGTGCATAGGTATTTTTTCCCACGCGGACTAAGTCGCAATTAGCTAGTATACAATATTATACAAATAACGAAGTATTGAGGAAGATTTTTTTTAATAAAAAAAACCTTATTCATATTCTTTACTGTGTGAAGATTTATTCATGGATTCAATTAGTGAATTTTGTAATCCATAGAATGGGCGCAACTAACGCGATATAATAACAGTGCCGAATTGTAGTAGCTCTCCGATTCGTTAAGACTAAACTTTTAGATATAATTCAACATTTCAGTTAATTGCTCGCGTTACAGATAAAAAATTAACGAATAAAATCAGCTCGTTCCGAAATAAAACCCATTGATTTACTTATATAATAACCATGTATAAAATGTATGTAAAGCTATTAAGATTTTATATTTAACTAGCTGTCGCCCGCGACTCCGTCCGCGCGGTATTAAAAATAGATGTTAGCAGATTCTCATACCTACTCAATATGCTCACAAAATTTCATGAGAATCGGTCAAGCCGTTTCGGAGGAGTATGGGAACGAAAATTGTGACACCTGAATTTTATATATAAGATATTGTAGAATAATTGAATATACATTATTTTGAATTTCGAAAACAAAAAACTATTTATAGATTATTACAATCGAACCTGGAAAAGTAATGAACCTTTATAAGCGAGAAAACATAGTAGCCCATTGAACTTTGGCTTTCCAAGTTTGACTATAATTACATATCGTAATATTAAGCCAAAACGAAGACGAATAAAGAATTGTTTTGAAAGGATTCTCGGAACCCTACAATTCGAAATGTCATATTTTTTGTCACTCAGAACTATCTTCTTTTGTTATTCCCGTCGTGACATACACATTGTTATTCCATTACCTAGAAGTACTTCCTGGAAAATATTAACTACGAAAACACATTACAATGTAGTTGCTCCATATTGTAAACTGCCTTGTTATAATAACTTCTCCAAATAAGACGTTGACGGCGTATTATTTGTGAACGGTATGTACTATGTCACCCATGACTTTGGGTAGGCTCCGAGCCACTCAGTGGGGACGTATAGTGAGCTGATGATGAACCGTGTGTCTCTATTGCCTAAACATGAACAAAAAAATAAAGTCAACCTCTTATTCTATTTGAAAAAAGAGATATAACATTGGCTTTACCGGGGGGGGGGGGGGTTATTAGTTACATTGTATATTATGTGTTTAATAATATTCTCATCGGAGTGACTGTTTAAATTTTTTAAGTGTAAACAAAGAATAGTATAAAGGTTGCAGAAGCGAAATTAGTCATAAAATCAGTTTGACGTCTGCTCTTGCTTGCTCTGTGGTGAGTGTCCGCAACAGGTGGCAGTGAAGGACGCGGCGCGGCGCATCCCTCGGGACACCGTCTGCGGCGTGACCTTCGGATTTGTTGCCTTATCAATTATTACACTTGCAACGCACGCACTGAACCCCTCTCCTCTCTACACCAGACGAGAATTTAAACTCGAATTTTATAACTGTCTGACTGCTTTATGTTTTTTTTTGCGTTGCGCCATCGAATGTGTTTGTGCGCGGTCAGTTTGGATTGTAAGTATTAAAATTGCAGTATCAAATCGTAATAAACTCTAAAAAGTGTCTACAAAGACGACAAAGTATTTTCATGAAGAATGAAATTCATTCTAAAATGACATTATTTAGATAAAATATATATATGATTTCTCATCTGATTTCTGGCATCTAAAGGTTGTCCTTTGTTTTAAATAGTAAAGTAAGTATTGAAAAAATAGCTCAAACATTCTCAGTACAACCCTGAATAATTTGGCTTGATATCTGCATTCGAAAATCTTTATTAATATTATTTAATAGTAAAATTGCACGTACAACATCGTGTTGAAGACTAATTAGAAATGAAATGCAAAAAACAGAATGATCAGTTTCACCAAACCCTTTTATTTCACATCCAACTGGCCATAGTTAAATACAAAAAAAGTGTTTCACTCCAGTCTCAGACCCAGACAGACGCGGGCGAGTCGAACCTGCGTATGCAGAATTGGTACAGTCGCGTACAGCCGCGAGGGCCAGAGCGAGCCAACAACAGGTGCGTGTCAAGGTCGGCGCGGTGCAGACGGCGTAACGAGCCCCGCGGGCCGCGCCGACATTACGACCTTACGATTTGACACCCTGCACTTTTTACGCACTCCATTCGTCTCGACTGTATAGCACTTAAACGTCAAGCCAGTGGTAACCACCATTGGTTTGACTGTTCATAAAAAGTTTGTAAGCTACAGACCTCGACTATTACATTCGAGTTTTACAACCAGCTCCCTCACTTGGTCTCGAACAGTACACGACGATTTCTTAGACCTATAACATGTCAAAGACAAATATTATGTAGCTTGAATCTTGTAGTATGTTGTAAATGATCGATTAATAACAATTTATTATGTGGCTGATTGTACTTACTGTTGTGAAAATAATGCTTATACATCCATCGAAATAATTTGCTTCTACGTAAATTATGGATTCATGGATTGATGGGAATGATTACTAAGAGTTATTTGTTTGTCACATCAAAATCCTATTGCCCAATTGTTAGCCTTAGAAAAAAAAAGTTATGAAAGATATAAGAAAGAAGATAGCATCTAATTATTAAGCTTCAATAACCTTACATATCCTTCGAGATGAATTATGAAAAAATTTGTTAAACGATGGTGAACGAGCTCTTTAAAATTACGTTATGTTTTATTTGTTTTCGTATCTATTGGTTTCGTTCTTTAGCTCGTACAAATAATGTTTAATACACTTTATACATACAAAAAATACTCATTATTATTTATGTTTTTTGTTCAATCATATCCTACGATCACGGATATGAAAATTCTATTAAATCACAAAGTTACACGTGTCGTTGCGTGTAATTTTAAGAGAAACGAACTCAAAGAATCAACTAATTATTCTTCAAAGAATTCGGCCTAATTTACTATGTAACAGAAATCACATAGCAACAACATTCTCATGTTACTAAGAAATTTGTTTTCTACATCGAATAGAAATTGAATAAACATTATAATGAGTTCCAGATAACAATATTACGTCGTAATTTTCCTTTTCGTATTATATTCAATAGAGGTTTATTGGTGTAATTTGTCACCAGCGTCATTAGCCTAGACATCCGAGCAGTGAGCAATCAAATCTCTTTATGTATTCTGTACTAGGCCTATGTGTTTTGTGAGCTATGTACACAGACATTCGAGATTTCGTACTCAACGGATGTTCAAACATTTCACACGGTCAATGCTGGATGCGACTTACAAGATTTTTGACAATTGCATAAAGCAATTATTATGATTTTCTTCGTTTATCTAAACAATCGACTCACGAACTTTACAACCATTCAACGAAAAGTTAATATGCCTATATTTTTCCCAAATTTTTGATTTACTGAAAGTAAAACATTCCTAAAACCGTTGACTGCTTCGATTATTAGTACATATATAAAATTCTCGTGACAAGATTTTCGTTCCCATACACCTCCTAAACGGCTTGACCGATTTCATGAAATTTTGTGAGCATATTGAGTAAGTAGGTCTGAGAATCGGCCAACATCTATTCTTTATCCCCACGGGGACGGAGTCGCGGGCGACAGCTAGTTAGTACATATATTTATTTAGGTTATGAAATATGAGTGCTTATTTTTAACAAACGCAATGGATAAGCCAATGTGACTTGGAGTGTGTAAAGAGCTGAATGTAACAGATAGGTGGCGTGGCGAAAGTGACGTTCCTTACAATGTAACATTGTAACTCGAGGCGTCCAACGCTCGCGTCTAGCCGATACGCTCATACTCTGGCCCTAATTACATTCTATTTAGCGAGGCGTGTTCGCTATAAATATGGATTAAAGCTTTATGCCTCCTGCCATTGCAAATATTAATAAATGATTAAGCTGGTTAATAAGTTATCAAATGTTTATATATTTCTCTACTCGTCCGTTTTTAAAAGATAACATTTTCCTAGTTAATGAGACATAATTGCAACTAAGGCAGTTTGATTTAAAATATTAGGGATGCGATGAACAAACTTTGATATAGTTAAAATTATAGACTAGATACATTATCATCACAAATAGATTCATCCAATATTAAAAAAAAAAACAAATTGTCGAACTGGTAAGTCCAGTTCAAGTGTGAATAAAAACATGGAATAATAATAATTCATGGTAACATGCGTTGTTAAAGAAAGCAGTGTAGTGCGTGCGTGCGACTGACACATCCTGTATTGCTTTCTGCGATCCATGACCTCATGTATGCGGCCAGACGTGCACTTAGCATGTTCGGCCGGCCGAAACGTGATCTCGCAAATCGCAACGGCCCGTCTAGTGTCTAGACGCCGGAGGCCGTCTGTCTGGCTGGCCGTACCCCGCTGGCCCATACAAAGCCACCAATTATCACTACACTAGCGGACGCTATTCGGTATGCGCAAATTAAATTAACTACGTCGCTGTGTAACGAACGTCTACGGTGCAGTAAGACAAGTGTGTTGTCGCATGCGTCAGCCGCTGCCGGATTACGCGGCGTTTCATAATAGAGCGGATTATGAGCAGAGCCCGAGGTGGCGAGTGGCGAGCGGCGGGCGGCAGCGGCGGTTGGCGGCGGCCGGCCAGACGGTCATCAATCGAGATCGCGCAGAAAAACAACGCGCGCAGGCCGCGCAAAAACCGGCGCAGACGCGGATGTGCGTCTAAAGTAAAAAAAAAACTAGTTGCATCCACCGACTGCGACTGCGAGCATAGTGTGCGTACTCGTTTAGGGGATTTGCCCCATTGCCACTTTGGAAATTAATCAATGCTATTTAACCTTGATTTAATTTTAGATAACACGAGATATTTTCGTTCTCTACATTTAATGCGTTCGAAAAAGATAATAAAAGGCGTTTAATTTTCTTTATGACCGTACTACAATTAAAAATAATTTTAAATTCCAAGTGAAATCACTCACACTGATAATGTAGGCGAGGTTCGAGATCTCTTATTAGTAGACAGGTCAGTAAAGTTAATCTATCGATCATACTTACGTGTTAAAACATCTTGTGGTTTGTATTTAATTATTCACAACCGGGAAATGGAAATTCTCGGGTACCGGATTGAAAGTATTTACAAGAAAGAAAGTTGGTGTAGACCATAGGAGTGACGCGGCGAGGCAGTGCTCAGTTAATTATAATTATCTTGATGGAGATAATATCCTCTTCCCGACAGTACGATGTCGGATACAAAGCACAGGGATGCAAGCTGCCGAGCTCGGGTACATTTTAAACTGTTTGAGTTGTAATAAACAAATTTTTTCTCATTCGATGGATTGTGGATGGATAATAGCTATTTAATCGTTTTTTTCTTAACGCCCGGCGAATAGATCATTATTTCCTCCGTGCATCTCGGCTCGGTCGCTTACAATGTCATTGTAAAATAATAATAGACACCTCTCACGTCACTCACGAGACGTATAGACAAAGCTTGTGGGAGTTCAATAAAATTTAAATCAGTGATATATTTTAAATAAATAAAAAATTCTGGATGAATCATTGGTAATGTAAATAGCAGTTTGAAAGTGACATCTGCCCGAGTGGTATTAAGAACAGCCGCGAATTGTTTACAATTGTTAACATTTATTTATCAATCGGTCAAACAAAGGAGGTGCGATCGTCGGCGTCGGGCGACAAGTTGCCAGTAATTGGCACATCGGCAGCATTCATCCATCGCGCCCGTCTCGCCGCAAGGTCGCCTAGGACGAAAGAATAATCGCTCACAATTAAGGCAGGTCGCAAAACTGCATGACTAAACTGAAAAATATGACATCACGTCAAGAACTACGCTTGCATAATGTTCTTAATATAATGACGGATACGCCGAAGGTCGAAGCGAATAGTTTGCTCATTATTTATTTTGACAGCAGACGTCTGTTTTTTTTGTAAATTCTGAAAAACTGCAAAGCTGTTTAGTCTGATTCGACTTTTAATGATTCTTGTTTAGATTACATTGGTTTATCTCATTGTAGGTGGCTGCATTTATAAAGTAATTACAATGTATTTAATACCTAGGATTTATATTCAGGATCACCTTATGTTAAGTGTCTGGTACCCATAAGTATTAGCTTATTTGGTATACTAGAATTCTAAACAGTAATTTGATTTATAGCAGTTATGTCAATGTACCGTCACGTGTGTATGTGACGAGGTAGTTGTTCAAGTTGAGAACACAACAATAAGTTTCTATTCAGGGATCTGCATTCGATCAATATACTATGGCCGAGGGAAAAAATTGAATATAACGGGTAGCATGGTGTACAAGCGGCTCTCACCGCGGCCGCGGCCTCGCGCTTCGCGGAAACTAGCACAATACATCGTGAGACCGTCTTTATCGATTCATTTGCCTACACGTGGTGCGATTGAAAATTTCTTTGAATCGCACCGCGCTCGGTTAGAGGAAAGTCTCGTATTATGAAACATTCAAATGTGAATGCTAAAGTTTCTTGTTTATGCGTACCTTCTGTCTGGATCAATTCTTAGTTTGCGCGCTTTTGCCGTTGGACTTTATTATGAAGAAAATGAAAGGAAGTTGAGCAGTCTAGCTCGAATTTCCTTTTTAAAGCTTCGCACATTAATAAAACGTTGGATTATTTTAAACCCATTAACATTCTACAGTATTATATTCTTAAGAAAAATAAAACGAATACAATTTTAAAAAATACATCGCTGAATATAGCCACTCTTGAAGCAATTATTACTAAACTATTTGTATTTGTCCTTAAAGTATATATTTAGACATATTCGTCTGTAGAATAACGCACCGTGGAAACTCGCCTTTAGAAATATAGACTGGTTGTTGTTAAGTGTACCCGGACTTCAAACAGTACTCTTTCAATCAATAATGGGTATTGCAACATTTTAAAAGGTGTCTTTTTTTAAGATGGCGTCATAAAGATATGTCTGCACACTTTAAAATTAACGCTCGATCTTTTTTTATGCATACGCTGGATCTGCGACGTGAGAAATGAGTCACATACCACGGGCAATAGGTACACAATTAACACATTTGCCGCGTCCGGCGTCCGCAAAAACTCAGACACAAAACGTCGTCCGTGAAACTGCTGACAATTTGTCAAATTATCAACGAAATTACGGTTCCGAAATGATTCCTCGAACACCGGCTGTTTGTCGTCACCTCCTCCGCGTCTAGACTGTGGCGTGATCCTCAGGCCGGAGGTCGGGCGTACCATGCATATCATACTTAACAATAGACATTAGATTACACTGAAAAAAAAACTATCTGGCTATAGACAAGAATAGTGTTGTCTATAGCTATAGAATATATATATATATATATATTATTATTATTCATATGACAATCTACTGTATTTTTAAGTTATGTCGACAATATAAACGCTTCCTTTCGTTCGTGTTAACGAACATGATGAAAAGAGATGGTTTTTTATATCATAAAGTGATAAAACAGCATGACATGCATTGCCTACCTTCAGTTGACGGAAGAGGGGACACATAGAAAAGATAATTTAGGTGTAAATGCCTATGCGTTCTCTTGTGATGTTTTTTTAACGCTAACGATTAACGTCAATAGTAAAACGTAACAGTAATAAATATCGTCTAGATATATATAAAATGTTGTTAATATATTATTAGTAAAAATTTGTACAATTGTATAATTTATGTATTAAAGGTTTACGAAGATAAAAATTTGTGAAAAAAATGACGAACTTTTTGTGTACACTATGAAGTCTGAGCTTCGAATGTCTGAACTGTGAGTCATCGCTTTTAATATACGCGTTGCTATCTAGAAATATTAGACCAACTATAATATTTAGATAGGAAGACAATGTAATATAATTTATACCAAAAAAATCTTTTTTTTGTGACAAATTGCTATTTTTTTTTACTTTCTTATTCGATGTTTTTATTTTCAAAGCAAGATGTTAACAGGTCAGCAGTTATGAGTATATTTTATATAATCAGATACTAAAAACATCTGCAAATAAACGTACACCAGAATGGATAGTCTTCTTCCTTTTAATTTGTTTAAAAACAAAACAATATTTTACTTTCATAATTACATCTGACCATTTGTTGTCATTTAACGATTTGTTTACAATGCTCAATAATTTATACATCCGTTCAGTAAATTATACGTTGGCATGAAACAGAAGCCACTAATTTGCCTGGATTTGTAGAACAAGGACGGAGATCTGTGAATGATTTGTAGCGACGGTGACCGGGCGCCGGACATTAAATCACCGCGCGATTGCCATCTACTTATTAATTCAGTTATGTCTACGGACAGGCCACTTGGCAAATCAATTAAGCGCAGGTAAATATTGCTTCGTTCTGGAAATAAATGAAAATAGTCGAAATATTTGATATTATTTTAAAGAATCTATTTGAAGATCTATTATGCAGTATTTTCGTTGTAGAAGAGCTTATTCCTTCCTTGGCGACCTTTTCATGCATCCTCTCATCAGGAAAGTCCACTTCCACTTCCCATCCTTTCTTTATAAGAAAAAGCGTGGGAAGGGAAAGGGGAGTAAGTAAGGCCTTTGGGACGCACACTCATCAGACGAAACGCGGAATTGCTTCCACTTCACGACTGTCTTCTGTGTGGTCGTGGTTTTTCACCGGGCGAGCCGGGACAATTCGTGCGAAGATGTTAAAGCGGGCTCTACCACTGATAGTGTGTTGAATATCTTACAAAAATAAACAAATACATCTTCCTCTTTTTGTAAGTTAATTTAAATCTGCAAACTCCGAAGTATACTCTAAAGTACCTCAAGAACCAAACGTTATTTTGACGATGTCTTTATGGACTTTAGTTCAATTTATCGATATCGAAATAATTTTAATTCCTTTTACTAAGTATCAAAATTTATTCAGCCAATTAGCATCTGTGTAATTTACATCAATGATTATACCTAGGGCCTCTAAATTATTTCCCGAAATAATTACCTCGAATTCGAATCGTTTTATTTATGACCACAGGTTATTGCAAAATATAATCTTTAATATTCACACTTTTAACTTAACAAGATTTAGACATTATTAATTAGAATCCATAGGCGTGAATGACGTGCTTTCGTTACAAAGTCCAGTGTCAGAATGAATAGTGAGAGGACATAAACGTCGACATTTTAGTAAGGCTAATGTGGCGTCAATACTCTGCCACATTTTCGGATTTTCTTCTTAACACAAGATAGAATATATAGCAATGACTAATAAGAAATTGTAATTTTTAAACACACGACCTAAGAACTCAAAATATAAAAAACAACTTAAGAGGTTAACATGATTATGGAGTCTCAGTTAACAATTGACGATCTACTTAATCAATTCTTCTCGTCATATAAAGTCAAAAATACTGTACAATTTGTTTAAAATGTACAGTATATTTGATATAGATTTATAAATTTGTCTTTAGAAATACAAGATTTCGGGACTGGTGCCTTGCGGTCTACTATTAAATTTACTTAAAATAAAATAGTGTTAATAAACTAAGAAAGAAATTAGGAGATTACAAATAAATATCTAGTCTAGTTGCAGACGTTTTACGAATAAAACCGTCAGTTACGTGTTTAACATCTGTTCACTAAACATAAATATTTTCGCAGACTATATCCATTGGCAGGGGAATTCCTTCTTGATAATTTATTTTGCCATTTGAATTTAGAACAGGAAAAAAAATATTTTAAAATTCCCGCTATGTCAAAACGCAATTGTCCTTTGATCCTAACGTATGTCATAAAGTTTTTGAAAATCTGATATTACTTTTTTATATTCGTACAAAATATAAATTGTAGCAATTTAAAGTGTCTAGATATTGATAAATATTTTTTAAGCTTTATCGCTTGCATTATGTGACAAACTTACTCGTTTATACTGGCAACAATGTCCCGCGTTATCTCAAAGATACGACGCGTACGGTCTAGTTGGTGTACAAAATTAACGGTACTACTGGTAGTATTGTTGCACAGGCGCGTTTCAGAAATAACCTTCTCTGGCGAGGTGAGCGAGTGCAGTTTAAAGTTGTCGATTCGACCAAATTCTTGGCATCGCAGGCGGCCGCATATTTGTACTGTTAAAGTCTCGCCTAGGAATTTGTAAATGGATCGGTAGTCGAGTGGAGCAGTCGAGTGGTTAGTTAATGGTGAACGGGCAACGCCGTTCCGACGCTGCGCCTGACGGAAACTAATTTGCGTACACTCGGGGAAAACAATTAGTCGTCCCGTCTATGGAATTTAATATCAAGCTCGTATTGCATAGACAATGCAAGGATTTAGTGTATTAGATTTAGCTTCTCTGATTTTATGTGCAGCTGCACATAACGTTAAAGCGTAATTTACAGTAAATACTTTTCCTATCTATTCTAAAGCTTTCATAGCTAAGTGGTTTAGTTTCCAATTTAAAATCCGAGCATCATTCTTATGGAATACAGCTTTTGCATATTTCTATCGACTGCAAATACAATTAATATTTTCAGGTTCTTTTATGATCTGTCGCTTCACCCAATCGCTTTTGATATTAAATCATCATCAGCTCACTATACGGACCTGCAGATTGCAAGTCAAGTGCTTGACCACTGAGTCACCGACGCTGATATTAAATGCCTAATCAAAATTAAATAGCGATATCATTGGAAGATTAAAATCTATTTCCTCAATGAAAAACAACGTTTACTCGGCCGACTTAAATCATTTCTATCTGTATAAAAATATAGATATTTAAAAAAAAACTAAGGAGGCTTTATATGTTTAAAACTTTAAAGAGACGTATTTACGAGTGTACTTTTGAAACAGGATAATGCGGGGAATATAATTATACATGAGGGACTCGCTTTACAAGATTTTATGTGGACTTTCGGAGCGACTGTTCGATCGTAAGACTTGAGATTTAAGAAGGTACATGCGACTTGCCAGTGTCAATTACTGTCACGTGGAACGGTAAACAGTATTCAAAAAGCAATTTCCAACTGTCGACGGGGGTGTCCAGTAACTGCAACTTTAAAGAATTTTGAGTATTGCGCGTATTGCGTCCCGGTGGCCTAATTTAGTCCTCTTTCTCTTCCCACCCTTTTTCTCATAAGGAAAGGATGGGAAGTGGAAGTGGACTTTCCGGATGAGAGGATGCATGGAAGAGGAAAATATTTTCTTTCTGTTCATCCTCTCCTCAGTCGATTAAAGGTAGGCAAAGCATATGCAATTGCGTGTGTCTATGGGCAACGGTCGCTTTGCTATTTCAGCGATTTCAGGTGGCCGCCCGCTCGTTTGCCACCTTATTATACAAATAAAAAATATAGTCTTAATGTCTATTAGTTTTACACATCGTCAGCTTGGCTTTATGTTATAAATTCTCGAAAAATAATTTCATCTGTATTTGTACTGTATGAAACGAAAACAATTCGGCTTGGTAACCTGTAAAGTTTCACTAACCGAGGGTTTCTGAGTCCATAAACTCCTATTAAAACATATTGTTATCTCTGTATTGTCTAAGATAATGACAGCGATGACGATATATTTTATATGGAAATTTCGATTCCAGAAATCCATGGTTACTCGTGAAGTTGCTAATTAACTTTTGATAACTGTATTTTGCATATATAAGTGGGTACAAACTGATGAACTATCAGTTTCCTCACATTTGTTTCGGACAAATATTCGTGGTTTTTTTCTTTTAGAATCAGTCTCTGGCAGCAGTAGATCCATTAACAAAAATATTAATAAATGTGGTCATCATTAATTTAAATCTGACATTTTATATTCTGAAAACAAACATTCAATTACCATTTTAATAGATGTGTAAATAAAAACACTTTTAAAACCGTCTGGGTAAATAAAATTATACAAAATTTCATTATTGTTTGCCAGTGTCTTTCGTATAGCTGACCAGTCTATATTGTGTTTGCTTTGAGCTTGCTAAATTTTATCATGGTTTTTCACGTTGAATCATTTATAATTTCAAGTCTGATATCTGATAGAGATTTTATTTTATTTTTTAAAAATATTTGTAAACTAAACTTTTTTTTTTAATTTAAAATATTAGCAGATTTTTTTGCAAATTTACTAATATTTCTTTTACCACTCCAACTAAGCTGTATGCTTGTGCTAGGATATGGTTTACGACAATAGTCGAATGGCGGGATTCGAACTCCGACCTCGTGATCGGAAATCCGTAACCTTAACCATTAGGCTATTGACGCTTCAACTAATATTATAAATGTCAAAGTTTCGATGGATGTTTGTTAGAAGGTGTCTCCGGAATAGCTCAACGGATCTTGATGAATTTTGGCACAGATGTAGAACATAGTCTCGAAGAACACATAGGCTAGTCGATAATTTTTTTTAATTCCTCGCAGACGGGGTCGGGGCCGATAGGTAGTCGTATAATAAAATTATATTTTGACACCAAATCTTAAAGCTCACATGTTTTTGTTTTTATGGGACATTTTTATTTGGCTTTAGTTTTTCCTTTTCCGATGTCGGACGGTAATTAATTGAGATATGTTTGCTTTATTTATTACCTGTCTGTACGTTGCAGACATATGCATTTTATCCGTCGCGAATGTCTTTTGTTATTTTTATCCGACCATAGATAAAAAATGACTTTTACACAAATAAGGACACAAAGATCACGATAGAGGTTTTTTAAACGATTTAATTTGACAGTAATTAATGATTTGTACATTATTGTTTTGGTCGATTTGAAATATCTATGTTGGGGCATAAAAGCAGTTCTTGTGTAAAGCTTTTAAGAAATTATACGCTTCGATATTAAAATATTATGAAGTATTTATTATTTCTATTATTACAAATCATATAAAATCTATTAGTTTGACATAAATAACTAATAAAACTGTTTATAGTTAATTTGATATCATATGATATTACAAACGCAAAATTTTACAGTCATCGTATCCCCGTTGACCACTCTTCAGTAACCTATTATATCAAGTCTGTAACTTTAATGAAAATGATTTCCTTCTCTCGAATATTTTCAAGGAATTGTTACATTTTTAATGTGAAATGTGAAAGTAATGTAAATAAATTCATTCTATATAGGACATAATTTACAAGCTTAAAAACTTTTTTCTATGTATATGTGTTTTACTATGGTTTTTTTAGCTGTATATATTAGAGAGTAAGGTGTAATTCGATGTCATTCTCCCTTGGAGTGTTTTATACCATAACTAGCTGTAGCCCGCTACTTAGTCCTCGCGGAATTAAAAAAAAAGTAGTCTATGTGTGCTACTAGATTATGTCGTATACCTGTTCCAAATTTTAGTGAGATCCATGCAGCCGTTTTGGAGATACCTTCTAACAAACATCCATCTGTGATCTCTGAGCGACGGGCCGCGTCCGAGAAATAGTACCAGTCCCACTCACCCTAATGAAGGGTCCCTGATGGGCTCGAAACTAGTCGGTACCGCCACCGGACGAATATACGTGAGTGTTTTAGTCGTTTTTATATAAGTTTATTATAATGCCTAACGAAAGTTTGAATAATTTAAACATCCATCTATCTATCTATCCATCCATCCATACATCCAAACATTTGCATTTAAAATATTATTAGTAAGATAAATTCAATTCTCGTCATGCTACTTGCATGTTATTGTTGTAAATAGCCAATTGTTATTGTAGCAAGCCCCTTGATCGACCGACAAATTGCAATTGGAGTTGTGCCAAAGAGACAAAAGACATGTGAATGCTACGCAACACGTTTAAAAATAAATAAATTGAAATCCGCAAAATACATTGATGCAATACTAGCTTTTGTCGATGGCTTCACACACCTTTATTTCTTTTTATCCTCGAATCTCTTAGAGTTTTTGTCATTTTGCTCCCTATATCAATAGGTTTTTCAATCTCATATTATTTTTTTAATACACAAGAGTTATTACAAAAATACGCAGTTGTTTGTGAAGTATATAAGTTGTTTTATTTATTATTAACATTTATATGAGAGCCTTTAAGTCATATTTTAAAGAATACGAGTAAGATATTTAGGACGTTTTTTAAGTATAAAAAATTGTAAAAATGATAATGCAATGAATATAAATGCGTACATTAACATTGAAAGATTAATTCGTTGGTTGTTTTTGAAACATTGTATTTATTAGGTGGAGTAAAAATGCATCAAAACATGATATAAATTCTTGTGTCTTTGGGAATTAATCCGTTTTCTCTATCAATAAATGTTATGCACATACGGAGTAAGGAAACAGTGAGAGTGTAACTCATTTATTGATTTATTACGTTAGCTTTTAACATTTATAATGCAGGGACAATAAAACTATCTGCTTCCTGCCGCCATGTGAACCACGGGTGCATGTTACATGTGCTTGAGGCTGTAATCAAGGCGGACTCTCCATTATTGCTGCTAATAATTGCTCCGCAGACAACTCGCGATTTTGAAATCGTTAGTCACTGGTAAAACGACGATTTCCTTTTGATAATTTCCTTTCCACTTTAAAGATATACTACTATATATAATATAAATGTTGACGAGACCATCAAGACTCATATAACATTTGATCCTACTTCACTTTATCGGATTTACTTAACGACGATCGGTTTTTACTGAAGCGGTTACCGAGCTTTTTTGTCGTATAATAAGCGCCCTTGAAAAGACTTCAACGCTTAACTGACGCAAAGTTCATTGATCCATTGGCAGCGATTTCAAGCTCGGTTAATGAGGCTAATTTAATGCTTGTAAGTGAATTTTAAAATTAATTAATTACAAAATTATTTCAATTGAATACAAAATATAATCGTTGCGTTGTTATTAGATTTTAGAATGAGGAGATGCAGTACTGTTGGGCTGCGTTGGAGATGCGCGATGAGTAGGGCGCGTTGCATTCCGCGGAGGCGGAAGGCCGCGGGAGGCGCGTGGCGCGGTCGTCGACACGGCGTGCGGCGCGGCGGCCACCACGCGCTGCAGCGCCATCCGCCACCGCCACTCCGCCGCTTGCAGTGTGGGCGCGCTGGGTGCGGTTCTCGGGCCAGGCTCAGTCCGCGCCAGCGCTCCGGTGGGGCAGGACCGATGGTGAGGGGCGGTACCGCGCGGGCAAAGGCGAGTGCGAGTGCGACGCGGACACGCGGCTGTACAGTCACCTGTTGCAGGCGGGGCGCGCACGTGCCGCGGCGCGCGGCCCGCGCCCGTCTTCGGCACCGGCACAGTGCCGCGGCGGCGGGCGGCGAGCGCACAGCGCCCGCGCCGGCATGCGACGCTAGCGCGAGCATGCGGCTGCCGCTACTGCCGCTCCTTGTGCTGCCCCTCGTCCTCCGCCCGGCGGCAGGTCAGTACACAAAATCATACATTTTCATACATCACCTTCTACAATAAACTCTTAAAAAAATCACGTTGAAATATTTTTTCGAAATTTTCAACAATTATTATTTCGTTATATTTAAAATTAGTATTTGCTTAATTTATTTAGTTTTATACGTTTTTATCCAAAACATTTACTTTTATGTATTTGAAAATTTATAAAGTGATAACAAATATTATAAGTGATAGTTTATTGAGCGCAATCAACAAATAAATCAGAAATATCACACTTCAAATTATCAAAGACATGAGGAACGAGCTGTAAATGGTCATAATTTGAGTAATAACACACTCGAGATAACGCGGCGAGACGGTTAATGAACACGTTATCATGGACCAAACAAATATCACTACTTGCTTAAATCGGTACTTGTTTACATGGCAATTAACAAAATGTTAGACAAATGTAATTACATGTTATGTGCAAACGACTTGTGATTTTTTTTTTAAATAAATGACATTAAAATTAGTATAATCAAACACGTATTTGGTAAAACTTATTTGAGTAATTAAAAATAAAATACCGAACTATAAATCAATTTGTTTCTACTAGGAGTTGTGTGAAAATTATTGTTAAGCTATATATTTGAAAATATATTCGTTAAATAATTTAATTTTAAACTTTTTGTAACTCTAAATAAAAATGTTTGGTAAACAGCAAAATTCGAATTAAAATTCCAGATAAGAAAACCGTTTTTTGTGTACATAATTATTGGTTCTCAGTTCTGGTTCGGTATCGCAATATTGTATTATTTTTCGTATAAGAAATAATTAAAATAATAATAATAAAAATACATTTTGGCTGTGGTATAGTAAAGAGCATTAAGATAACTCAATATACCATACATAATTATATAACCAGCTTGCCCCGCGATTTCGATTCGCGAAATTAAAAAAAAATACTATAATAAGTAGCCTATCCGCTATTTAAAACAGTAATTTATATCTGTGCCAATTATATCCAGATTTGTTAAGCCGTTTTTAAGTTACTTGCTTACAAATATCCATCCATACATTCATCTAAACTTTCGCATTTATTAAGCAGAAGGCAGATGTAAAAAAATTATTACTCCTGGCCACCCTATTAAACTGAAAGGCATCTTGTATGATATACATAGATATTTAAGTTACTCAAATATTTCTTTTCTAAAAAAACACTAACAAGTCAAGTCATTAAATGTAAAAATTTTAATTAATTGCCAATTAACCAGTTAACAAGATAGTAGAGATGGTTACAAAAGAAATATAATTCATCATAGACAATTTATTTTATTTATAAAATAACTGGTACAAGTTATTTTTTAATGATACGGTTGAATTTATTAAGAATTTTATAATTAACTTTTTAAAATTTCAATTATCATTGTTCATGGACTTATTTAAAAATGTTTAACATGCGTATGAAATATTTAATACAATCCTATTGTGGTTTGATTCTTTTCTATGTTTACTTTTAATTTAAAAGAAAACTCTATCCAAACTTTGTCACAATACTTGACAAGTTTAACATAAATGTTTTTGTAACAACTTTTATCCCTAAAACTCATTTAAAGTCGACTAGCTGTCCCCCGTGACTCCTTCCGCACGGAATTAAAAAAAAGATTAATCGCAGCGTTGTGGCTAGCAATGTTATGGCCTAAAACCTTCCTCTATAAATCTATCCAACATAAAAAGAATTTTTAAAATCGGACCAGTCGATTAGCGCGTTTAAACAAACAAACTATTCCGCTTTATAATATTAGTACAGCTAGATTTTATAAAAATTATTAAGTATAATAAATATTTAAATCTAGATATTTACTGTGATATGATTAAAATAATTATGAAGATTACGATTTAAAAAGGATATATCGTTTTTTTTTGTAATTCAAAGGATTATTTTTGTGCACATCACTATGTACTAAAATTCTTCTTCTTCGTGTTCTTCATTACTGAAGGTCGTGCTTGTCCTGGTACGCTTCAACGGCCGTGTCGACCAGCTGCGTCCACGCCGTCCTGTCTTCGGCTTGTCTCAGGGCAGTCGTGATATTAAGTCCCAATATAGCCTGCACTTGATCGGACCAGCAAGTAGGTGATCGACCCCGTGACCTTTTACCCTCTATCTTTCCGACCACAACCAATTTGTCTAGGTTGTCAGGGTTTCTCCGGGCAATATGTCCAAAGTATCCTAGGACTCGACGGTAGCATGTAGTGGCTAGCCTAAAGTAAATGTGTGTAATAACTCTACCTGAACTACAAAGTCCGTAAAATACGCGCGTAGAGTGGGTATAGGCTAAAACAAATATTGGGCGAAATTGCTCTTTTGTTTCAAGTAGCAAAAACACATTTGCAGTATTACTCGTAATTGATTGGTTATCGTCCATTGAACTCAATAGCGATTTATAAGTATGCTATAATATTCACGTACTAGTTATCGCCCGCGATTCCATCGGCGCAGAATTAAAATAAACTTAATTAGTGGTATATGTGCTTTTCCAGACTATGTTCTACGACCATGCCAAATTTCACCAAGATCCGTTGAGTCGTTCTGGAGATATCTTCTAACAAACATCCATCCATCCATCCATCTATATATCTAAATTTTTGCATTTATAATATTAGTAAGATTAGTAAGACAGATTCGGTATTTACGTATATTATTCTGTAAATTCAAAATCTTTGGACATATGCTTTAATTAAAGACCTTTGTAAAACTCTTAACGTTGGTTTCTGAAACCAAAATCCCTGTGTTAAATATATCGTCATCCTTCTCATTATCTTTGACAAAACAGAATGGACAATATGTTTTATATTCAAACTATAAGTATTCTCTCTACTATTTCGGCAAATTCAGTTGTTCAGTTGCTGGTTCGCCACGTTATAATATAAATAAAATGCACAGTCGAATTAATAACTGCTTTTTTAAAGTTGGTTTAAAAACGTACTAATTAAAAAAAATCTTATGCAACTCCTATCAAAGTAATTTCATTGAAAGAACATAAATATTACTTTTTAAAACACCTCTTCACATGTCGCAAATTGCAAAACTCGTTGCACACTTGACCGGGATTCATTTCGTTTAATAATTTTCAAACATCACTTCATAACATCGAAACTGTTTTTCAGCATTACTCTGTTACATGTCGATAAAAATAGTTGAATTGACTGAACGTAATGATTAGCGTTTAGCACCTAACAGTGTTCGTTTAATATCCACTTAACTCAATAAATTATTAGTCTGTCTGGAAAACATCCGCTTATAGACTAGAGCGTTTCTATCGGCCTTATAAATTACATATCTACATTCAAAATGCTTTTATAATCGCTCCAAGTCACTTGTGATAGTAACTATAGCAGTTCTAGAGAAAAGGGAATAAGTAAAAAGTCTTACTTTTAAATAAAAATTTCATCTAATTTTTTATCATATAAGGGTAAGTTTTGCATAAGATAGTCAAAAAAAGCAGATTTTACAACACCACTATCGATGGTTTTACTTAAAGCATCCGTTTAAAAGTTTTTTTTTAAATCAAACGAAATTTTTTTAAAAATATGTTCAAACCGATATGATAATGTGGGGCTCATACGTAAAGTACCCGTACCCTGAATACGTTATTTTTAGGTGCGGCCAAAGAAATATAGCCTGAAGAAATGAATGAATAAAATACATTATAAGCATGGAAACTTTATGCTTGAATTGTTCGTCCGCTTGCAACTCATTGCTTACGTGCGTATAAGAAACTAATTTTCGATTCAGGATATTTTATAGTCATTTCGGAGTCGCATCGGTCGCAGTTTCGGGCGGACGAAACGTATTTGCATGTGTAAATAAATATTAAAGAGCCGGGTCGGCTGGCCGGCGCGCCGATCATTCGCCAGGAACCGCCTATCAGACCACAATGCACCTGCGGGCTGGTGACGACCTCCGACTCAATCTATCGATATCGATAACCTTTAAGTAATTGTAATAGAGAATATGTTTCAGTAAATGTTACCAGGAATATTGGTAATATAGTCACACCATAAACGACCATTTAGTATCTGCCTCCGAGTTACGTGCGGTCGTTATGCGAATTGAGAAGCTCATTTTATAGCATTTCGAATTTAGCACGACGCATCGAGTCCGCATGTGTAAATTCTTAAACATATTTATGCATGTTTCAGCGCTTGAAATGTGTTGTTTAGTGGTTGCCGATATGCATATTACGTCGCCGCTAACGGGTTTATTACTTTGGAATGAACGCGGCCGTCTGCATGCCAAACAACGATTCCTGGTGATCGCCCCTTTGAATTATGCGCACGGGCACGCTTACGCGTTTGCATTCAATCGCCTCGCGAGATTTATGTTTGCCCCGCCCCGCCTGCACACACGCAAATAATTCTTTGAAAAATGAATGTCTATCACCGACTAGTAAATATTTTGTCTGTAACGATTTAACAAAGTGCCGACAGAATTACCTCTACGCTTATAATATAATTTATCGACGTTTTTATGTCGCAGTCTACAGTCACATCACTACTGACACTGTCGGGTTGCATCGGTCGGCACATTGACGACGCACTCGTTATTGTACGAATCGAAAAATTCTGTCTTAAACATAAATACGAGTCAATACTTATTGTTGTAAAATAAATGCTCATATTTTAGGGTTTTATTTAAATATGTGTACATTTATTTATACTTAACGATTTTATTTTACCAACTTTGTATTTATCAAAATCAAAATTGCTAAGAAAAAAATATATTCTTATTAAAACTCTAGTATTTATATCTAAATTAAAGGTTTTCTAAAAATAAAAAAGCATGACGACAAAACTGCGTACTTTTTCTACAAGAAATCTAGCGTCATTTGTACCTCACAAGAAATCATGTAATGATCTATATACCATTACTTTGTAGTCAACAGTAATAAATATTGATAAATTGACGTCTATCATAATGATTAAACAACTTATCATCGTCTATTGCAGTTCATTTATGATGGTTATTTTAGATTGTAGTTTTTGTTTTGTTTTGAAATTACTTGTTTGTTAATATCAGGTCAAGCATAAACAGATCGGCATCCACCGTAGCCTTGATATTTATATCATAACTCCAAAAAAAAAGACGATTTATATTTTTATGCACATGATTAAAAACTTATAAAAATAACAGTACTTCAATAGAATTAGAATTAAGTAAAGATTTTAGATAACTGGACTAGTTTGGTTTATACAAACGAATTGGTTGACACAATTTTACGTGTCAGAAGATTACGGGTCAGATGATAAGAGAGTTTGCACTGTTAGTGCAAACAACGTAACAATGGAATATGCATTTACTAAGCTATCACATACCATATTTCGACCACATCATCACTTAACATCAGGTGGAATCGTGGGCAAACACTGGCATGTACAAAATCCCTTAACGTAATACAACTGCTAAACTGAACTTTGTGATATTAACTCTTGGTATATCAAGAATATGTGAAACTCTTAGTAAATGCAGTGTAAGTAAATGTAGGCCGCAACCGCCTCGGGCGCTCCGGCGCGGCGTGGCGCTCGGCTGACTGATTAGGCCTGGTTCAGAGTCGTGGATGTTGAATTCAAATGTTGCATTGTTCCATGACAAATTGAACAATGAATTACGGCGTGTCTGACATTACGTAGGCGATATCAGACCACTCGACTCGATCCAGTTTCATGATTTATCTTAAATATTTTGTCTTTGCTAATATTAAAACTATAATTACTGCTGATCGGAATAACTGGCAACTTTTCTCATATTTGAAGATATTTTTTTGTTTGTTTTTAAGGACAATTTATTAACCCTTTTTACATATTCTTCAGTCTATGCATGACCATAACTCATCAATCGTCTTTACCAACTTTCTTCCACAAGTCTGATAATTCTGGATACGAAGTTATATCGGTGATGTGTTCGAATTTGTTATCCAACTCAATGAAAGTTTCATTCAATGTTTAAAGATTTCGTGAAATGATTGACGAGCATTTCTTGGCTCGCGTCATTTCGCGGAATTTTAATTCAGGAAAAATTTTCCGAGTTTCCGTTTTTTAAATGAGACTCGATACATCGGCTGCACATCCGTGTGTACAATTAAATATAACATTTAGCGGTGAAGTCTCGAAGAAAGCGTTGGCAAACAATCAGGAATTCTCACGGCCGTGCCTCGATTCCCGTCGGTTTCGGAGTATCATACCATATCTACGGAGTGACAGTGCGTATCATCTTGCTGTCAAAATATTTCATCTTTTTGACTGTTATATTAGCAGTCACTGAATGCTTTGATATATGTATCATTAGCTGTCGTCGGCGAGTCCGTACGCGCGGAATTAAAAAATAAATTCTTTATTAGTAGCATATGTTTTCTTCCATAGTATATTCTACCACTATGCCGAATTTCAGCGAGATCCATGCAGCCGTTCTAGAGATATTTTCAAACACACATCCATTCATCCAAACATTCGCATTTATAATATTAGTAAGAAGTAAGATAAGATTACACACAAAGGAGAAACACCCTTAGTTTTAAAAAGATACAATGACCACAATAAAGTATAATACGACAAAAAATATTAATTTATTAATAAATAAAACATTTTTCTTCATAATTATAATAAGTAAAGATTTTTTTGCCCAGATTATTATTTTACTTTAAAACTCTTTTACTTTATGTTTGTAATGTTAATTTTTTCCCTAGTCAAAATAAAATTTGAAAGCGAACAAGAAATTATTCAGTAACCAGACAAGTTATTTCAATAATCAAACGGCTAGACGGAGGGTTATCACATTATGCAAAATATACTTCTGCCCCAGACACCTGCTTAAATCTGTCCTTCAGAAACGAAAACTAGGTCGACCGAAGGCTGCCAGACAATCACAATTTTAAATTAGGGACCCTAACTTTCGTCGAGACGAATAATGCATCTTATTATAACAGCCCTCGATGTCTAGAGTCGGCTCGTCTAGAAACAATTTAAATGGATTTAGTAATTGTAACTACAATCTATTGACAAATATACAACGTACGGAGCTGAGAAAGTATATGTTTGAATTATGTTAAAGACACTTCCAGGACACAGTATAAAGTATAATGCGATGGATTTTAGTATGAAAAGTATTCAACTCGTATAGACGATTTAAGCTATATTTGATAATCACTTCCAGTGTAAAGCGTCGCGTGAGATAAACTGTCACGGATCAAAACAAGCGGTGGATATAATTAACAGCGACGTACTAGAAGCGATGTCTATTCTAGTGTCATTCATATAGTCACAAATATCGAGAGTGGGTGACATGAATTAAGTGGCCACGAGTCTATTTGCGTCCCGGCGATGTGACGACTTGTTTGTTTTTCTCGATCGCTTCGAATATATTCGCTAATCTGTTGTACACTCGAACAATAGAGCGACTCATTTACATTGCAAATTAAATTGACGACTGTTCAGGCATGTTCAACGATTGTTACCGCCGAAGAGATCGGCCGAACAACTGTTTCGTTCATTAGGAAGTTTCTAAACCATTATATAATACATATATTTTATTTTGTTTTTTTTACAAGCTTGCAATAGTTCAGATGTATCAGAGTGAGTTAAGTCGGAATTTATCCGATAGGTGAAAGGCCTTACCGATAGTTCTTAGACTATTAATAAGCTATATTATATTATTTTTAGTTCTCGTGTTTACAAATTGACAAATTGTAGTTGACCCTTTTCATACTAACGAATTAATCTTGCTATTTTTATTTTTTAGTTGTTTATTGTAGATTAGAAACACCGAATTTATTATTTGGAAGAAAATGTTTTTGTTTTTTAAACAGGGTAATTCTTTTACTTGTGTTTCTTTTTAATTTATTGATGATTAAAGTAAACAACTAAAATGTTAGATTCGGAGAAACTCTTTGGTCGTTGGCTTATGAGAAAATTTACGTATTTTATCTTTTTTTCTATAATAGCATTTTAATAAAAGTCTACTTTCCAAAATACTTTTTATTGCAAACATATATTACCTTTTATACAAAACGAATAAATCTTCAGATCTTTAATCGCGAAATAGAAAATGTAAAAAAAAGTCAACAACCGAGGCGCTAGCGCAGTGTGACTTTTTGTAAGTAATAAAAATACCTGAAAATGTTTTCGCCGCCAAATGTTTGTTCCGGACACAATGTTCGTTACTACGCCGCTCCGATGATTTACTGTCTTTTAGTTTTTGCGTCTTCATGCCAGACGATGTTTACAATGAATTCCAACTGAATACTAATAGAATAATGGTTTGGAAAACTGATTGTGAAATCTAATTTCGCAGGTTTTAATCCTTCATTGCATTAATGGAAAATATGTCGCATAAGCTTAAGCGTTTGAACGTATAGTACTCAGTAACAAACATAGAAACTTTTAATAAGAAAATAATAATATTTATTTTGTTATGATTTTTATTTAATGTAAATCTTAACAGCTCTATACGTTCAATGATAGAATATATGTAAGTAAGTTTCTATAAAGCAATTTAAACTAATTTTAAACAAATGTACATAAGTGCAGGTCAATATGCCTTGTGTCGGGGCAATCGATATTACACAAGTTATTGCGCTCGGCGCCATATTCTTGACGCCTACAATCGTTTACAATTTATAACAATCGTCATATAAATGGAGCGCCAGTTGAACAATATTTTGCTCTAGAATTCAAAGCCGATTTCCTTGTAAAAATGCACAACGTTGAAGCCACCCACGGAAATAACTTTGGAGAGTTGGCAATGCCATTCGCTAGTGCCCGGATCCGCGTTCGCCAAATAGTGGCGCCAAAACTGACAGATCTGACGGCCTCCGATTATAATTATTTATAAAGATAAGATACGCGCCACGTCCGGCCGCGAGTCAACGGCCGCTCGACGCCGCAATCCGCCGCAAAAATCATTATTCTGTTTCATTTGCATTTTTACCGGCGATCACCGATACGTGTACTTTAACAACGTAATGTAACGCACACGTGCCCTCATGATCGATGACTGAATGTAAAAAAAATCTATTTGAATCGTCGTACGCGTCTGTCCTCTAACCGAAAATAAAGCTGTTAGGCGAATGGTCTATTCCAATACAAAACACTTATCATTCTTTTAAATTTATACCTGCTGATGTTTACTCGCGCGGTGGATTATACGTTCGCATGTAACAATAATAAAAATGTCGTAAACATTTTTTTTTCCATCCGACAATTTATTTGATTTGCCAGAGATACTTTTAAAACGGTTTTTGGTCGTAATAAAAATACGATGTTATTTCATCGGTCGATTGCAACGTCTAAACTTTGAGACAGTCTGAGGAGATTGTAAGTCAATGAGGAGAGCACATGGTGAAAATAAAAGGCGCGTGTTGTACATTCGATCGGATTTCCTTGTAGGGCTGTGTGGTGTGTGTGTGGGGAGGGACAAGGGGGGAGGGGGTCGGGTGCGCCGGCGCGGGCGCGGCGTGCATAGTGTCTGTGGAGCGTCTAGCGCGCCGTGACTCACCTCTCGGCTCGGCTCTCGGAATCCGGCCGGCTGCGAGCGGCGGCGGCCCTCGATCCGACGCTATCGAGCCATCTGCCTTTAATATGCTCAGTTTGAAACGTCGATTGTATGTACTTTTATCATCGCAGAAAGTCTAAGTGCTTTCGCTGCGCACGCGGTTTTATTTTATTATCAAATATGAATAAAAATACAAATATATTGCCACATACCTATCCCAATGCTCTTAAGCCGTTTTCAATGTTATCGATTATAATAGTTTTACGACTCTATATGACCATCTCTTATTTTTCCACCATTAAATAAAGTAAAAGAAAATGTTGATAAGTCTTATATCGTAACAACGCTTTTAATACATTTTTATAAATAAAAGTTATGTAGTCCGAAAGAAATGGTAAAAAGCCGTTACCGCATTAACAAATAATTCAGTCCGGCTTTTGAACATTTTTTTGTAAGGAACCGGTATTTGTTACTACGTCATTAAAAGATTCATTTCCTTACAACAGAATGCTTTGTTGCAGAGTAAACTAAATGCACATCTTGCAGTTATATTGCAGTAATTGTGATATGTCATACAATTTTATAAGACCACAAAAAGTTAATTTATTATTTTCTTTCATGTTGAACAAACGTTAATTTATTTCTTCTATTACATTACATAACATGTATAGTACGACAAACTTCTCTGGTCTACCAAAAAATTAACTAAAGTAGTCGAAATATCTTGTGTGTTATCAGAGGTTTTTCATATTTTCAGAAGGTTTTTCATATTTTCTGTCAGATTTACCGGGTCAAATTATATTTGTGATACTATACTTTTTAACTCTTTATTTGATCATCATAAAACATTTATCAAATTCTATTCTAAGATATTTTTATTAAGAATTAAAGAATTTATGAGTCGTTGGATAAACGAAATATTTTTAACGCAACTGGTTTTTTTGCATAACTAATGTCTCCACGTGTAGCGTAATTCAGGGAGCCTTTTATATCATATCCGGGATTGTGATAGATGTTTTCCGCTGTCTAATAAATAATAAAAAAATAAATAAATAAAAAACTCGATTATAAGTAGAGTGCAAATTACAAATATGAAGGTATATAAAATTTAAATCGTGTTTTCAGGAAAGAAATACTATTTGTCATCATGCGTGTTAAATTAGACTTTCTATGTAACAAGTTATTGATTACGTTATTAGGTTTTTAGTGCAGTTTCTATATCAATAAATGGTTTTTTCATGTAGTAATTTTTTAAACTGCAAAAAGTGACAAACGGACAAGCGATCTCTTGAATTAGCCAATATAGCGAAGTCACCGTTGCCTCATAGATATCTACATTTGCAGATGTTTTGCCTTTAATCGCCATCTAGTAGTAAATATAGGTTGATACCTTTTTTAAATAGTAATTTGTCTGGTTCATTCATTGATAAAATATACATTGGCCAGACATATCCGACGGTAATGCATACCAGTTCCCAAGGAGAACAAGGACAAGTGACTGTTGCTTTGTTTACGGAAATTTCACATTACGAAACTACGCAGATAATGGCTAGTAGTAAGTACTAAAATGTCTACATCCATACAAATGGATGCGGACATTTTGGTCTATTGTTATCTTACTATAATAAATGCAAAAGTTTAGATGGATAGATGTTTTCTAGAAGGTATCTCCAGAACGGCTCAATGAATCTCGATGAAATTTGGCATAGATGTAAAACATAGCCTGAAAGAACACATAGGGCACTAATTAAATTTGTTTTTGTTTTAATTTCTCGCGAACGGAGTCGCGGGCAACAGATAGTCAATAAACAAATGCGAATCGCCGAGGAGCAATTAAAACAGCAGTGAATTAGTGTCATAGTATAGTAATCTCAAACTCTACATTAAGGGAGATCCTTAGTGCTTTTTAACTTTGTCGCAGTTGTTGATTTCTTTATTCTACATAGTTGATTTGAGTTGATTGGTCTTGACGTTGCTACTAGCACTTATCATTTATAGATACATATATCAAAGTTCTCAGCATTTCTCCCGCGTGACCGCCGCGGGCGCAGCGATTAGAGCCCGCCGTAACTTAGGTCTCGAGTTCGAATTACACTTAGTCATTATTTCTACAATTCCCAGATATTATTAGTAACACACTTGTCTGCTTCGTGGTCAAGATATTAACTCTGCAAGATTTTTCTAAGTTTACTTACTCAGTGGTTATACACGTGAATGGTAGATGTTTTTAGTCATTTTGTAAACATGTATATTTTTTGATAAATATATTATCTTCTTTTATGTAGCCAATAATTGACCACAGTTCTATTCAATCTTCATTTGGTGTTTCTCCGAGTTGTATATATTGTTTAAATAACTTAGTATCCGATATACGATACAAAGTGGGGGAATTTAATTCTTTGACTGTATTTAAGCTAAGAGATTAATGTTTGTGTTTTGTGCAGCCGGGATCTGCTGGTCGGGGATGGAGCGTGGTGGGCGCTGCAGCTCGGTGGCGGCGCTACGCGTGGGCCGCGCGGAGTGCTGCGCCGGCGCCGCGCGAGCGCCCGCCGCCTGGAGCCCGCGCGACCTCGACAGCGGACAGATATTTTTCTACAAGGCGCTCTCTGGTGGCGTGCCTTGCACCGCATGCGATGGTAAGAATTTATCCTTTATCTAATCTTCGCCTCTTATATAATATTATTATAGTTAGAACTATCAACAGTCAGTACGTCCAGCCGTAACTAACTATAAATGTGTATACTAGCAGTCCGCCCCAGCTTCGCATGGGTAACGGAGTGTAACTACATTTTTTTATTTATATCAAGCTGATTATACTCCATAGTGGTTATGATTTGCATAAAACTTATTGAATCTTAACCCTAACATTTAAGTCGTTACGTTTATTACTTAAAATTGGACGCGAATCCCCAGGTTTTTATTAACTTTATTGTGGTACATCTGTATACGTAGGGAAGAGACTGTTTTTATTACATACTATCGATCGCACGCGATTTCGTTTGCACAGAATTTAATAAGTAGCATATAATATTATCTCGTGCATCAGCTCAGCTACATTTCCGTCTAAATAAAAAATCTCATAAAAATCGGTAAAGCCGTTCCAGAGATAACCCGGAGCAAACTTGGCCTTGCGGACAGATAGACACAGACAAAAATTTTAAAAATTGGTTAGGGATCGTGAGCTGCTGTTCGCAGAACTGATAGTTAATTTCAATGATATTGTCTTAATTCTTACTATTTTGTCCGACCAGGCTTCAATCGCAGCGGTACGATTGTGCCAGCTCGTTTATTAAATTATAAGGAAAGGAACTATGGGATTGACATGTCCGATAAGGAAAAAAAAAGATTAAAAAAGTTTTTCGTTTCCTCCGTAGACGTATCATGTGTACATATATGTTTTTTTTATATTATTATACATATAGACACACCAATTTTATTAATATGTATAGGTTGTATAGATAAAAGAGACAATAGACGATCATTTGGTATTGCTTCTGTTGTAAATGGGGCGGCGGTGCATCGGCCGATAGGACGCGGCGCCGTATTAAAGTGGTCGGCTCATTCATTCATTCATACGTCATCATTCATACATTCACGACGTCGCTATTGTTGCGAGCGAGTGACTAACGACACACATAATATACGTTCACAGTTTGCTTTTTAGAAAAAGGCATAGTATATCTACAGACAGATACATTCGATGAATGTTTGTGCCCTCTGAAACTAACATCTTGTTATGTGCATCATGTGTACCTTGCAAAGATTTAACACTAATTTGTTGAGACAATAACAATTTATTTCCCTTGAAGTATGAGATAGTATCTGACTCTTGATGAGCGTCGGTGGCTCAGTGGTCAAGAACTTGACTTGCAATCAGCAGGTCCTGGGTTCGAATCCCGCCATGTACCAATGTGTTTTTCGATTTCCGATTTACATATGTACATCTATCCTGCGTTCGTAGGCTCCGAGCCCCTCGATGGGGATGTATAGTGAGCTGATGATGATGGTGATGATGATGATCTCATTCTTCTCCTTATGATTCTTGTGATATTATGATATTTGTCTAGCTTATAGAAGTTTCTCTCTAACCCCAGTTTCTTGCTTATCCTGTATCGCTTATCCAGGTTTGACTGTTAAAATATTATTTTTATATACTTCTTTAAATTTTATTTTTTTGTTTATTTAAAGCTTAGATAAATTTCCTTTTTTTGTTTAAGAAAATAGTTAAATATATTTTCAATTATTATTCATCTTACTTCCTACTAATATTATAAATGGAGAGATTAGATGGATAGATGTTTGTTTGAAGATATCTCCAGATCAGCTTAACGGATTTTGATAAAATTTTGCACACATGAAGAACATAGTCTGTTAGAACACATAGACTACTTATTTAGTTTTTTACTGCGAGATCGGAATCGCGGGCGTCAGCTAGTACTTTATATTGCTAAAGCCGTATGTAGAATTAGTAAATATTTCGGATAATCTCTTTATTTCATATTCATTAAAATCTCGTCTTCAATCGGAAAGTCGATGGTCGGATTACATTAACAATACAGGTGATACGACGGCGCACAGACTACTTCGGAATTACACGTTCATCAACTGAACGTATAGACGAATTCAATGGAAATAAGAAATTATATTTATACGTGTCACTGACTATGTCATTTACTGAAATATTTTCTTTCTGTGCATCCTCTCCTCCGTCGATTAAAGGTAGGCAACGCATATGCAATTGCGTATGTCTATGGGCAACGGTCGCTTTCAGCGATTTCAGGTGACCGCTAGCTCGTTTGCCACCTTATGATATAAAAAAAAATTACTGTCTATGGATTTGTTAAGGAACGGATGATATATAAATGTCTGTTGTGATAACAGCTTTGTGAAGGTAAAATTTGTTTAGATATGTTTGTTATACTAAACTGATATAAAAACGGCTAAACACTCACGTATATTCGTCCGGTGGCACTACGCGAAATAATACCAGTACCACTCATCCTGATGAAGGGCCCCCGATAGGCTCGAAACTAGTCGGTGCCGCCACCGGACGAATATACGTGAGTGTTTAGCCGTGTTTATATATCAGTTTAGTATAATGTCTCACGAAAGTTTGAATAATTTAATGTTTGTTATAATTTTTATTTCTTATTAATAAAGATGAAAACAATTGTATTTTATATGTTTAGAAATAAACCTTAAAACAAAATGAAGATGATGATTACGAACACATAGTCTTAATAGAGCGGCTGATATGTAAATTGCTCATACTTAATCTACACTAATGGTCGCACTTAGTGACCACTTAACAACATAAAAAACAAATGCAACCGTTTTTCAAAATCGGACTATTTACACACGTCGATTGAGGAACGCGCGATTTAGAATTTTGACCACATTCCTATTATTGTCTACGATAGATTTAATGTGATTGTGATTCCAAATGTCAGACACAGAGAAATCTGGAACCACCAAAATATATTATAGTATAATATTAATATTAACCTTATAAATTAAACAAGCCGCCCACACTAAAATAATACATGAGGCTGCAGTTATCTTGAATCTCCTTACCATCTATCATAGTCGATTCTAATCGTTTTGCATTTAAATATGTCACCGTCACATTTTGAACTTCGTCATTTTTTCAATCTCATCTAAAGAGGCATCTCAACTATTGATAATTTTACTTTGCGTGCCGGAGGATTATTTTAGTCCCCTTTCCCCACTTCTTTCTCTTATAACAAAAGAATCGGAAGTGGAAGTAGTTTTTCTGGAAAGTTTTTCTAAAGTAGAGGATACATGGGAACGGAAAATATTTTCTTTAGTGCATCCCTTCCTCCATCGATTAAAGATAGGCAACGCATATGCAATTGCTTATGTCTATGCACGCTCGTTTGCCACCTTATGATATAAAAAAAAGTCAAATTAAACTTAATACTGTTAGGTTCCCCACAATGTTTCGAAGTAATAACTTAAAAATAAATTAATTAAATAATTGTTAGTAAAAATGCGTACATTTCACTAATTATCTGACAGTTTATAAAATGTTTAATCCAATCATAAATTGACCAAGTTCGTAATTTCTCGGTGTCGTGCTTTATTCAATATATTTAATTTCAATATAGACAGGATATTTATCTATGTGTGAGTAAAGAATTATATTACACATAAACAACACTCATATGTAAATAAGAAAAAGCAGAAGTGTCGATCTGGTTTAACTGCCTACACAAAAAAAATGGCTAATATTTTTTGTCTACATTATTTGCCACTAGAATTTTTTTACAGCAATAAATTTAATATCCGGTTATTCGGGCTGATAACGTAAGTGTATTTCGTGCTTAAGATGTAAAAAAAATATTTTTTAAAGTAAACAACCGTAATTTACACGCATTTCTTTCATATTAAATGAATTCTCAATGACAAAGTATGGGCTATACTTGAAAAATTTATAAATAAAATATGGTAGAGAATGAGAATGTTGGACTTCAGTCAAACCGTTTAGGCTCTTTGTAAACTACTGCAGAGATATATTTTCATATGTTGATTGTAATATCGTAGTAGTATCAATGTTATTGCTTACAGAATCATGCTCTGGAGTGAGATGCGGCGCGGGCCGGCGGTGTGCGGTGCGCGGGGGACGCGCGCGGTGCGTGTGCGCGGCCGCGTGCCGGCGGGCGGGTCCCGTCTGCGGCACGGACGGCCGCACGTACCGCTCGCTATGCCGCCTGCGCCGTCGCGCCTGCCGCCGCCCCGCTAAACATCTCGCCCTCGACTATCCCGGACCCTGTCAAGGTAAAACAAACTAAATTAAAAGAATCAGTTTAAGGCAAACCAACACACTAAGTATCGATGACTTAGGGGTTAAGCACTTGACTTTTAATCGGCAGGACCTAGCCATGTACCATTGTGTTTTTCGATTTAGATATGTACAGCCGATATTCTTACGGTGACAGAAAACATCATGATGCAACATTCATATATCTACGATGAAATTTATAGTGTGTGAAGTCAACCCGCTCTGGACCAGCGTAGTTGTCTAGTGAACCCTGACAGGGCTCCGATTCCTTCAGTAGGAAGTTGATGTGTATAACTACATCGCAAAAGAGAACACTGCAATACACAGTTCATGTGTGCTGAAAAATATTTGGTAATTAAGAGATTGCCAGTAATTGAATAATGTAATCCGTGAAGCTTAACGAAAAGCGTGAAGAATTGAATCGATAACCTAATATTATTCTGCAGAATTCTATCGTAATATTGACAAGCAATCAACGGATTAACAATAGTATTAATTATCTGCTCACAATATTTGAATATTAACTTTGTAAAATTTTTATAACTGGCCATGATTATTAAATCTTTCTTAATTTGTCATTATTATAGCCTTGATAAACCAGATTTTAAGAATAAATTTTTTACTTTTTAAAGTTACAATATCATTTTATAATCTTTGTATTTGATGAGAGCATTCAACAGTGACAATTGGATCTGTAAATCTTACTATCTTACTAATATTATAAATGCGAATGATTGGATGGATGGATGGATATTTGTTAGAAAGTAACTCCAAAATAGCGGGATGTAGCTTGCTGAAAATTGGCATATATGTAGAACAAAGTCTGAAAGGACACATAGGTTACTATTGATTTAATTTTTTAAGTATTTAGTTTTGCGGAGGAAGTCGCGGGCAACAGCTAGTATTTAATAAGTTTCAATTGTCGATAATTTTCTTTATATCGAAACATGTAATTAAATCACGGCTTTAATTAATTTAGATCGAAAACATTTCAAAGTACAAATTATGAAGGCGTGAACTAAAGCTTGCTTTAAGTTTAAATAATAATTTCATCGTCAACGTTTACTAATGCGGTCTTTACAAACTTGATTATTAATTATAATGTCATGCCGACATGGTAATGGCTACATACAACTGTCTGGTTGGTAACAACGCGCCAAACGGCTGTTCCCCGACGCTAAACCTCGCCTAGCAACTAATATACAATGTAACAAATATCCTTATAATGTTACAAGTAAACTAAGTCTTTTAGTCATCCTTTAAATTATCTTACAATCCCGATGCTTTTTCTCAAACTAATCTTTGGTTAGACATCCTTTAATCTGGTTAGAATTGATTTGGCAAATTTTATTTAACTAAATTGTGTTAATATACATGAGAATGTTTCACATTAAGATTTTCTACATCTATTGCGTGTGCTTATTATTTAAATGTGTGTCTAGATTTTAACTAGAGAAACGTGTTTAAAAGGTAGTTATTTACCTGTTTGATTTCAAATGTGATAGTAGTAGGTGTTAACCACTAATAATTCTAAATTGAAAACTAAAATGTAATGCATCTTATCTTGTGGTAAAAATTTAATTTATGCTCACAAGATTGCAATAAAAATATCACATGAATTCAGTAGTACCTAAGTAATGGTAAAAAGATTGCAACGCTGCGCGCGCGCACATCGGCTTTAGTGAGTGTCGCACGCAGTCGTCCACGCGACAGCGGCGCCGCCCTCCCGTCTCGGACGTTTATTTTACAAAAACCTCCACGAAGGTTGATTAATTCCGAGTAACGTTCCAATCTACCAACCGGCTATGAATAAGTATGCAAGCATTGGACAAAAAAGAGGATCCTGTATCGCATGGGTAGCTGCAAGCTTACGCGGCAATTCAATTGTAATATGATTCAAATTTTGAGCAATATTTACTGTTTATAAATATGATAAGCCCTTATCTTGCAGTGATTTTGGAATAAAACGTAGGCCCTGAGGAATATTTTCGTAATTTTCAAAGTAACTGGCCGTCTCTAGCATTAAAGCAAGAGAAACAAACTTACTTTTTGACATTAACAATAACTTATGGAAAATTTCAAAAAGTTAGTTTACTGATAGCGCAAAATAAAGCGGTAAATCCGCAATAAGCCATCTCTTATCACAAAATTAAGCTTGCAATGACTAACAAAATTCTTCGTTAAATCTGTTTACAAATGTCGCTAAATCTAGAAAATTCCAAAGTCAAATTGCTTTTGTTTTTCGTCGACCTTACCTTCATGTTATTGGCGCTTTAATCAGCAATAATCTATATTCTATATATAATATATAAAAATCAATTGCTGTTCGTTAGTCTCGTTAAAACTCGAGAACTGCTGAAGGGATTTATCTTACCTTGTTCTTGAAATGTTCGTGATGGTCTAGGGATAAATTCGTATAATTGGTAGGAACTAATTATTTTTTTTTACATTCCACGCGGACAGAATCGCGGGCGACAGCTAGTGCTTGATATTTAATATTCAATGTTCTATTTTAATAAGTTTGCGTATAAAAAGCTTGCATCTATATTGGCATCAGTGGTCAGTGGCTTATTACGATGCAGGCAACGTATAGCGGATACGCTTCGGGGTGCACGCATGTGAATGGTTCCCCTACTTCTTATCTCGCACAAACTCGAATAAGTGAATCAAGTAGCATGAATAAACGCGAATAGCTCGCTTAAGTGAGAGTCCTTTGAAAATATATCATTATCGAGTTTTTATGGTAGTATTTTTATTTTACGCTACTATACACTGAACTACGTCCTGCTTTTTTTCTATTTATACGTAATTCTATGTCAGAGTTCTGAGGTAACTGATTACAGTATATAAATTATAGGTGGTACAACCTGTTTTCTTTGTAAGAATTATTTTACGTTTTTCAATAAATTTTTTGTTAATCTTACTTAGTTAAGAGCGTCGGTGGCTCAGGAGATAAGCACTTGACTTGTAATCTGCAGGTCTAATTCCGCCATGTACCAATCTGTTTTTCGATTTCCGATTAACATATGTACATTTATCCGACATTCTTACGGTGAAGGAAAACATCGTGATGCAACCTGCACATATCTGAGAAGAAATTGACTGGTGTGCCAGCGTGGTTGACTATGGCCTAGTCACCCCTAACTTAGGGTAGGCTCCGTGCCCTTCGCTGGGGACGTATAGTGAGCTAATGATGATGAATCTTACTTGGTTATGCATTTTGAAATTAATTCATAATATAAATTATTGTAACCTTACCAATATATTAAATGTGAATGTTTGGATAGATGAATAGATGTTTGTTTGAAGGTATCTTTATAACGGTTGCATGGATCTCGCTAAAATTTGACATTGATAAATAACATAGTCTTTTAAAAACATAGGCTACTAATTAAGGTTTTTTTGATTCCGCGCGAACGAAGTTGGGGTTGCCAGCTAGTCGTTAGTATAAATAGTTATAATAATAAATTAATTGAAATTTACTGTTCTTAAGTACTGGAATAATTGAAAAACTTGAAGTAGGTAAAATTACATGCGTGTTTGTTGTTTGCTATTAATTGATTCTTTACGTCATTTCATGAATATTTATAATCGTATGTGTATTTAAATAGATACATTGCGGTGGAAACTTGACACCGGCAGACAGATTCCGAGGCAACATTGTACAGCAGTGACGGATATCGACTTCCGTCTGTCTGTTTGTAACATGCCTTTTGTCATTTATTTCCACCTTTGATCGTTCTTTCAAACAGAACCACATAGCTTCTGAAATGTAAATATTAAAATCATTTTTCATTGTAGTTATGTACAAGAATTTTATTTCTGAGTTCATGCTTTCGTTTTTGATTTTTTGTTTTATAAACATTGCAAACATATTAATCATTTACTAATTCAGGATTTGTTTGTAGATGTGATATAATGACTTTCATAGATATGCCAGTAAAAAAGTCTACTAATTTGTCTTCTCTATCTGACAACTAGCTGTCGCTCGCGACTCCGTCAGCGTTGCAAAAAAAACTTAATTAGTAGCATATGTGTTCTTCCAGACTATGTTCTACATCTATGACAAATAGAAAGATCCATAATGCCGTTTTGGAGATACCTTCAAACAAACATCCATCAAAACATTCGCATTTATAATAATAGTAAGATTAAATAATATTAGTGTCGTATGAATTCTAGGAATTTTCGTACGTAAAGGAAGTTAATAGTTTAAGCATTAGACCAAACAATCCGTCCTAAATATAGTTCTTTAAATTTGAGAAGCATTATGTTTGCATTTCTATAATTAGTTTGGGAACAATCTGCACCGTGCGCTTGCCAAATGCCTCAGTTAATGCAAGCTATTATGCATATTCGTGGAAACGTGGTTCCGTTAAATCGACCAGCATTGCCAAAAAGGTTGACGTAACTATCGCTGTATATATTTATTAGGAAAATCTGGGCTTGATTATTCAACTTTTGGCTTATATCCAGAGCTATACCTGTGCGCTCGCAACAGCAACATGCAAATTGGCTGACCCTTAAAATATCCCGGCCGATGCAAATTTGAGGTGAACGTTGGTCGTTATTTCAGTTTGTCTTATCTTAGAAATAACCGGTAAAGCCTATTAGCCTAGTTATAGATTCAAAACAACTTACGATACTCGTTTTTAATTAGCGCCAATAAATATTATAACTTGTTTTACCTGACAAGTTAACTAAAGAAGTTCATTATAATTTTATTCTATAGAAAAAAAGCATAACTAAGTTACTATTAACGCATTATTACCACAGATATCTAAAATAGACTTTTTAACCCTATTGAAGTCACGTCAGATAGAAAATCGATATTCGCTTTTCAATGTCTAAACGAATTTAATTGCATCAAAGAGGAAACTAGGATTATTAGATCTGTGGTCATACATAGATAAATAGAGTTGGCAAAGACAAAAAGAATTTGTACATCAAATGCATATTATCCTTTATAGTCTTGTCTAAATATTATTAGACTTTTAACGAAGTATTTCGAAAGAAAATGAAAAGGCAATGTTAACTTTAAAGCAGTAATATTTTGTCGGTGTATATTTCAGTGTTGTCACAGGAGCAATAAACCGCAACGCGATACAGCTAGGCCCAAGGAAAGCGGTACTAAGTACTATCCAGTCTCGTCCGCTTGTTCTATAGATTTCTACTTCGTCTAGTAACTACATCATGTTATTACGTTTCTTAGTTGAATTTCTTAGTAAATTACATCTGTGCAAGTATGATATAATTTCGGTTTTATTGAAATTTCGAATTTACTAATTGAAGGTAGAAGGAAAAATATATTTGTAAGTGTTTTAACGTTATCTTCCAATAATTCCAAGTACGTTTAAAAGAGGGATTGTTTCATGAAAATAGTCTATCGTATGCGTAGTCTCATAAGTATTCCGTACTTTGTAACTGCGGTGAGTCTCCACTGCTATGACACGTGTCTAAATTTACAATAACATTACGTATTATTTGATGAGGAATGTATTAAAATGATAACGTATATTTGTCCATGTAGTGGGTACGTGTGAGGGCGTGCGGTGCGGCGGCGACAAGCGGTGCGTACTGGACGCAGAGCTCGGCGCGCATTGTGCGCGGTGCGGCGCGTGCAACACGGCCGGCGCGCCTGTCTGCGCGGTCGACGGCCGCACCTACGCCGGTGCCTGCGCACTGCGCCGCGCCGCATGCGAGCGAGGCCGCGCACTGCCGCTAGCTTACAGGGGATCTTGTATAGGTAGGCTAAAGCTCTTAAATATAAGAGAAGAACTTCAAAAGACGATAGTGATGGACGAATTATTATTGGGCGTTGTTTGAGATTACTGTGGCAAGTATAGTGTTGTGTTTGCAGCGAACGCGACTTGCGCGTCAATCAGGTGCGGCAGTGGACAGCGGTGCGTGTCGGGGGGCGCGAGCGGCGCGCGCTGCGTGTCGTGCGGGGCGTGCGGTGCGGGCGGCGGGGCGGGAGGGACGCGGCGCACGCTTTGCGGCACGGACAAGCGCACCTACCCCTCCTGGTGCCGGCTGCAGCGCGCCGCATGTCACGCCGGCACTGTCGTCGACACACTGCATCGCGGACCCTGCAAAAGTAACTAAAATCTTTGATAAAACTTTGGTTTATAATGATAAATGAAAACATTACCTAAATAGATGTTTTTTCCTTTTCTAGGCAACAGAAATATAACGGACAATAGTGTGACTAACGAGAGGCACGGAGGGGACATAGACGCGGCGTGAGCTGCATCCTCTCTTACTTATCTAGTAGACATAGCACAGCGCGTCCTGTGGCCTCAGCGCCGGCTCAAGGCGGCAGTAGCCGGAGTGTTATAGTGCTGTACAAACTTTATGGCGGCTCGCAAAATCACATCTTTGTCTATCAAGAAACAGCCCTCTTGAGAGTTTTATAGGCCCTAGCAGAAAAGCGCTATCACAACCACGAGTCACCATAAAGTTTGAATCTTGTAATACTTAATAAGTCTGATACCAGTTAAAGCCAGTTTAAATACCTTTAGGAGCTAATACTTACAGTACGAATTTCATTGAATAGGAACTAGAGAGCTTGCAGATTAAACGTCATATGGTCAAAAATGTCAATCTCAATGCTATGTAGAAATATAACAAATGTCAAAACTGAAGCACTTTTTTCGAATTTTGTAGATAAATAATTCTATAGTTTTTAATAATTAACACTTACATTATAAAATTTGAGCACCAAATTGTACTTAATGTTTAGTTAAGATAGGACAGTAGTTAGCGCAATGTTCGTACTCTGACTTACTGATTGTTTCCTTCTCCTCGATGTCAGCGCACACGACTTGGATGAAATGAATAACACTTTCATCAGACTGATATATATTTTTTTTAATTAATAAACTCGATTAGTACTTTAAGATTAGTAATTTTATCTCACGAAATGTGTTTTTAACGCTTATGCAATATTTATTATTAAGTTATGAAATATGAAGATTTAGTGCAATAATGTTATTGAAAATTGTGTGAAATTTATGTTTACGTGTTTTTGTTTTGTTTATTTTTTTGTAAAAATTATCGTGGAATCACAAATATCATGGATATCATTCGGATTTGTCTAGAATGTTAAAATACTTTTTTTCAGTATTATGTCTATATAAGATTTTAGAATATTTTTTTTTATTTTCGAACATTTTTACATTGAAAATTAGGTGATTTTATAGACTGTTGATAAAAAGTAATTTATTGTTATTTTTAAATTATTTCCAAAATGTTTCCAAGAATTTATTTGTAGGAATGTAGCGTGCGCGTTGCCGGTGTGGTGCGGTGCGGTCGCCGATGTGTTTATTTGTAGGGAAGTAGAGTGTGCGGTGCGGCACCGGTGTTGCGTCGTGCGGTGCCGTGCCAGTGTTGCGCGGTGCGGTGCCCGTGTTGCGCGGTGCGGTGCCGGTTTGCGCGGTGCGGTGCCCGTGTTGCGCGATGCGGTGCCCGTGTTGCGCGGTGCGGTGCCGGTGTTGCGCGGTGCGGTGCGGTCGCGATGTGTTTATAGACGTCCTGCTTAGCTTTAAATAGTTTAAATTTGGTTACTTCGACTCCATTAAGTCCTATCGCCTATGTAAATTGTAGTTCGTTATTGAATAATGTTTCATTGTTTATCCATGTGGTGAAAATTTACGTACTTTAACATATAATGTCTTTTAGATTGTAAAAAAATGTACGTTTTATTATTTGATTCCAAAGATATCTCAGAATTATACTCAAGTATCTTAAAATTAGCTGCTCATATGTTGCGGGAATGTTTGGATTATTTTGTTGTCTAAATTGTGTGTCGAATTGGCATTATGTAACGTACTTATTTAAATGAATGATTTATTTCTCAAATACGTAGACCTAACCTTAATCTATAAATCAGTCAATTACTTTTTTAAAGTATTAATAAATTGTATAAATGGCTTATAATTTTTGTATAGCTCTGTTTTGTTTTAACAGTAACAGCTAACTTTGAAATTCCTTCGAATGTTTACCATTTTCATTATTAAAAAATAATCATAACGCATTAAAATTGTTACTTTGAATCTTGTATTTTATATTTTCAATTACCTTATGTCATGATTTTGTTCCGAGACAAATAAATTGTTGGTAAAAAAGTTGTGTCGAAATTTACATTGTTATTTGTAACTTCAATGAAATTGACAATTAGATAAATGACTGTCAAGATTTATGTATTTGAAGATGTAGTCAAATTTACGCATTCTATGTATTACTTGTAGCTATCTATTGTTATGTAAACAACTACTGAATTGTTGTAGTGAAACTACTAATTTGTTGTAGTTAAAACTCTTTGCGAACATTAAAAATTATTTGAAAAATATGTCTTGTTTCTTTGATTTTTCCTTACTCGACTCCGTCCGCGCAGAATTGAAAAAAAGAACTTAACAAGCCTATGTGTTCTTCCAGACTACGTTCTACATCTATGCCAATTTTCAGTGCGATCCATACAGCCCGTTCCCGAGATACGTTGACATAGGGTGACAGCTAATCTAAATATATGAAAATCAATTGCTGTTCGTTAGTCGCGTTAAAACTCGAGAACGGCTGAACGTATTTATCTTATCTCGTTCTTGAAATGTCTGTGGAGGTCTAGGGAAGGTTTAAAAGGTGAGAAAAAATCGAATAATTACCTTTTATTAATTCCACTCGGGTGACAGCTCGTTTTAAAATAAAACGAAATCGTCACTAGATCATTTTATTAAATTAGAAAACTCATTAATTACATAAATTATGTGCGTTACAATGAATAGTGAATAAATTGCTGCCAATTGTAAGTATCAAATAATAAAAAAATGGTTCGGTTCAAATTGACATTAAGTACAAATATTGCCAAACAAACAAAAACAAAAAAAAATAGCTGTCCAGTAAAATTATCTGTATAACACTAAAATAACTATAAATGCAAATTCTAAATGAGTATACAAAAAAGAAAAAAAATACATCCAAATGAAAAGTTACATTATATAGGTTCATTTCGTTCTCCTATAAATTTAACACAATTTGTTAATCCTTAAAGCTATGGTAATAGACAAGTACAAAATGATACTTCATTCTTAAAAAATATCTATTCGTAGCCTAAAACTAAAGTCACTTGTAAAAATTACAACGTTCATTGTAATTAGTGTTGGGACATATCGACACACCATTATCGATATATCTATTAATATTCGTTTAAAATGAATTCGTTTCTAAATAATATTAAATTACGTAATTCATTGTCATTTACATCATTTCCTTTATTCATAAAAATTACGTTAATATTAGGAAATGTGATAATAAATTATCAAATTCATTATTGCTTTTTATCGATAATATCGATAAAAGTATCGATAATTTATGTCGATATTTGCGTTTGTATACTTAAATCCACACTATTACGTCAAAATAACCCATGCATTGTATACAGCGTGAAGCCATACAACTTCCTCGTGAAATACATCCACATACAAACACGCTCTACGTATTACAGTTGGAAGAACTACGGCTAAAGGCTAAAAATGTTACAATTTTCGATATGTATTAATTTTTAACGTTAGTAGATAACAATGGCACACGATTAGCCAATATATTACTTGGTCTGCGTGCTGACTACTGTTAATATTTTAGTCACGAAAAACGTGTTTCATGTTTTCATATAGATCGACCCTTACAAGCTGTCAGAATAAAAAAAACTATTATATGTGCAACTCTATTATTAGAGCTATTTAAGATTAAAACTAGTTATTTCTGTCTGTTTGTAAGAGTCTATCTATATAAAATATTTGGTATATTGAAACGGTACGGATTTCTATTTGCTATATAGCTACTTCAACAATAACTAATATTTATTTGATTGTGAAGTTTCAGTTCTTGCATAAACAACTCGATTTAACTATTTTACAAGTACGCGACATAACTTACGTTGTATAAGAAATTCGTAGTCACAATATTGTGCACAATTCCTTCACGATATGAGGTTATCTTAATTCATTATATAATAAATGCATTCGTAGCTTTTCCATTTAAATTTCATAAGAATAAATCGAAATACGATTAAATGTATACAAATAAATATAAAAAAAACAAGCTCAAAATCTTACAGAAATGTAAGAAGTCAGACATCAGAGCTTGTTTGTACCAAATCGATGAAAATTTCGAATAAATAAGATCGTAGCTGAATATCGACTAGTGAAGCTGTCTCCGTAGTTAATGAAGCGAAGGTAAAAAGAAAGGCGATGTAAAGATGTAGGAGGTAGAGGCGGCGGAGTCTTAGGGCGGGACGTAGGGCGGCGGCTTCCTGTAGGTGGGCGTGGCTTTAGGGCGCGGGGGCGTGCGCGAGGCGGCGAAGGGCGGGGGCGGGCGGTAGGGCGCGTCTTCTCCCGCGCGGTAGTCGGGCGCGGGCGGCAGCAGCGGCGGCTTCTCCTCGCGCATGATCACCGGGCTCTTGTGGACGGGCTCAGTGTCGCCTCTCTCCTCCAGCTCGTCCTGGAATATCACCGGGATGCCTTTCGAGCGGAACGCTTGACGTTCCTCTTCATCACCGACGCTCATTTTGCCTGAAACATAAAACATATTTATTTACACAAAATATCTCTTTATAAGAGATTAGGTAACACCTATTTTATAATTTAGGATATAACATCAGTTGTGTGTCAGTGTGGGCATAAACTGTGAGATATTTTCGTGTATTTACAGATTGTTTCATGCTTCTAGTGAATCGTTGTAGTCAAACTTTAAATAACTTTTAAAAAATAAATAAAGGCGTGTATAAAATTCAAAATAAAAAGTAGTAATACACAAAAAACCTTGTATAAACGTGCTTTTACCAAATAATGTAAAAAAGGGTCACCTCCAGATTTGTGTCAGGCAACCGCCTCGCCTACTGTTAATATACATATCATGTAGACAAACATATACAGTACAAAAACAAGGAATGACAAAAATTATAAGCAAATATTACTTGATTAATTTTAAAACTTTTAGAATGTACATAATACAATTTTATCATGGATGTCCACTGTTAGAACACAAGTAAAAATATCTATTTCAATTAATTATTAGAGGTGAAATATGTACAAATATTTCTTCAGTGGAAAATAGCTTAAATTGAAATAAAGATCGAGCGTCGATGGCTCAGGGGTCAGACACTTGACTTGCAATCTGCAGGTCCTGGGTTCGAATCCATGTACCAATGTGTTTCGGTTTCTGATTTACATATGTACATTTATCCGACGTTTTCACGGTGAAGCAAAACATCGTGATGCAACCTGAACATATTTGAGAAGAAATTCAAAGATATGTGTGAAGTCAACCAACCCGCATTTGGCCAGCGTGGTTGACTATGGCCTAATCACCCCTAACTTAGGGTAGACTCCGAGCCCCTCGGTGAGGACGTATAGTGAGCTGATGATGTGATGATGTGAAATAAAGATAATTATATTCTGACCTGTACGTCTTCGCTTGTAGAGGACACAGGCGATGACACCGGCCACGAGAATCATGCACACTATAACTACAGCTGGAATCACGAATGTCACCAAATAGTCAGAGTACTCCGGATCTGCATTACTGGCTTTGTTCTGTAAGTTGGTACCAGCATTAATTGGTCCCAGCCCGCCCTTCGCCATCTTAGTATTCTGTTCGGCGCAGAGGCCTTGTGATACTAGTCTGATGGACATCACGTTGAAATCTTTGTCAAATATCGTATCAACTCTCTCCTGCAGGTTGCCGCCGTTAGTACCTCTCTCGTCGACTATTATCATCTTTCTTAATTCCTCGATTTCTTTCTTAGGACATCTGTCCATTGGTAAACTTGTGTTGTACCTGAAAATATTGCGTAAATAAATTATATTAAAAGTTTCAAGTTTTATTACTTTTACTATTAGCTTGTGGAAAATGTACAAAACTACATCAGCCGCCATTTTGTAAGGGCGGTCATTTTGGATTTTTCATAGTGAATAGTCCACTAGTCAAGCCTTTTCATCTAATACCCATGTTGAAGTGGTTGTATAAAAATATGTGATCCACAATTTTTCAACATGGATTCAACAACAACAGAGATCAAATCTGATTGTTATTACATTCTAAACAGACCAGTTAGAGAATTTCAAAGCCAAATTAAATATTACACAAAAATGTAATTGGTATATTTAAAGTCATTCTAAATGTTTCCACAAAGCGATTGATAGCCGGACTAGTTCTATAGCAGTAGGTTTAGGCTCCAGTGGAAGCAGGGTTTACATATAAGGCGACAGTTACCATACGATGGTGGTGGGGTTGTCGGTGATGGCGTGCACGCGGATGTTGTCGGTGTGGTGCTGGTCGAAGAGGTTGGCGAGTCGCTCGAGCAGACGTCGCTTGGCGCGCGCGCTGGAGGCGAGGGCGGAGTACGGGTTGTCCAGCGTCATGTGGAACTCCACAGTGGGCCGGATGGTGGGCGCCTTCACCACCTCCACTATCAGGCTGTCGTACGCGCTCTTCTTGCTCGAGTCCTCCGCGATCTGAGAACATATAAAATTCATCATCCTTATGATATCGAGTTCATTTCTCACGTTTAAAATGTAAATGTATAATTACTAAATAATACATTAAAAATTATTTTATACAAAATCAGCAAGTTATTTGTTTGAATATATAGGAGCAGTTCAGTTTACAATGTCTCTAGTCCGATAATAAATTGTCAATAGTAAGTGGGCAGTATACTGACGAGCTGGTAGTGCACGGTGCCCTCGTCAGCGGCGGAGGGCAGGCCGTAGAACTCCTGGTTGCGAGGGTCGAACTGCAGCCAGTGCTCCGCAGCCAGCTCCGAGCGGTCCGCGCGCCGCAGCGAGAGCGCCAGGTTGCGAGTGCCGCCGTCCTCCGGGTCGAAGAACGTGTCCTGAAATACAACAACAAACATGAATACACTATCAAAAGGTGCGTACAAAGATTTAGGAATCCCTGTATGTAGCATTGTGATGCTGACCTCAGGCACTTTGTAGACTTGCAGATGTCCGACGGTGGCGGTGAGATGGTCGACCTGGTTGCGTGTGACGGGCGGGTAGGTGTCGTGCGGACGCGTGCGGGGCGGAGCTGGCGCCGCACACCGCCCCGCGCCCGCCCAGCGCACGCGTACTGCGCCCAGCTCCGGCGACATCGCACGCAACAGCGCACTAGACGGCTTGCCCGGCTCCGTATCAGATTCCATTATCTATAAATAATAATTAGATTGGAGTGTCTGTATGTAATAGAAAGAAAAAAATATATTCGTAATTCGAACAAATGATGTATTTTCGTTGATAACAACAAAAATAACAATTTTTCATCTATCTGTATGTCTGTCCGCGAGCTCGCGTTTGTTCCGGGTAATCTCCGGAACGGCTGGAACGATTTTGACGGAACTTGGATGGAAATGTGGCTGATGCAACTACTTTTTTACAGCGCTGACAAAGTCGCGGGCGACAGCTAATAATAATAAATGAATCGTACATTGATAATGACGCAAACATTCTCTAGAACTTAAAAATGGTGCATTACCTTCATAAGCCTATTGATATCATCCATGGGACAAGAGGGGTCTTTGGGCAGTGTGTCATTGGTCCAGACGTACTCGCAGAGGTCCCCGGTGAGGGTCGCGTTGAGGACGGTCAGATGATCCATGTCCGTGTCACGGAACAGGTTGACGATACCCTCGAGCGCTCGTATCTGCCAGTCGATGGCGTTCGTGTATTGCTTCAACAGCTTGAACTGCATTATGAACTGATGGTTGATGGTGCGCTGACCCTTGTGCTGCTGCACCGTGATGTCTAGCGGACCTCTCGCCACTAGACCCTCGCTGTCTTGAGCCTCCACTCTGAAGTTCCATCTGGATACGTGGGATTCTAAAGGCCTGGAAGAATAGAATTAGTTTTAGAAGACGATTGACTTTATTTTAATGTTATTTATGATTGATTAGATCGGAATGTCTGTACGTAATACCGAAAAACTTATTTTTTATATTTCATGTCTCTTTGTCTGTCTGTCCGCAAACTTTGTTTCAGGTAATCTCCGAAACGGCTGGACCATTTGTGTAGCTGTTGTGTACGGGAATATTGTAGCCCATAATTTTCTTCTTTTGATTCCGCGAAGACGATGTCGTGGTCTAGCACTAGTTGTATATACTTACAATCCATAGACCTCCCTCTTGGCAGGTATGAACTGTATCCAGGAGGTGGGCGGCAGCGGCACGTTGTCAGAGTCGTACATGGTGAAGGTGAGGTTGCTACCCTCCTCCGGGTCAGAGAACAGGTCCCCGGGGATTATGTATCTGAAATTCAATAATTTGAACCTCAGTTAGAAGTTCTATAAGAATTTATCTAAAATGATAACAATTTTTTTACATGAAATGATAAAAAAACAACCTTTCATATTTAATGTAGAAAAAAAATACTTTTTAGAAATTATTTCATACAAATTTAAATAGATAATTTTACTTATATTATTAATTCAAATGTTTAGATGGATGGATGGATGGATAGACGAATATTTGTTAAGAGGTATCTGCATAACGGCTTCACAGATCTGCATGGAAATTGGCAAAGATGTAGAACACTTAAGTTCATTTTTTAATTCCGCGCGGTCGAAGTCGTTATGAACACGTGAAGGTACCTGAAAGCCTTGCCGGCGGTGATGGCGAGCTTCTTCATGTGGTAGCGCAGTGTGGGGGGCTGGTTGGGGGGCATGGGGAAGGTGACGGTCTCCGTGGTGCGCCCCACTATCGTGCTGCTGCGCTCTGATGACAGCGGCAACTCCTGCATGTGCCGGACACACACTTTGTTACTACATACTTTGGACATGAGGATAAGCATGCAGAAACTACAATTCTTTGAAATTGGAGAGTGTCAGTGGCTCAGAAGTTAAGGTCCTGGAATCGAATCCCGACATGTACCAATGTGATTGTAGTTTTATACATATATGTACATTTATCTTACGTTCTTAAGGTGAAAGAAAACATCGTGATGCAACCTGCACATATCTAGAAATGAATTCAAGTGTGTGTGAAGTCAATCCGCATTGGGCGGGGTTGAAAATGGCCTAGTCAATCCTAACTTAGAGCCAAGTCTCTTAGTGAAGACGTATAGTAAGCTCACTATGATTTCATTGTTTGAACTCAAAAATTACCGAAACTTTTTTTAACTGTCTAGGCTATGGTTAAGTATCCTACCCAAAGTGTAGATAATAAAAAAATCGCATCAATAGATTGAAATAAAATAATTTACCTTACTTAACAATTATGTCAAAGAACATAGATAAAATGTTTTTGTAGAAGTATAATACATTTTGCAAACAGATTAAAAGTAAATTTTTTATACAGAATATATTACTACTAATAATAACAATCCCACCTTAACCCACTTAAAAGACGAACGCTATAAAACATTTGAATATGTACAATGTACATCACAGACCAAAAATTCGAAGTTAAAAATATAAATTATTTTGTGCACAAATCACTCCTTTGCACCTGTAATTTATTTATACAAGTACCTTTTCCCCAATGTTTGTGATTGGAGTATTTTACAATAAATATATTTAACAGTTAATTACTGACAAAATTGGAATTGTTAGATAATGATATGAAATTATCACCCAATGAACAAACACCCTGTAAAAGCCTAACTAAGTGATGGTGATAAACGCTGTTTTAGTATTTGCAAACTTAACTTACTAAAAATTCATCATAAAAAAGTAGATATGCAAATTGTGTGAAAATTGTTAACCTGTTTTGTAACCTCCTGTAGAGTTGTTTCTGGGACGGGCGTGGTTGTGGGCGGGGTCGTTATAATAAGGGGCGTGGTCGTGGGCGATGTAGTGGTCGGCGGGACGGTCGTGGTCGGCGCCTGCGTCGTTGTGGTCGTCGTGGTCGTAGTGGTAGACGTGGTGGACGGCGTGGTGGAGACGGTTGTCGGCGTGGTGGTCTCGGTGGGGGCGAAGTCGGTGGGCGACGGCGAGGGTGACGTCACCGAAGTGGGCGAGGTGGGCGTGGTGGGCGCTTCCGAGGAGATCGGCGGCAGTTCGTTGGACGCTCGTATTATTACAGTTTGCTGAAAGTGCCATGCGGACGCTCACACAACGTGACGTGAACGATCTTACGTTAAGACAACTGCTCATGATATTTCTATTTAAAAGATTGCCAAATCTGAATTAATTTAATTTACATTACTATAATACATTTTGACTTTTACTTTGGTTTTAACATTCTTAACTTACTTCTACTTGGATAGAGTTTTAAAGGATAAAATTCATAATGATATATTTTTTTATTTAATTTCTATATAATGAATTATAAAAGTTGTCTGTACGTATATCGGATTGGTTAGATAATGTATTTACAGATTACAATGCGTGAACATTATGTATGTGACTACACTACCCCGGGCTCCAGGTCCACACGAGACATGTTAGTGTTTACATACAAACGTGACTTGGTTCATAGTCAAAGTGCAAATATACGTACCATTTCGGGTTCTGTTGTAGTAGATGCGTCTTCCGGTGATATGATGACAGGAGAATGGAGGAACTTACGAGCTTCCTCCAAAGCTTGATCCACTTTATTAACTTCACTCGACTCTGACACAGCCTCTGTGTATGGTGTTATTTTCACTACCTAAATAAAAGAAGCAATATTTTTATATACGTGTTAATAAAAATTTAAATACTAATGCATGCTTATAATAATTACGTCTAGCAGACATCGTGCTGTTGTGAAACAAAAATGATTCTCCGATGATAAACAACAGTTAAAAACTTCTCTAAAATTCATGCTTTAATTCTAATACAAACATCGATCCTATTTACATTTAAAAGAACACATTACAATTAAATATAGATATGTATTTAAAATTATTAAATAATAATTTAAATAAGTAAAACATATTGATATAATAAAAAAAATAATCGAGAAAATACACATGAATATTACAAAATTACATATTTTATGTCCTGAAGCGATACAACGACGTAGAAGACAAGGCGATCATAAATACGAAGACAGAGAAAGTGAAATAGTAAGAAAGAGACACAAGATAAATATGTTAGAAACAAACAACAACCATGCAACAACACTTGAACACAAAGCAGGAGCGGGTTACGACAAACCTCTGTTGTGTACGTATTAGTGGAGACGGGCTCGGGGGTGGTTTCCTCTGAGACGGCTGCAGTGGTGGGTTCAGTTGTGGTGTCGGGTGTGGGTTGGGGGAGGGGTTGTGGTTGTGGTTGTNGTGGTTCCCGCGGCGCGTGTTCGGTGGCGGGCTCGGTCTGAAAGATGTGTGTGGTGGTGTGTGGCGCGCGCCAGCTGTCGCCGTGGTGGTGGCGATGCGCGTGCGCGTGCGCCGGGGGCTGCGCCGCGACACACACTGCGTTAGTACTGCAGCCCGCTTACACCTACCTCCTACCTCTATCTCTACCTCTCGCTATGTCTGTGGTTATTGCTATATCGAGGTAACTCCGGACATGCCTTTATAGAAACAAAGATTCTATACTGTTCTTTCATCTTGGTTACGGCTGTACCAAGTTTTTAAGTATAGTATTTTTTTTTTTGCCTTGAACTTTAATTATTAAATGGGCAGATAATTTTTAACTCTTATATTGTAGATCGTCAAACAATCCTTCTACTTTATACAGTTTATATATAGTAGAAAGATTTAGAATTATAGCATCAAAATCAATTCAAATGGTACTATTAATAAAATTATCCAATAAACAAAAAAAATAGTAGTTTTATTTTTATATATAATTATTTTAGAACTAATTTAATAAATAATATTAATAAAGTATTAAAGGCATGTCCTTATTAAATCGCTATAAACCCAATCAGGCACACAAACATTGAATTTGTTAGTTCAACAGTGCAAAGTAAAAGCCCCTTTAAGCAAATTTTATGAAATAACCACACACAAAGCTTGTCTTAAGAATGTATTTTAAATTATGTAGATGAAATATGTTATATTAATATGAGACGATATGAGTGTAAAGTATACTGATATAGTGTGAGAGTAAAGGATACAAAAGGTTAGAGAGTCAATTGTCTGGACACAGCAACCACATAGTAAAAGAACCTCCACACAAGAGACACAGTGATTGCACATTCAACATTCCATGCCATGGTCGTTGTTGTGCAAGTCCATTCCATTAATATTCAAAGGGACGCACGATTAAAGAATACTCTTTATATCTATTTAAATTTTTATATTTATAGTCTCATTATATTAATAATGTACCGTGCATCCCTAATTTCACTATCATTATTCATTGGAAAACATTTTTAAACTAAAAATCTAGAACTAAACAAGACTATTGCCGTTTTCAATACGCGTATTAAAAAAAATGCCGTAAATTTGAGTATGATAATTGATGAATGAATATGACATTCCAATGAATAAATGAAATGACAGATTAGTGTAACAATCATGACAAAATGACAAAAAAATGATGAGTATATGACACGTTTGACCTACGTCTATTTCTTAATTATTGCTTTAAAATATTAAATCTATTAATCTAAACTTGTCTACAAATTATAAATGCAGACATTGTTAGGACATTTTTATTTTAAAGATAACCCATATTTTTAATTTGGTTAATACTCAGTAGCTTCTAGGAAATAATAGGAAGTATATTATAATACGTTTTGTATAGTACTAGATTTAAAATCATTAATTTTATTTTGCAATAAAAATTTTAATTGCTAAAAAAATCCCAACACCATAAAATTCCAAAGATTTAAAACACATTTTTTATTTAACCTTTACTACCATATTGGTAATAATATTTAATACTGGCAACACTTAACGACAGACCATAGACAAATAGTATAGAAGTGCGGGCCTGCTTAGACGAGTCAATGAGACCATAGACAAGGATAATATAGAGGTTGTCACTGACCGGTTCTGAGAGCGTGTCTATGGGGAAGTCTTCATCATCATCGTCGTCGTAATCACCGCTGTAGTCGGCACCGTCGTCCTCGCCGTCGTATGTATCGTATGCGCCTGATCCATCTATAGATGACTGTTAACAAACATATATTGTGAGTTTCTGAGGTCAATATTCCCGATCTATGTTTTGTAAAAGATAATGACACGATTGATTGTTTTATACAGAGAATTTTATATCTTTACAGGTTGTGCATTGAATCGTCTGACATAGGTAGTTAAGGACACAATACTCTCATATATTTTTTTATATTATTAATAGCGCAGCGACCACTACCCATAGACATCTGAAATTGCAGTTGCATTGCCGACTTTAATACAGTGGAATAACACACAGAAAGAGGAAATATCCCTCTGTGATGCGTCCCCTCCTCTGCCAAATCCATTTCCTTTCCCCGTCATTTTTTTTCTAAGAAATGGGTGAGAAGGGAACGTGAACCGGTCTAAACGTCGCTCATACCAGAGAGTGGAAGGCAGAGTCTACGGACCTACATTTGGCACAGGCTTCCACTCTTCTACCATTATGTCTTAGTGTAAGCATTTAGGTGGGAGTTTAGTTTTTTGGATAAGAACATATAATTAAGAGTTTGTTAGTTTAGCGTAGTTGTGAAGTGACCTGTCTCTTGGGTCGCAGAGCTGGCTTGTTGGGGCGACGGGCGAGCAGCCGCCAGCCCAGCACGGGCAGACGCAGCAGGTGCGCCAGCGTGCCATCTCGCGCCTGTTCCCGCAGCCCGCCCACCAGCACCTTGTGCCGCGACCACAGCTTGTCGCTGCAACCCACCTACAACAACACACATTACCCTGCTTTTCTAACACCTAAATCCTAGTTAAAACATATTTTTATCTCTATTTGGTCAAAGAAAATGATAGGGATGACGATATGTTATGTACAGATTTGGTTTCAGAAACCAAAGATTACTAAAATCTAAAACTAACTACATGAATGTTATTTGACAGTTTTACTTTTTAAATAAGTAGCTACTAATTTCAACAGTTACATTTTGGAAGAATGTGGAATTTATAAAATATTTAAATAATTATTAGTCCATTGTTGTGTTGCCTTACATTGAGGTAGATGGCGGTGGCGGCGTCGTTGCGCTTGCGCTGCGTGGTGCCCGCACCGCTCAACAGAACCGCGTCACCTCGCACCGACTCCGCTTTGTATGGCTCCATTGAGAACTCGTCCTGAAACCGAAAACAAAAATTTTATAATACTAATATTATAAAATATGATAAATTCAAAAGTTTAGATGGTTGTCTCTTTGAAGGTATTTCCGAAACGACTGAAAAGATTTCGTATAGATTTATTTACATTTGGTGTAGACGTATAACGTAGTCTGGAAGAACACATAGGTAACTTATTAAGTTTTTTTTCATGCGCGACTACGGAGTCGAGGGCGATAGCTAATAAGGAATAAACAATCATCGAATTAGATTCCTTTTTCACTAGCGCAGCTAGTCGTTTAGTGGAAGATAACTCTTAAAGACCTTAGACCAGTAGTACTTTATTACATCATTTTTTTTTTAGTATTATTTTCCTTTCTATCCTTAAGATGTGCTATTAAATAGCTCTTTATAATAACTTTCTTTTAGCTCTGTTATATACAAAAAGCAAAATACTTTTTCTTGCTATTTAAACGGGCTTAATTATGCATCCGTATATGCACGTAAATTCTCCATATTCCAGACTACCTAACAAAGTAAACACATTTCAGCCTGAGAGACCTAACACTACCCTTGCTTTTGACTTGATTAAGCTTTTAATCCGAGCGAAGCGTGAAATAAGATACGAGAGGGGAATAATCCCAGTCTTGCGTCTACGAAGGGGTTGATGTTTGTAAAGTAAACATATTCACATTGGTTAAATCGTACTGTTGCTTACCAAAACTTTTTTCAATGCAACTATTTTAACGTGCAAAAGTTAACTCTTAGCAAATTCCATGTTGATTTAGCTCTTTTCATTTATAAGTTTTATTAATGTATTTATACGTTTGTCTGTTATCTTACAAACGACGCAACTCTTAAAACTGCCAACTTGTATATTTAAACCATTGCAATCTTCCTAATATTATAAATACGAATGTTTAGATGGATGGATGTTTGAAGTTATCTCCGGAACGGTTTAACAGATTTCGCTGAAATTTGGCATAGATATAAAACGTAGTCTGGAATAACACATAGCCTACTAATTACTTTTTTTTTAATCCCGCACAGACGGAGTCGAAGAAAACAAAAAACATAAATTTTATCTCTTAGCTTTTGACTTCAAAAATGTATTTTACGGAATACAATATCATAGTATCATTTTAAAACACGAACGACTTTGTTTAAGACATCAGAATTAGTTGAAATAATTACTTAGTATTCAAGCACGTAATTAACTTTTATTTAGAAAACGATGTGATGTTAACCAGCCGGTGGTTTTATTGCAGAGCTCAGATCTTATCCATAAAACCTTCGGGCTCGCAATAAAATGGAACACGTAAAAAAATCAGCCCAACAACCTCTTCGATATGTACATATTTCAATAAATTCTGGATTATTGAGATAAGACTGGCTGGAAATTATTTAACATGCTTTTATTAGATATTTATTTAGTAGCTGTCAGCCGCGACTCCGTCCACTAAATTGAAAATTAGTAGTCTACAAGTTCTACCTGACTATGTTCTATATCTATGCCAAATTTCAGCGAGATCCATACATACAAACATTGGCATTTATAATATTAATAAGATTAGCATTAGCTAAACTGCATAATTTTAGACTATAAATCTTAAATGCTTAGAGCTATGTTTACTTAATGAAAAAAAAAACGCTAGACAATGAGTTATTATTGTAGTTTATATTGTTGTTTTCCAAATATGAATTGTAATAAAATAATGGTGTCAACTGGTCAGTTGTTCTCAAACTTCTAATATAACAATTTTATTCTTAAATATTTGTTTATATTTTCTTCGTTTTATTAACTATTTCTTGTTAATTTTTACGTACCCCATCAAGTGCCATGAAAGCGGCGAGATCCATGAGCGCACGGATGCGATGTCGCGGCGGGATGCGGTGGAAGGCGCCGTCCACCAGGATGACCAGCACCAGCCGGTTCTCATCGTGACGGCACCAACCGTATTTAGATTGCGGCTTCTCGTTTGATTCTTTCACCTGCAAGATATTATTTAGTAATTAAATTCTTAAAATAATTATTATAAACTACTGTTAAAAATATACGCAAACAAGCTGTCTCCTGTGACTCCGTTCGCACGGAATAAATAAGACATCATTAGCATGTGTATTTTTATTTTTTATTCTTCCAGACTGTGTTTAATCCAAGATCATGAGCAAAAATGTTTTGTCAAGATCCATTGAGCCGTTCTGGAGATACCTTCCAATAAAAATACATCCATCCATAAACTTTCGCATTTATAATATTATTAAGATAAGTGATTAGTTTATACATTTAAAGAAATTTTGTTTAGCAGGTGATACGATCATCTACAGTCCAACCGGGATAAGCGAGAGGCCAAGGAACCGCAATATGTTTCTTACTTATGGTCGTCCCTTAGGATCTGAATGACTCTAGCTTATAAAGGTCGCTTATCCAGTTTTGACTATATTCTGATTAAAAACATTACCTCTATGTACTAAAAATAAAATAAAATCTATAACAATGATATTTCGTGGCAAATATGAATTCAAATAATGGTTTACATCACGATAAGCTTGTGAATAGCCTAAGCGTATTGCAATTAGTCGTAATGGCGGATAAATGGACAATAACAGGGCTTTATGTCTGTAATCTTAATGATATAAACGTTTCTGGCGTCCGTCGTTTATTCATCGTCTGAGACACTCAAAACTTTATTACAGAGTTGTAACACTAGCCGTGGGTTTCTGAGACCAACATTTTCGATTATAAAACATATTGTTTTCTCTGTTTTCACAAAGATGAAAGATATAGATGAAGATATGATTTATACGCAGATTTTGGTCTCAGAAACATATTGTACATGCACTCGTAAATAAGAAAGTTCAGAGGTTCATAATTTTGACTAATTTATAAAAGTAAAAAAAACAATAAAGCGATATTACATTTTACTCTAGAGGGGTAAGCAGAGATTACTTACAGACTTCCGTTTAACACGTTAATCTTACTTTTTATATCCATACATCCATACATACATGTTCTAGATGTACTAATTATGAGGAATAAAACACAGCCGACGTTTATAATTAAACTAGCTTTCGCCCGCGACTCCGTCCGCGCGGGATTAAAAATAGATGTTGGCCGATTATCAGACCTACTCAATATGCTCACAAAATTTCATGAGAATCGGTCAAGCCGTTTCGGAGGAGTATGGGAACGAAAATTGTGACACGTGAATTTTATATATAAGATATAACGGTCTACTAATAAAGTATTAAAATAAAGCTAAAAAAACCGTACTTATACAGATAAAGTTTTAAATATGATGTAATTAACCAATTCAAAAACTTACGAAATGCCTCATTAGCCTCTCATCGTTGAATAAAATAAGCACAATAGTTTTTTGTGCCGTGAACGAATATTTTGTCTGAACGATGAAATTAACCGTTATTATTCACTAATGAGAGAAGCGCTTACTAAATGAGATAATACAAATTAAAACAAGGTTGTTCTTAATTTTAAAAGAAAAATTAATTCGATAATTATGACCACAGATATTTTTTGAACTCCCAATTTTTTTTTAAAGGTACGCGTCCAATGGTTCGCGACAGCGGCACCACACGCGCGGCCCGCAACAGATTTTAGTTTTCTTTATATGATTATTATGACAAAGAAAATTCGTTTAATCCGTGCGTGCGGTGCGTACTACGGGTCGATGAACGCGTACCTTTAGCCTCTACGGTTTGAAGTGAAAGTCTACTACCGAAACACGTAAAAATTAATTTTTATTTCATATGTCAGGACTTCGACGATGAGTCAATATCAAAACCCATCATAGCATAGTTGGTAATCGTTGCATTCGCAATGCAACGACGAAGTAATGCTGTTGGCTGAGATCGGATCGCGTCGCGGCTTAAGGGATTATGGAGCTTGTGCAGCGTTCGCCTAATGGCCGGACCCGTCACTTACATAAATGTCTCCCCTACTCAATGCCTATAGTTATTATCGTAAGTGTGACAAATGGCATATATAACTAAATACGTATGTGTGTAAAATACCCGCATTATATTGAAATAATGGCGGAATACATTTCAATAGATCAATATAGATAATGCGTTTTGTGATCTTTTACAAGCATCCCCTGGGAGCGAAAGTTCCCTATAAGATATAACAAAGAACAACTAAAAAAAGACTATTACAAATCTTAATTTTTTAATTTGAATCCTCGTGTATGTGTATACGTATATGTTTAGTCCATACCTCTATAGTGAAATAATCAGTGGCAGTAAGTCCGCGGGTGTGGCCATGCGCGACAACTGCAAGCGCGTGCGCCCCGAGCTGAGCGCGCTGGGGCAGCCCGCTGAGCAGGCCGTGCCGCGAGTCCACGGCCAGCCAGCTGGGCGTCTGACGAGACGATTTGCTGTACACCTAAGCAACGAATTAACAAATACATTAACAAATCTAAAGGATAAAATTATAAAAAAATTAAAACAATATTAAGTGCGTAAATTAATTAATTAAAGACGTTAACACATCAGCCGGTGTATTTATCGATTAGTTTTGGTGGAAAGACCATGACAGGCCCATAACTAATACGGTATATTTCGCGCAAGTTTTATTTTCATTGGCTATTAAGTAAATTAGACATGAGTTTATAATACACCAATGTAAAAATCAGTACCTTGTAAGCTACTACGTCACCGGAGAATGCTTCTTTGGGTATCTCCATGCGGAACAAATGCCCCACGTAGGCCGATGTGTCGGGAACACCCCATAATCTTCTTAGGCCATTTTTTGCTATTTCTGAATGGTTTGCTGTCAGTTCAACCTGGTGAAGTTTAACACAATTAAAACAGTACAAGTTTTTCCAAACTGTTACGACTTAGGGGCCTTCAAGAAAAGAGCGTACAACTTCCTTAAAGGCCGGCAACGCATCTGCGGTTTCGGCGGCGTCGGATCAAATAATATTAGGCGATTCGTTGCTCGTTTGCCCCCTTCTCCTATAAAAAAAAACTAAAAACATTCTTATAATAATATTGTCACGGGTTTTTACTATATTTTGATTCTTTCTGGAAATTTTACTTTTATGTGGAAATACCCGGCATTCGATAATATTAGGAAATTATGCATATCCATGTGAACATATGTATATCTTTAGCAAACATGTCGGTCTGTTATGTATTTACACAAACATATTTTACGCAAATACTGATAAGGTTACCTTAGATCCAAACATTTACTATTGCATTTTAAATCAGATTTAATTTGTCACCAATGTTCAAAAATGTATCTAAAATATTCTTAAAAGCTTATTTGCGAAAATTTAAAATTATACAGCTGAATCAAAATCAGCAAAAAAATAAGTGTTTATTTCGTCGCTAGTAAAATATAAAAAACATTTACCTTCCAAACATCTAAATACGTTTGGTATGAAAAAGCTTTCAACGAAAAATTGTACAGGGAGAGAGAAAAATCTCGGTAAATCGTGAGAGCTGATGTTGAGTGTTAACGAATTCACACGACTGGTATACGATAATATTGTTAGCTGCCATATTGTAGGATTTTACGAGCTATACACGTCGTTTTGGACCGTCTTCCAGCTTTATTTATATTTACCAAAGAGTTTTATGCAGTAATATTTTCTTTATGAATATTATTTAATTCAATTATACTCTGTAATGGAATTATTTGAAATATATTTATAACTAGCTGACGTTTGCAAATCCGTCCGCGCGTAATTAAAAAAAAAGTTAGTAACCTATGTGTTCTTCCAGACATTATGCCACTTCTACATCTATGCCAAAATTGATCGAGATCCGTTGAGACGTTCTACAAATAACTTCGAACAAACATCCATCCATTCATGTAAATATTTGCATTTATAATTATATATTAGTAAGATTTAAGAGGCACGTAAAAATATTACAATTAAAGAAATGATTAAAATGACGTCAGTCTTTGACTTCATAAAATAAAAATATTTTTACCCAATTAAACATAAAGCCTTTAAAATTATAAAAAAAGATTTCATAACATTTATTATTTGAATTAAATGCATAATAATAGCAGACTTTAGTCGTTAAAACAGGAGTACCGTCAACTTCCGTATCCTGAATAGAAAATTGTAGAGCACTCTGTATATGCGCAGTACAGTGTATTGCACGTTTACAAAGCTCTCGCACAGCTCACTCTGGCTCGGTTCACTACACTGTGCACGACGGTAACGGGCAAATACGAGTCCAGGTTTGTCAATATTCTCATGTCATAAACTGTAGTGCCGTTGATATCTATGCGTGAAATTCATCCAAATGTTATTGGAAAAGAACTTCTCAACTAATATACCTTATGTATGATAAAAGAAAGTAATTTGTTTCCTGCAGGAAATGTCCATTTTCATTGCTCCTCTTTCTAGTGATCCACAGAAGTAATTTTCAAGACAGAAATTCTGTCGAGAATCTTATATGGATATCGAATATTCTAAACACTAAAACACCGTTCAAGATTTGACCCGATTTTGTTAGATTTTCACACATTAAAATCTTTAGGTAACTTAAAATTTGTTAAACAAAAAAGTGGATGTACATACCTGGAACTCATCATTGTTATCAAAATCGAAGTCATCATCGTTGCGTGAGATGGCTAGGGGGCACAGCACCAATAGCAAGACTGCCAACAGGGCGCAGCCCGAGCACCGCGCGCGCGTCATCTCCGCCTGGTCCGCGACTGAACCTCGCGCCGCGGTGACCTCATAAACACGGCCCGATCATCTGTTGACCAATTCACACATCTCAATAACAATAATACTATAGTATTTGTAAACATTCAACAATTGTTATAGGTCAAACAATTGTTCTAAACCATTAGTAACTTGTTAGGAATACTATTATAATGAGTTTACAGTTTTAATTCATATCTGTAAAATATATATGCAGCTTTAGAATATCGTTAAAGTAGAATTCCATTGTTTCACTTTTCTTTTCATCAACAGAGAGACTACAATATATATTATAAAGTATTGCGGCAGTGAAAATGGTTAGTAATTGTAATCGTTGAGTTTAAAGAGGATATCATGTTATGCGCATCATTATTTTGTAAAGCTTCTGTTCGCTTTATAACTTACAACGTCTAAGTTTCCGTATGTTACAAAGGAGTGTGTTGAAAGAAGGAGGGTGTGCGAGCGGAAACGGCTGAGATAGTGTTACACAGTTAAAGGCGCGTGCGGCTGCATAATTATCGGACGCAAATAGCTCGAAGCTTTGAACCGCCTCGCGTCTCGCGATCTACCACTACTACGATGTCGCGAAACCACTTCAAGGAATTTTAATGCATTGCTATTAAACTAATGAATAATCCTAGAAAGTATAAGGATTGCTTAAGTATTTTAAGTCTCGTACACAAACGATACCCTTCACTGCTGCAAGTGACACTCAAAAAGTATTGACCACTAATTTTCACCCTCACATTAAATACCGTTTAATTAAGAAATCACTTAGTATAGATTTTTCACACTATTCTTTAGTAACAAGCTATCTTAGTAACCATTATACGACTTTGAGAATGACAGTTAGAGAGGGATATCACAATAATACTTATATCAGCTACAAGCATATTTCTTTGCGTTATCTTACTATTTACTAATATTATAAATGCTTAGATGGATGTTTGTTTAAAGGTATTTACAGAACGGTTGCATGGATCTTGCTGAAATTTGGCACAGATGTAGAACACAGTCTGGAAGAACGCATAAGCGATTAATTAAGTTTTTATTTTAAATACGTGCGGAAGGAGTCGCGGGGGACAGCTAGTATGTAAATAATTAAATTAAAATAAATATACGTAGTTGACCAGGGACAAGGCGTGTAACTTGCAACTGTAATCAACCATTTCTACACAAAGCATGACATTTTTTCACATTATGCGCAATTACAGTCACTTTGTTTTCGTGACTTTTGCACAATAAAGGAATTTGTAATTTAAATTTCTACAAGTCTGCCACTCCAATTATTGTGGAGAAGTTGGCAGCTTGCGGACATAAATATACATTTAAGGATAATAAGTGCTCGAGTGGAAATACCTTGTCGGGTACAAGTCACCGTGAACCGGACATTGAGTTGGCTTTCCAATTTTGTATAAGGAAATATATTTTTCTTTTTAAATTAAATTATATTCGAATTAAATTCAAAGATATGTGTGAAGTCAACCAACCCGCACTTGGCCAGCGTGGTTGACTATGGCCTAATCACCCTTAACTTAGTGCAGGCTCCGAGCCCCTCGGTGGGGAGGTATAGTGAGCTGATGAAAAAGAAGATAATTGAAGTATTAGTTGCAGAATTTTATTTATTAAAAACTTTATCGGATCTGACTCGAACATTCCCGATTCCCAGTCCTATAAAGAGATGTCTTAGTGAAGCTTAGCTTTTATCGTAAGTGCTTTTGCCGTCTTCGAGCGGATTGGATTCAACCGCAGCTATTTAAAACTTCCTACTGCTACAGTCATAAAATGAATACTTTATAGACTTAATAGTTGGTTAATTCTAGAATACATTAATGTAGTAAATTATTATCAATAAAACACGAATAAAATGGCATTTTCTAAAAATGATTCCTAGCTAGATCGATTTATCGCCCCCGAAACCCCCCTATATACTAAATTTTATGAAAATCATTGGAGCCGATTCCGAGATTCCAATTATATTTATACAAGAATTGCTCATTTAAAGATACAAGATATATGTTTTGATATATTTGATGTAAAATCAATAAATGATGCCATTAGTCTGTCTTCTGTGAAGATAATCACAATTATAATTGAATATGGAAAGATTTTAGGTGATTCCTGGATTTTAGATCTTTAGCTGGTTACTAATATTTTCGATTAGAAAGAATAAAAACATTCTATTGAGAGAAGGTTAAGTGAACTTAATAAAAGTAGATGTTAACATCATTATAATGATTTTATTAATGAATCGGCAGCACCTATGTCTCAAAAAACGAAGAGGTTCGTTTGAAGAACGTAAATCAAAAGCTTTTTAACCTCAACACAGTTTCCACGTTCACAACTAGGTCAATGTTACTACATCTCTGTTATGTTGAATTAAATCTTCTTGATTTAATTTGGATAATCATTCAATCAAAGATATAATAATTTTATCTTTTAATACCTTTGAATAATATAAGCCTCTAGCTTGTCTGGCTCCTGTACTATAAAAAAGTACTGTCCTGTGAGAAAACGTTGTTATAATTTTAATAGTGAATTTATTACATTTTTAAGAGGAATAAACCCATAATTCCCTGAATGTAGAATATAGCTTCTTACAAAAACATTAATAACGAAACATTCTTAAACATAAGTCATTATTCCTTTTTGTTCCATTATATTCTTCGCAACAATTTCTCAAAGGCCTAGTTTTTTCTTGTTCTTAATTTTTAATTTGAATTTAAAATTCTCTCAACTCCCTAAAGGATATACTTGTTCCTGAACGTTTCTTTTGCTTCAAGAACATTTTTATGTAAATTCATAACTTGTCGTATTTGAATATTAGTTTTAAAATTCTCTATTCGTATGTACAATTATGAATTAATGAAAATTATAGTTAATTTAGGTTACAAAAATGAATAATGTAGCTTTAAAGTGACCATAAAGATGTCAGTTTATAGGAAGACATGGAAAAAGATAATATATGTCGACCGAATAAAATGGGACACAGTTTTTTTTACTTTAAAAATATCACGTAGGTATGTAAAGAGTAATATACTTGTAACTTTAGCTACTTGTTTGAGATCTTTAATAAATAAATCATAGTCAAATTTAACACAACCTAAAGCACTGAAAGGCTAAACGGCTACAAAGTTATAGCTAAAAATATTCTTAACACTAAAATGTGCTTGAAAGTTGACTCGTAAACGTTGGATAGTTTTAGAAGCGAGCTTTTACATGCTGCGAGTTACACGCTAGAAGCTCGAAGCTCTATCGAACTTACCCTTGCCAAGAGGGTGGCTAAGAGGGTTACTACAATGGATCTCCCCCGGCCAAATCTCTTATAAATATATGCAGTCCTTATATAAATTGTAAACGAAAACAACACCTGCTTTTTGAATTCAAGGACATTAAATTAAAATTGTTATGAAATTATTTATTTTCTAACCAAAACTGTATATAATCGTGTTTTAAGATTCACTGTTGCGTTATAAGCATCACAAATACATCATGTTCGCGAAACGTTATTTTATTTTTAATATTACACTAGTCGTCCACAGGCCGCGCGAAGTAGTCGTTGTGTTCTACCAGACTATGTACTATATCTATGCCAAATCGCAGCGAAATCGATGCAGCCATTCTAAAGATACCTTCAAACAAACATTCATCAATCCCTCCATCCAAACATTAACATTTATAACATTAATAAGACAAGATATATACTCCAACAGTTTAGATTAAGAGCGTCCCTTACTCTACAAAATATTTTCGACGTGAATTCTGTAGAAACGGATTCAAACTATAGTAGGTAATTTATTTTATACGCAAAGCAGGTGTATCTGTTTTTTATTATGAGTTAATAAAGAAGACAACAGGTGTATCTACCTACTTTTTAGTTTACTTAAAAACCTGTAAGCAGGTGATGATTATCTCTTGATTACATAACTTAAAGCTTATGTAAAACCAGAGATATTGAACTGACAAAAGACATTTATTTTGTTAGATTTATCGTGGATTTCTGAGTCCAAAATCTTTCTCCGTTTAAAATATATTGTTATCTCTGTTTTGTCAAAGGTTACAGGGTTGACGATATGTTTTAAACGGAGATTTCAGGGTCAGAACCCACGGTTAAAACGAAAAAAATGCTTGATTTAAAAACTCATATCACTTAAATAGTAATAAGAATTTCGACGTTTTTTTATCAATGTTTCTATTATATACTACTTTATCAAGTACCAAATACGAGTAATATAAAGATATTTTTCTAATAACTCCAAAAAATGATCTGTAAGTTTATTTTTGCGACGAGTAACTTACGGAAGCTTAGAGAAAAGTCCACTGGGAAATATAACGAGAGTGGCAGGGACTTGTCAGGATTACCTTTGACTAAGGGACGATGTTTATTTTCTGATTGTTTTTATATGAAGGAATTAATATGTGTATGACATTAGTATAACCGTGGAATTCCACTGCCGAAAATTTAATACAAAACACATTGTTGTCCCATCTTTTTTTAATGCTATGGATCGCCAAAAATTATTAGGATGAAAGTGATAACTTGTTTTAAATTGCAATGTTTAAGATAAATCTACTAAAGGCTCCATAAAGTGATTTAAGCGCGAGTTAACATCTGTATCTGGCAATGTAAAACATACTCTAATTTAAAGAACAAAATTGTAGTCTTAACTTTGATACAATATTGTTATAAATATAGAGAAATAAAAATAAATCCATCTTGAACAAACGACCCACTTCCTAAGGAAAAGAACACAAGGATGCTAAGACAAGAATATTTCCGGGTCCGGTTGCTTCAGGCTTTTATTTTACTTTTTTTCTTTTCTTTCTTTGTTCTATTCCTTTTATATTTCATTCTGTTTGAAATCTTGTGATCACTACAACTGCACTATGAATTTGAAATTTCATAAAATAAAAAAGATATAAACGCATATTTGCCTATACATTTTTATAAGGTACTTATTAGTCTATAAAAATATTACATTATTTTTGAATAAAATCATTTAGTAACAAAACTTATTTATATCGACTATAATAACCAGTTAAAGTTTTCTAACTTTAATAAGAGAAAATGTTGAAAAGGGTATTTGAAGGGGAGACTGTACAAGAAACGAACCGAAACTCGGTACCCTCCACGTTTCCCTAACAAACACGATCTATTGAAAGTTTTGAGTATTTCGTATTGAGCATATCGTCAATTTTCTTACCTCTTCTGTGAAAATTAAACCATGTAGAATATCTACCAGAAACGAAGAAAGTGTATGGAGTTATCGAGAAAGTTTCAAGGTGTTTTCAAAAGTATAATGAGTCAAATTACTAAGAATACTTTATAAAATATTTTATTGTGAAACACATAAGAATGTTAGTGTTCTACAAAACTAAAAATATTTGGTCTCATTGGTGTTGGACGACAAATATATTAGGTGCAGTTTGAGTTTGATGGTAAAAACAAGTTATTAACCACTGGCATACGACAAGCTTTGATATAATAAAGGTCATATGAATTATGAACTATAAAACAAGTTATCTTGACTTTTACAAGGCGCTGTACGTACTCTTATTAACTTACAATCATTTATTGCTGAGTAATAAAATGATAAGTTAAGACGATTCTGTTAACATTGAATATGCTATCAGTAATCGTTTTCATTTAGCGAAAAAGGCAAAGGCGCCGCGGTGCCGGTCCGCCAGGGTCAGACTGGCTGGGAAGCAAGAGCGTTGCATACCGGCCCTTGAATTTAGGTCAGCGAGCAATCGCAGTTGTCATAATCAGAATAATTCACGTTCCCGTCCGATTAAGTTACCTCGCAGACCGAAAGTCTTCCAACTTTATTTTGAAAACGACTATTAAATATTACAATCCAGTTGGGAAAACGAATTCTAAATTGCCAAGTCGTAACTTTGGTATAATACAAAAGTAATGACACTCGATCGACTTGTAAATTGAGAACTTAGATTTTCAATCTTCATCTTCAGAAATTTCTATTATAATTTTAAAAATTCTTTTTTAGAAGGCATCTTCGGAACGGCTGCAAGGACTCGCTGAAATTTGGCATAGATGTAGAGCATAGTCTGGAGGAACATATTGTAGAACAGGCCATAGTCGCGGGCGATAGCTAGTGTATGATATAGAGAAAATTAGAGTGTCAAGACCGTGCTAAAAACTAAGGATCTTTGTTCAAAGAACGAGATTATATTTGTATTACCATTAACAAATGTTTTCCGTACGATTTCTTCCGATTCAAAAATCCGTCACCAACATAACTGTTGACCGATGTCACGTGATGAATAAGCGTATGCAGTGATGCGCTCTTGCTTTCCTTGAACCGAACTGAGGGCCGCCGCAAGGTGATTCACATAGCTTCTTTAACATTGTATTGCGAAGACACAAGACTTACTGACACATGCTTATTAATAAGCCATTCAACAGATATGTAAAGTTCGAAAGAAACGGGATTCTTAACAGGATGGGCATTTTAACACCCATATATTATATGTATGTCGAAGCATATTGTGTGTGTTACGAACAAATTTTTAATAAAATTGGAGTAAAATATAATATAAAAAGTATTTGCGTTGCTAATAACGAAAAACCAATTTTAAATTTTTTTGTCTGACTGCATGTCTGTCGGTAAGGTCGGGTAATCTCCGGAACGGCTGGATCTATTTCTTTTATTTTTACGCCGAACGTTAGACCGCTAGTAATATTATTAAGAACGTCTAATTACGAGCCTCTTGTAACAATATAAATAAAACATATTTAAACTACTAATTGCATTCCAAAAAGTACAAAAGCATGCGATAGAATACATATGCAAATACAATTGTCGCTAAAACGCAGCAGGTAAGAACATCGTATTATAGACAGACCATAACATAAAGATAAAAATTTGGTGGATGAAGTTTTCAACGCCGCAACCATAACCGCATTCTCCGGATTGCGAACGTCCGTCGGGATTGCGAACAAAATTATTCCGATTCGCAGCGGAGACTCGCCGAGGCGGTTTACAACCAGCAAATTAAATTCAGACGAATTCGTTAAGAGAATTTGATGTAATCATTCCTTTCTATATTAGCTTAATTAGTTACATTAACAGAAAGAAAACATTGTACTGGAGCAGTAAATTATATAATTTTAATAAGTAATTATTTTTATAAAGGGAGCGCCCTGGATGCAGATAGCACAAGACCGATCATCGTGGCGACCTTTGGGGTAGGCCTATGCCCAGGAGTGGGCGACTAATAGCTGGCAAGAAGAAGAAGAAGAATTATTTTTTTTATTAGTTAGCGGTCTTAATGCGTGTTTTGGTCCTATTATTCAAAAAGTCAAGTTGAGAAAGGTTCTATTGCTATCACAATGGCTTTAATTCACTGCTGAATGTATCGCAAACTTAGGAAGATTTATCGTAATAGGATTACATCAAGTCGCTGTATCAATCCGTCTTAGGCTTTACACTACAATAGACATGTTCAGGCGTCTTAGACTGGATTTCTGAAACTATAATCTTCGTTTAAAACATACTGTTATCTCTTTTGTGATAGATAGTGACAAGGAAGTCGATATGTTTTATAAGACACTAGCTGTTGCCCGCGACTCCGTCCGCGTGGTTATATAAAAAGTTTAATACGTAAATAAGTTACATAAAAAGCAGTTCTTCAAGGCATAAATTCGAAAAAAAGAATAAATAGTATCCTATATCCGTCTCCTGGCTCTAAGCTACCTCCTCACCAATTTTCAACCATTTCGGTAAAGCTGTTCTTGAGTGTAACTAACACGACTTTCTGTTTATATATATATAGATTTAGGTCTCAGATGCCTATGGTTATAAGCACTTTACTTTGTGATTGTTTAAGGCAATCAGCTCATTAGTGAGTACCGAAAAATAAATCGAAAAATCGATTCATCGTATTACCTGGTGTTATACAATGAATCGATTTTTCGATCGAATAATCAGAATTCTATCTGTACCCATCTTTCCTTGTCAGCAGGTTACGACGCATTTTAAATTCATTCCCTTGAAATGTTACAGATCAAAGTAATCGATGAATTTTATCTTCGATTAAGGATCGATTGTTAAGTCTGAATATGTACGGAATTTGTACTGAGCCACTGAACTATCAAAATGGTGGTAATAAAATTAACATGACCTATAGACGTCGATTTGTACATCTTATATATAAAATTCTCATGTCACAATTTTCATTCCCAAACTCCTCCGAAACGGCTTGACCGATTCTCATGAAATTTTGTGAGCATATTGAGTAGGTCTGAGAATCGGCCAACATCTATTTTTATTCCCGCGCGGACGGAGTCGCGGGCGACAGCTAGTTTCAATGTCGAGGTTCAATGACACTGTTATAGCTGCGCACCGAATCCAACGCATACTCACTAATATCCGTTACTTAATTAAAAATTCTCATTGTTAAGTAAAAAAGCATTAAACCGTTAAATTTTATTAAAATGTAGGTCATTTATTTCTTTATTTTTAACTCCGATGTTTTAGTGTTGATGCGTTCGTTATTTATTGTTGCAGCCGCTCACCTTTACATAATGAGTACCTGCTAAATATATAGTTGGCAAACAAAACTTATAAATATTTATAGTCACGATACTATGTATACTAGATATGTCACAGTTAATTCTGATAATTGTCTTTAAACTAGCTGTCGCCCGTGATTCTATTCGCGCGGGATAAATAATAATATAACCAGCCTATATGATATTCAGACAATGTTCTTCTATGTCGAATTTTAGTGAGACCCGTTGAGCCGTTCCGAAGATACCTTCAAGCAAACATCCATCCATCTAACATTCGCAATGTTTAAGGTGGATGGATGATTGGATGTTTGTTTAAGGATATCTTTAGAACGGCTCAACAGATCTCGATCGATCGATCAGAATTTGGCATAAATAAGGAACACAATATGGAAGAACACATGGGCTACTTTTATATATTTTTAATTCCGTGCGGACCGAGTCGCGGGCGACAGCTAGTTTATAGTATTAAGGAAGAAAGTTAGATTATGGTTCCGAGTCACTACATCATTTTTACCTAACCATTACATTCAAAGTCATAATTGTCTACTCTATTTTGAAAAATTACTTGTAATACAACAACGATTGTTGCTTTATGAAAACGTGTGAAATTCAATAAATAAATTTGAATAAAAATAATTTGCTCATGGTGTACTGCACTGTTAACACTCGCCCGTTTTATTGCATTACAGTGTATGCTGGAGCTACAAAAATTGCATACTGCATGCCCGGCGCAAACAATAAGCGATAGTTTGCGTGTATTTACTTTTTTTTTAAATGCCATTAGAATAGAAAAAGTCAATATTTAATTGTACCAATGTAATATTTTTTTGTATCATAAAACACAAATTAGAAAACATACATAAATTCTTATAAGCAATAATATTAGAACTAGCTGTCATTTGCGACTCCGTTCGCGCGGCATTAAAAAAAACCTAATTAGTAGCCTATATGTTCTACATCTATGCCAAATTTCAGCGAGATCTATCAAGCTCTTCCGGAAATACCTTCAAACAATCATCCATCCATCAATCCGAATATCGCATATAATATTACTAAAAAGTAAGATTAAACAGACTCAATACAATAGAGTTATAACACTTATCTAGTTGTTTGCAAATGTCATCGTTGATACTGACACAAATTCAAATATAGCTCACATTTACATATGTATTGCTTTTACTATACGATAGACATTAAACCCGGCCACTAAACCGTTGCTATTGAGGCCATAGGCAAACATGAGGGGTCGTGCCAAAAACCGCGCATTTTACGTGCTAAAAGAAATTTTCGTAAGTGCAAATTACACTAAAATTCAGCCAAACAAAGTGTACTTTGAACTGAAATTAGCCAAAAAAACGTATGAATCAACATTATTGGTTTAAAAGAATTATATTCTCGGCTGTTTAATTCTACCAAACTATGTATAAAAAGTATTTTTGAACTATGACCTCTATCTACTTAACACGTTCAGTGCCACTGACTCCCCTGAATAAGTGAACATAGTGGCATTGAAAGTGTTAAAACTATTTAGACAAAAACCTTAACCCTTAATTTTGTATAGTATACCATACATACAACTCTATAAAAATATACAATCGCTATAAAATAATTTTTAACTTAGTTTTATTAAACTTATTTTTCCTTTTGCGTATATTTTGCTTTTCTTCAAAAAAAATCTTGCCACAATAAGGGTTAAGCTTAAGGTTTGTTGCGTACGCAGTTAAGTAATATCTAACAGTTCCACTAAAGTTATGTTCCATTTATATACGAGTGAATGAAATCTATACAAATAAATGATGAATACAAGGCAAATGAACATAATTTATTTCTGTAAAATTTCTTACAATCATTGAGCAATTAATGTTTATCCACATAAAATGATACCGTCATTATAATGTGTCAACATTGTTGACAATGTTCCTGCGGTTCCACTTTCTGCTTACGACAGGCGAGAAACATTTATAAGTATGTTTTTGCTCTACAACAGTGAAATCTTATATTTTTAACACGCATCACGATTCTAATGTATAAATTGATCACGCCTTATGATATAATCTTTTGATTTGAATTATTAATTATAACTTGAAAAGATATACCTAAATTCTAATTTGATTTCTTTTAAGATTATGTATTATTTGGACTTTACAAAAATGTTTCTCAAGAAAACGGTGTTTAGTATTTTTTTTTACTTAAAATAATCGTGTGTTATTTAGTATGAAATGGACCACGAACACCTTCAGTTAATAAAAATTGGGGTCAAAGAATAATAAAGTATTTACTTCCCCTCGGAATTTCGAAAAATCTGTAGTCCTGTAAATATTTATATACATTTTTGAGTTCAAATTAACGTTTGCGACGTGAGTGCGTGCGCATTAGTCTGCGTCAAGCATCCATACTTTCTTTGTTTAAAATTTGCGGGTCCCAAGAGGCTCTTTGAATGCGCGGTTTCCAGAGTTAATTACGGCAGGGCTAGTAACAGTGTTATAAAAGTTTAGTACGTCTTATGGATATACGTTTTCTTTTTTGAAACAGGAATGACGAAGCAGTCTATTGTTTTTGGCGAGTTATAATTTACAATTGGGGATATATAATTTTGAAACATTATATACTCTACTGTAATTATTTTCATGAGTTCGTACTGCATCATTTACCGCGGGTTTCTGAGACTATTTAAAACATATTGTTATCTCTGTTTTGTCAAAGGTAATGGAATGAAGATAGGTTTTATAGAGATTTTAGTCTCTGAAATTAAAGGCTAGATAAGAAGTTGCTTAGTGCTGATGTTTTATAAAAATCAATACTAAGGGTTTGTACTAATCAGTAAATGACGAAAAAACTAATATATATTTATAGTATCGAGTATTATTGATAAGCAAATCGCGTATGTTTTGTACCACATGGCGCGGTACTGCGTGGACATTGCAGGCGCGGTGATTTACGGCCCGCAGACGCATTTCGACAGACATTTGGGGGAGCGCGAATTTATTCGTCTCGCTCCTTTACACTTTGTTTTGTATTCGTACAGCATACGGACAGTATAGCTTTTGGTCACTTTTTGTTGTCGTTTTATCACTTTTCATTCAAGTGACCGTTTTTTAATAATTTATTTGTGCTAAGCATATAGACGTATCTATAAGGATAATATTCATTTAGAATTTTTTAAAGAACGTAATAATTTGTAGTTTTCTGGAAATGTCTATGGGCAGTAGACGTTTTGCTATTTTATCGAAACCAGGTGGCTACTTGCTATTACAAACTATCACATTAAGATTTACAACAAGACAAGAAACAGACATCAAATTTTAACTGACAAAAGTATTTAAGCTCACATATTTAGTTATATAAAATTATGTTCAAAATAATATTACGCTAATGTGCATATGAGTCAGTATTGCGCTGACTAATGATTACATTTCATGTAACAATATCCCCACTCATTTGATACAATATCCGATCCGCTTGTTATTACCGTGACATAATTCCCTACAATATTCAACATTATACAAGCATATTTTATAATACATGACACAAAAAATTGATTAAAGCATTAAAATGCTATGTACATTTTAAACATTTGTTACTTTTCGCTTTTGACTTGAATTAAGATGTTTCGGGAGCGATTAGTTCCAACTATAAATAAAATGTTTTCAAGTCTTGTAGATTTTCTAGTGATGATCCCTTTTAATATTATATAATAAATATAGATATTATCCGATGTTCTTACAGTGAAGGAAAATATCGTGATGCAACCTGCACATATCTGAGAAGAAATTCAAAGATATGTGTGAAGTCAACTAACCCGCACTTGACCAGCGTGGTTGACTATGGCCTAATCACCCTTAACTTATGGTAGGCTCCGAGCCCCTCGGTGGGGACGGCTGATGATGATGATGAAATATAGATATCTTTCGCTTGTTTTCGAGAGAGAAATCTTGAAAAGTAGCCCTACCTTCTATGGAACAGGGAGATGTGAGACTTGACATACTAAAGCTCCCTCGGTGGCCATCTTTAAGTACAACTGGTCAGAGTCCATGGATCTCCAAAGGAATGCACCGAGGCTAAATAATATTTAGAGATCTACAGTCTTAAGAGTTTTAATTGCGTAAGAATTATTCTGTATTTTGTTGACACTGAAGTTTCAAATTTACTATGCAGTTATCTCTGCCTATCTATATCTGCCTCAGAGTTAATGGCGTCATGCAGTCGCTTCAATGGGTAGAACAAAATACCGTTTAGAACAATGCTCCCATTGTGACAGGCGATACTTGGCACTGCGGTACATCATAGGCGAGCTGTTGCAAATAGACGTAGCTATTTATTTATGTTACAATGAAAGCAGGCCTGTACTATTTTCGTTACAGTTTTAGTAGTACGGGTGATTTATTCTGCATTTTGTTGAAAATATACTGCACCTACTGCGGTTTAACTGTCGCATAAAACGTTTGAAAAGACCTATTACAACGGAACTGTGTAATTCATGAGCTCATATAACATAGGAAGTAGAATTGGATCAATAAATACTCGCAGTGTTCATGTTAATTTAAGGTAGATTTTCTCGTCAGTCCAATAAATCTCTGGTAAAAACAGATTTTCAATTTTATTAGGTTAATTTGCAAAAACGTTTTCCCACCTCCTTTGATATACTTTTAAATTTTTTCTCTCTTGCGGATATACAATATGTGAAATAGCAGTGGTACCAAATGCGTCCAGGTCTGAGTTTAGTGCCCCGTCTAGACGGGAGGGTGCATGCTGGCTCGTAAATCACATCCCGTCATCTTTAGTACCATTATTTA
>NW_013530507.1:4492711-4501986 GCF_000836235.2 Papilio xuthus | reverse complement strand
AATTTAGCGGTAATTTTATCTGACCTAGATTCATCGTGACACTCTATTTCTGGTGACGAAGCACTAAAATCACACATGAGTCAATGACAATATTGTCGCATGTCACGTCTAGAATATCTTATAGCTTTCTTCAATCATTACGAAAAACTCAACGTAGTATATGCATTTTCAAAAAACATTTTTAACATTTAAATTACAGGCAACGCGAGACTGTACGAACTTGGATACAAATTTATTCTCTAAGTGTGGAGAAGATTGCTCCTTCAGTATGACGACGACTTCAGCGAGGACGCGAGTTTGCCGACGAGTGCTTTAAACTTGATAATTGCAACATGCAAGCAGGCAAATGTAAAAAAAAATGCCGCTTTTCCTTGAAAATTTGCTACCGTGACATTTGCATTATAATTATTGTCTTTGTTTTTATCAAAGAGAACAAGAGAGATGACATTAAGTTTACATGTAATTTTTACAATTTTTTTTTGTTTTTTCTAATCGACATTACAGGGGACCGAAGAGCTGGCAGCTACCTCGGTCAAAGAATTAGTTTAGCTGTACAGAGGGGGAACGCTGCCAGTATCTTCGGGACCTTGCCTAAAGGGACTCCTTTTAATAACATATTTTAGTGAATTATTCGTTTTTTTTTAATATTTTATTTTATATCATAGATTTAAGACTATATGTAATTATAGAACTAAAGATGTATAATAAATTGATATTTTTACAAAGTGAAATAAGCGTATAGTCGAATTCAATATAGACGCGAACTTTTGTATAAGTGTCTTAACAATTTTACCTTTATCAGTCTGTAATCACAGACTCTTAAAATTAGAAACGTCTGCATCATTAATATAAACACTGAAACTATCCAAAAGAAATCCATAGACAATAAATGACATTATCAGCCAGTGACATGTTTAAATATAATTTCAGTGAATTTAACTACAGAAAATAAGATTTTATTTTTAATTAAAGTGGACACCAATCTGTCACTTTTATTATATCAATTAAAATCTTACTAATATTATAAATATGAATGTTTAGATGGATGCATAGATGGATGGATGGATGTTTGTTTGAAGGTATCTCCAGAACGGCTCGACGGATCTTGACAAAATTTGGCATAAACATAAAAAATAGCCTGGAAGAACAAATAAGCTACTAATTAAATTTAGTTTAAACATCACGCGGACGATGTCGCGGACGACAACTAGTATTATAATATATGTAAATTAATATTATACAGTTAAATATGTTATGATAATACATGCCTCGGAAAATTTAAATATTCATTTAGCTTTGCTTTGATTAACTTCGCTGAAATTAAATGTTTTACGCTTTATTTATGTTAAATTTATTCAATGCTTTGATAGACAACTTTCTTGTTATTTCGCAGTACCGAACATTTTCAATACACGAGCAAAATCACGGAATTGAATAAATTAATTAACTTGTAATATTTAAGACGTCTTTTGTATTTTTACTCTCTCTAAACAGAAAATAAATGTCTAATAATATTCTGTTTTTATTATAGCATATTATAATTTTTATTACTATTATATCTATATGTAATTTCAAAGTACGCGTCTATACGTCCGCGCCGGACGCAACGCACGCACGGATTAAATGGATTTGTTTTGTCTTGATGCGATACGCGGCTCGGATGATGAATGCAGCGTTATACAAAGCAAACTAAAATCTGTTGCGGGCTCTGCGTGCGGTGCAGCCGGCGCGGTTCAATGGACGAATTGGTTAATCTCAACATAATAATTCCAAGCTTATAAATCTTATTTTCAACTGTTTTAAGAAAGTACGTCAAAACATTTTACATACAAATAGTTACAGACCAGATTTGTTGGGAAAGACGGTACAATTACGAGGCCAAATTTGTTAGATGAATTAGCCTCATTATGCAGAACCAACAAATCATACATAGTTGTATTATAAATTCTCCAATACAATAGCTTCAGCTGTTTACTACTATTAAAAAGTTTGAAAAGCATTGGACAACAAACGTGACAAAAGTCACAATTTTGTCGTAGCGTCGTCCAACTTTACGACAATTCAGACAAGCGAGAGAAAATTGAGCACTCGCCTCACAGTTGTATATGACTCTATATAAATAGAATTTAATATTTAAACTGTAAGCGAAATAATGATATTCAAAACATTTCTGATTTTGTTACGTAATTAAGTTTCTCGCTAAATTAAAACAATAAAAAGAATAGAAGACAAGGTAGATGATGTATGAATAGTATGGAAAACTCACTTGTCTAGTCGTGACGGACGGTCTATCAGGAACTATAAAGATCTGGAAAAAAATACAAAAAATTTAGTAAACATCTCACTATACGTCCCCACCGAGGGGCTCGGAGCCTACCCTAAGTTAAAGGTGATTAGGCCATAGTCAACCACGCTGGCCAAGTGAGGGTTGGTAGACTTCACACATATCTTTGAATTTCTTCTCAGATATGTGCAGGTTGCATCACGATGTTTTCATTCACCGTAAGAACATCGGATAAATGTACATATGTAAATCAGAAATCGAAAAAACACGTTGGTACATGGCGGAATTCTAACCCAGGACCTGCAGATTGCAAATCAAGTGCTTAACCCCTGAGCCACCGACGCCCCTAAGTAAACATATTGTTAATTAATAACACTCAAACAATTAAATCCTCGCTAAAATATAAGCCTAATTGAAAATGATTGTAGAAAAAGGCAATATTTCTATTATAAAAGTAAAAATTGTAATCAAAGAACAATGTAAACAGTATCAAAAGGCTTTTTATTGTATTAATTTTATACTTATTTGATATATAAATGTTAATTTCAATATACATTCCAATACGCCCAAAAAGAAGATGAGTTACAAACATTCTAACATCGTTACATTTTTAGGATCACTTTGTTTTCCGTCCGTCTGTCTGTCAAGACCGTTTTACTCTAAAATGCGTGAAGGTATGAAGCTGGAATTTATTTTATTAGAAACTTGTTTAACGTTTTGTCAAGACTAAATCGAAAATACTCCTCCATAATATGTCCTATTTAATATTTTCGACTTTACATTCTTGTTAACTATTCCAACGATATAATTTAACTCTATAAGGATTGGTACTTTGGATAGAGTCAGTCAGCGTTGGGAACAGAACAGAGTTTATTAACTCTATCAAAAGTTGTCAGAGTTGATAGGTAACTTTATATCCGCGTGGCACATCCACCCGTCTGTACCCACCCTACATCCGTGACCTAGTTGCGGTTCTCCCACGAACTGGGAATGCAAATAATAATCAAAAACTCTAAAGCAAATATTTCGAGACTAAAGACTTCAAGTCAAAGAGTAAAGTGAAACTTTTATACCGTTTATATTATCACTAAAAAAGAAATCCACATATTAGAATGACTACACTAGCCAATGGTTTAAACCTTAGGAATAAAAAAAACATTATGAACGTCAATGAATAATTTCACGAATCTAGATATTTTTTATTGCAATAATCTGTTCTAGTTATATCTAACTTCTTACTAATATTGTAAATGCCAATGTTTAGTTGGATGTTTGTTTGAAGGCATCACCAAAACGGCTGAACAGATCTGTATAGAAAAGTATACATTTAACATAGTATGGAAGAAGACGTAGGCTACTTATTATTATATTATTTTTAAATTCCGCGCGGACGGAGGTGCGGGCGACAGCTAGTTATATACGAAAGTATTAGAAATTTGCAAAATTGATTACCGCGCGTTTACGATAGAGGGTCAATAAGCATCTTAGGTGATATATTGGCCTCATTCCGTAGGTTGTCTGTTCACCCTGTATCCGTGACCCAGTAACGTATGACCGGGAACGTGAAACTCGAGTACTGAAGACTACAATGGGGAGTTGTGAGCTGTATACAATTCTATTTCAGAGCATTGAGTAGAAGGTAGGCCGGTAACAAAGGCGCGCGAATTAAATGCGGCCGCGTTAATCTTAGAACGGCTTGGCTTGCGTTTGTACACACTGTAATTTAATGTTGAGCAAGCGATAACGTGTATTTTAGGGGCTGTTTATCTTTAATATAGATAAACAAAGTTACATAAGTTTGTATAATAGAATCATCGCTAAATGTTTGTCTCACAGGAAGTAAAACTAATATTATAAATGCAAATGTTTCGATGGATGGATGTTTGTTAGAAAGTATCTTCAGAACAGCTGGATGGATATCGCTGATTGGCATAGCTGTAAAACATAGCCTGGAAGAACACATACGCTACTATAAAGGTTTTTCTTAATTCTGCGAGAACGGAGTCACGGGCGATAGCTAATGTCAACAATTTAACATTGACATTTATCAATGTATAACATCACTAACGGCTTTTACAGTTTAAAATAAAATACACATATATTTGTTTCATTCATAATTGATTTGTTAAATTTGATTGATTCGAACTATCGACCTTCGTATCGTAAATCAAATATACAACGACAGAAATTCATCATTCATGCATGTGGAAAAATTTTAATACAAACTTTATAATCTCTCTTTTCATTGAATTTTGACATTTTTGAAATCTGTTTAAGAAACTAGCCGTCGACCGCGACTCCATCTACGACTATGTTCTACATCTGTGCCAAATTTCAGCGAGATCCATGCAGCCGTTCCGGAGACATATAGACAAACATCTATCCATCCAAACATTCTCATTTATAATATTAGTAAGATTACTAATATTTCCTTCACAATGCGCAAAGTGACCTATAAATAACGCTACTTACACGGATTAGCAAACAGGCATTTTAAAAAGGTAAAATTTAATAACAAAAATTTAATACTAAAAAGAAGTTCCATAATCACACGTGCAAATTATTGAAGTGGTTTCAAGAGGCTGTTTCGACTCTATCGCTTGTCGTTTTTACATTGATTGGCAATACCGTGGTGTTAATTAGGAGTTTTAACAACTCAATGAAAAAGAGGTTATCTGTCTATAGCTCCCCGAAAACCTTTTCATATTAAAAAAACCTTTTTCTTGTGTTATAAACTTTCAAGTAACCGAATTATGAGTAGTTGGTTTGCAATAAATATCTTATAGCCACATCTTCCAAGTCTTTAACCAATTTTAGAAGTGTGAAAATTTAGTTTGTAGAAATTATGAGAAATTAACCGTCAGCTATTATTCGCGTGGAATTAAAAAAAGAAATTAATTGGTAGCCTATGCGTTCTTCCAAGCTATATTCTACATCTACACCATTCAGTGACATCCATTTAGCCGTTCTGGAGAACTTGTAACAAATCTAAACATTCGCATTAATAATATTAGTAAGATCTATATTAAATTACTTATCATTATAACTCTTTATCAGAAAAGAAGCTATAGAATTAACAGTGAACGTTTTAATTAAAGATATCGGTTTCCTTCTAAATAAATCGGACGTTCAAGAGCTTGCGAGTGGGATCAATGCTTTTGTTTATTTTCTCATTGCCCGGAGTGAGGGAGCTACAATTATTTAGAGTAGAATGTTCAAGGAATACTAAGCAGCTGAAAAGTGAGACTAAAGGATTTTGTTTTCTTTATTAATCTTTACGAAATAATTAAATTGGAATGTAAGTCACTGTATTCGGTTTTATTTTGTTCGTTTAACAAAGGAATAAGTAACTTTTAAATTTATAAACAAAACTAACTGTGACCAGCGACTCCGACCGCCCGGAAAGAAAAAAAAACTTAGAACATTATGTGTTCTTCCTGATTATGTTGTGCATCTATATCAGTAGTATTTTAGTAAGGTATTCTTCTTCCTAAAACATCGCTTTTCCTAGTTATTTTTATAAATTTATATGCAAGTTTCATACATATAAACATACGTCTAAGCCAAGTACACTCGTAGTGGTTCGTAAGGTTACATCGCTTAGCGGACCGCAAGCTCGCGTATTCGCTCAAGAGCTTCCAGCTCATTCATTCCAAAACTTTAGCAATCGCCGTCGCTTTGAATTGGTGCGGAACTCGTGCCGAAAATGTTTTTGCACTTTTAGGTGTAAGTAATTGCACTTCTTTGCAAACGAAACATTAAAAATTATGAATCTAAGCTAGTACATCGTAGACTTAATGATAGGACATAGACAAAAATTGAAAAAATTATGGTTTTTTTTCGTTATAAGCAACGCAAATACGCCATGATTGCGAAATATAAATTTTATTAATTGTACATAGAGGGTCTAGCTAGTCCATTTGAATGCTAATTCATTGCATCAATTCAAACAAATGAATCACGAACTAACAAACGGACACGATGAGATAGAATAAACATTGAGAAATTCATGATGTATGTTTTAACGTGGGTATCCAATGCTAGACGCAAGTACAACGAATATCGCTATCTCATTTTTTTTCAAGAGCATGAGTGAGATAAAAGTTTTATTGTCTGTGATGACACACGGTTGAAGGAAAAAAATGTCATTGGCTTAAAAAAACACGCACTTTATTTCTATCAAACTGATAAATTTACGTAAGACAAAAATAGGTCTTGTAGTAAAACTTAACAATTTACAGCGGGAGGATATTGGAGCATTCAGTTTTAACGAATGGCTGGAAATTGCCAGGAAATATGGACCAATAAGAGCGCCTACCGCCGTTAACTTGCGCAACTTGTGCGAGAGGAGATAAGCATGAAATAAGAAGTAAAATTTATGTGTGATTTAAATGTACCATTATACCCGAGAACGTGGCTCCTTGCGCTGCGTCTTGAGATAAGGTGTTTTCAGAATTTATTTTGCGTAATAAACCTGGCTAGGCAGAATATGGAGTCTAATTCATCAAGGTTAAACAATAGATTCTATAGTTTTAATAATTTATAACCTAACTAGCTAAAAAATAATAGTAGCCCGTGTTCTACATTTGTGCCAAAATTCATCAAGATTAGTTGAGCTGTTCCGGAGATATCATCATCATCATCAGCTCATTATACGTCCCAACCGAGGGGCTCGGAGCCTACCCTAAGTTAAGGGTGGTTAGGCCATAGTCAACCACGCTGGCCAAGTGCGGAGATATAATACTTATTAACAAACATCCACTGAGCTAAACTTTCGCATTTACAATATTAATAAGAAGTAACAGACAACATAATTAAAATGTATTTTATGTACTTTTCTTTGGCTTCAGCACAAGATCGTAAAATAATTCAATTCAAGGTCTTTATTTATAGCGCCTGATGCTTTTATTGTTATTTGAGTCCCAGCCACATGTTACACCTCATACGAGTTGTTAGGGGCAACAGCATATCAATATCAGTCTCGTACGATAGTTTTATAATATTACTAGCTGTCGCCCGCGACTCCGTCCGGGCGGGATTAAAAATAGATATTGGCCGATTCTCAGACCTACTCAATATGCTCACAAAATTTCATGAGAATCGGTCAAGCCGTTTCGTAGGAGTATGGGAACGAAAATTGTGACACGAGATTTTTATATATAAGACAATTGAGCGAAACCTTTCTATAGTCAAAAAGAATCGCGAAATAATAGTCATTCGGGAACTTTAGTCATGTGTTAATTACATGATAGAAATTAAACCAAACGTGAGTTCCAACTGAATATACATTTAAAACCTTTATCTCTTATTCTCTTTCAAAGTAGCAAAAATATGTTTAAAGCAACTTATCAAAAGTAATAATAATTCATTGGTTGTCAAAAGAAATGCGTATCCCAATTATATTCTTCGATAGTAATTAAAATGGTAAATGAGGGTTTTCCAAATCCCGACATAATTATCTGTCTATCATCAAAACTACGGATCTCGGGCTAGCTGGAGGCGTGTTTCACCAAATTGCTTTTAATTGAGTCGTAAATCGATCGCAGCTGCTACCGATATTAATTAACGAGGCAATTTGGTACAAATTGAAAATGGGGGGAATGTTACGTACCCCGGCAGTGGTTGTGTTCACCAGCCTTTTACAAGCGCTCAACTATAACGAGCTACAAAAATTATCGATAGGGGTCTATCGATAAACAATTAAACATAAAAAGTTTCAAATCGATTCTCGTTGGTATAATCGATTTATTAATGTTCCATTATATTTTATTTATTTTTTACCTTTGCCACTTTCTTGTTTGTACTGAAAAATACTGTTAGTTTGCGAATTGATTAAAGAGAATATTCAGGAGATTCATTTGTAAAACAACTAAAACCAATTAGTTTAGCTTTTAGTCCAACTAAATTGGATGTTTGGTGGGATTCCATTGAAGTTCTATAATTAAATTCCCCTTTTCATTTGCAGTTTCCGGACAACATTATTGGAACATTTTCATTTTATTCAAAAACTAGCTTTCGCACGCGACTCCGGTAATAAAAAATAACTAGCCTATGTGTTCTTCCAGACTTTGTTCTACATATACGTTAAATTTCAGAGAGATCCATGCTGCTACCTTCTAACAAACATCCATCCATCTATCCGATTGTGCTACTGTAAACATTTTCTAGAAGAAATCTCCAGCTCCAGAAATCATAGTTTTCCTATTGTATTATAACAGTTTTCTCCCTTAAGGTACTCATTTAAATATAGTACTGTATTTTCGTCAGAGATATAATTGGGGTAGAGGTCGGGGCACATTAGCGCCATGTTTCGACATTTGCGATGAACGCTCTGAGCAACTGTGACGTCATCTGGGTTAATCAATTGTCACTTCAGCGAAGGGCCTTGGTCCAAAAAATGATTGGTTATGTAATTTAAGAATTTAATCGAATTTAATGCTGTTACAAAAGTATGGAATGACTATGTGAATGAGGATATGCGTAGGAAGGGGGTAGACTCGGATATGACGGCTGATAGAGATGTATGGAGGAGTAGCACATACTGTGCCGACCCTCCGTAGGGATAAGGGCAGGTTGATGATGATGGCAAAATTATAATACATCGAAATTTGGTTTTATAGACAAAAATCATGCCTCCAGTTGTTTTTACTTAGCAATTATTATAATAATAAAGGTTTTAAATCTACAAACAAAAATATGAACGAAAGTCAATTGTGTCTCCGCACAAATATCCATGGTAATAATTTTCATATTAAAAAAGTAATCGGGCCATTATAAATTACAGCGATATTACAAAAGTTGGGGACGCTTTGTATCTTCACAAAGGCGCAATTTTTATTAAGTGTAAAATTAAAACCGCACACGCCACGCCGTGCACGGTTGTATATAAAAAAGGAACCCAGGGAGAGATTGCTCGAATTACGACAGTAAAATTTAAAAATAAATTTTACAGTTAAACATTCGTCAAAAGCTTAAAATCTCGACTTCAACT
>NW_013530507.1:4298827-4491282 GCF_000836235.2 Papilio xuthus | reverse complement strand
ATCTTTTGAGGCATGAAATAAATGATGGTGTTGTAAGATCAGTTGATAATTCAATATGTATGCATCTAGTTGATAGACACACTAGTATTAAGATATAGCTTTTTATAAATTTAGCATTGCGTAAGTTTCAACTTTTAATGTATATTGGACCTCCATAGTCTACTGCTATGTGTAGGAATGGTCGCTCTGAATTAACTCTATGAGATGGTAGGTTAGCCATCTTTTGCCTACAGGTCTGACCGCGATATCTGGTACATACTGTGCACTTGTAGACAATTTTCTTAACTTCAACTCTAGCATGGATAGGCCAGTATGTAAGTCTTAGGTTTGAGAGTGTGTTCTGAATGCCTGAGTGAAAGAGTTGTATGTGATATCTTTGTATGATGAGAGATGTGACATGGCACTTGGGTAATATTATAGGATATTTCTGATTGTATTGAATGTTTGCATGTTTAATTCTACCGCCTACTCTTAATAGAGAGTCTTGACTGTCAATAAATGGGGATAGTCTTTTGAGTGGACTATTTGAATAGGTATAATTAGTTTTACCTGACTTTAATTCTAATATTTCTCTTTTAAAGTGAGATACTTGTACAACTTTTATTATAAAGTTATGGCTAACATTTAATTCTTCAGGTGTGAGAGGACCTGTGATTTTATGTTTGTGTTTGAGATTATGACAAAATCTGTGGCACTGAGCAATTGTGTTTAATAATCTTTGAAAACTTGAGAATCTTTCAAATATGGTCATAAAGTATTCTAAGTCATCATCATTATAGTATTCTGAGACAGTTTGATTTGTATGAGGGCTTACTACTTTAATAAGATAGTTTTCTACATCTGTAACTGTTTGAGCAATGCTGTGCGGCCAGTCACTAGGTGGTGAGAGCAAGTATGTAGGACCGTGCCACCATAGTGATAAACTATTTAAATCTTTAGCATGTACGCCTTGAGTAAGTAAGTCTGCAGCATTGTCATGAGTTCTAGTATGAATCCACAAATTAGAATCTGAATTTTGTAATATTTGTGATATTCTATTTGATACATAAACTTCCCATTTCTTGTAGGGTGAGTTTATCCAATTTAAAACTATACTTGAATCTGTAAAATAGTATACAGTATGTATTTTAATAGCTACTTCTAACGCAAGTTTCACCTTTTTCATTAATTTTGAGAGTAGCGTAGCACTAGAAAGTTCTAATTTTGGTAAGCTGACTGTGCGTACAGGGGCAACTTTACTTTTGCTAATAACTAAATTAGAAGTTGGTTTATGATTAGGATAATGTGCTACAATGTAGATACATGCGCCATAAGCAACTAGTGAGGCATCACAATATCCTACTAAGTAAATTTCATTTGGTATATCTGAGAAACAATATCTAGGAATAGTAATATCTTTTAATATTTGAATATTTTCATAGAAGGACAGCCATTGTTGGAGTAAATGTTTAGGTAATGGTGTATCCCATTGTATGATACTGGATTCTTTCCATAGCTGTTGCATGAAAAGTTTTGCAGTGATTGTAACAGGTGAAAGGTAACCGAGTGGGTCATAAATCTTGGCAATAATTGAGAGAACAATTCTTTTAGTAAAATGTAAATTACATTGCTGAGAGGGAATGTTAACTTTAAATGTATCTGTTGCAGGTTCATACTTGAGACCTAATGTACTAGTTTCATCACCAATAATAAGACTGGTTGGTGAATGTTTACTTTTGTTGCTTTCAACATCTTGTAATATCTGAGGATTGTTAGATGACCATTTATGTAACTGAAAACCACCTCTTTTAAGTAGAGAAATTAGTTGATTGCAAAGTTCTCTAGCTTCAGAGAGTGAGTTTGTTCCACAATGGACATCATCCATAAATGTTTGATATAAAATGCATTTTGCTGCTAATGGATAGATGTGACCATCCTGATGGGCAAGCTCTAATAATGTCCTAAATGCTAGATAAGGAGCACTTCTAGTCCCATATGTGACTGTATTCAGTCTAATAACTTTAAGATCATCGTTAGGAGATGCTCTCCATAGTATGCATTGCAGGTTGCAATGTGAAGGATCTATGTTTATATTTCTGAACATTTTTATTATATCACATGACAGTACATATTTATAGGTTCTATACCTTAATATAATGTCTATTAGATCTGTGTAAATGTTAGGACCCTCATGTAAGACTTCATTGAGAGACACTGATGTAGATGACTGACTACTTCCATTAAAAACTACACGTAATTTAGTTGAAACACTACTTGGTTTTATAACTGCATGATGAGGCAGAAAGAATCTTTTAATTTCCTCTTGTGTGTTTGATGGAGATGAAGTAGGTATGTAAGATGCATGACCTAAGTTTATGTATTCATCAATGAATTCAGAATATTGTTTATGAAGTTCTGGATTGTTAGTGAATCTTTTCTCTAATGAGATAAAGCATTTTTGAGCGATGCTGTAGGAATCACCTAGCTGATCTAGCTTGTCTTGTATAATTGGAAGTTTTACTGTAAAGCGACCTGTTGGGTCTCTAGTAGTTGTGCTTTTGTAAAGTTCTTCGCAAAATATGTGTTCTGGTGTAAGTATTGGGGAAGATTTTAGTTCCTCTTGCTCCCAAAACCGTTTTAATAATTCATCACAAGATTGTTCACAAGTTATATGAGCTGATATAACTGAGTTTTTGTTAAAGTGGGTGTCAATATGATTTAATGTGTGGAAATTATTCGATGTGTGGACTGTATTATGATATAAAGATTGCATTGTTAATTCAATTTCTCCTGTCACTACCCATCCAAAGACTGTATTAATGAGTGTGGGACGATTTTTACCTAATTGTATACTGCCCTGTAGAAGAAGCGAGTAGAATAAATGTCCACCAATGAGCAGGTCAATGGCCTTTGGAACATTAAATGTGGGATCTGCTAATTCATATTCTTTAGGTAACTTGAAGTTAGCGAGTGGTATATAATTCTGTGGTAGCTTTGTTGAAATTTGTTCAGTAACTACACAGGTTAATGTTGTGGCATAATTGCTGTTACGAGATGCAATATTAACTATTGTAGATTGAGATGAGTGTGTGGGATCGCTACCTACACCATGTATAATGTAACCTTTCTTGTTAGAAAGTGATAAGCTGAGCTTGTTAGCTAGCTGTTTTGTTATTAGACATACTTGGCTTCCGCTATCCAGTAAGGCAAGACATGTAGTCCATTCACCATTATCTTGCTGAACTTTAATAACAGCTGTAGATAGGTAAACTTGAACTTGGTCTGAGTGTAAATGCATAACTGAAGCTTGTTTGTTGTCACTTAAATTATTGGTACTTACCTTTGATTGGGACTCAGGTACCTTTTCTTTAGTTAATTTGTTTTGTGTATTGCCTACAATTGCAGCAGTATTACCAGACCATGTAGACAAAGAGTAATTGTCAATATGAATAGCTGTATGATGCTTTTTAGAACAGATAGAGCAGCTGTTCTTTGAACATGTATGATGAAATCTGTAAGGTTTTAAACAGTTAAAGCATAACTTATTAGATTTTACATAATCATTGCGTTTGACTGCACTCATTTCAAGGAATGATGGACAGTTGTATAGTTCATGAGACATGTTACATAGACTGCAGCTAGAAGTAACCGTTCCTACATGGGTGGATACTCGAGTCAGTTTAGGCTTATTATGTATCTGTACATTAGGTTTCATGACATTTTGATTCTGATCATACATAAGTTCAAATGCTCTTGCACGATGATTTAGAAAGTCTAATAATTGTGAGAGCTTTGGTAATTCTTCACATTTATAATCAAGTTCCCAGGCAGATCTGAGACTCTGATCTAACTTTTGAATAATAATATAAATAAGTATTAAATCCCAGGTATCTACTGGTACATTTAAAGCTTTGAGTGAATCTAGGCTTTGTTGTAATCTTGTAAGAAAGATTTTAAGATTAATCTTACTAATAGATGTAACTGATAATATGTTTTTTAAATGAAAGTTAACAGTAATTAGTTTGTTGTCGTACCTTTTAGTAAGTATACTTAACGCATGTTGATAATTTTCTTCAGTAACTGTGAGGGAGTCGATGAGACCGGCAGCTTCCCCGCGTAGTAACGACTTCAGGTATTGAAACTTCTGGAGGTGTGTCAGTTGCTCATGCGAGTCGATAACTCCATCGAATAGGGATTTAAAGCTGGACCATTCTGTTAGGTTTCCATCGAAGCTTGGAATCTGTAAATTTGGGATCTTAGTAACAGATGGCTTTAAGTTGGGTTGAAGCACCGATTGACACGAAGATGCAGAGCGGTTGAGTTCGTGTTCTTTCAGGATTTCTGCGATCTTAGCTGCATACGAGAAATACTTTTCTTCAGTGGAAGCTCGCTCTTGTTCGTGGGATATTGTTGCTTGATCATCTATCATTTCGATGTCTTCTTGTGTGGTATTGTACTTTTCATATAATCCCGCCATTTCTGTTTGTCTGGTCTGAAGCTCGAATATTTTCTTATGGTTGTTTTGCTCGTCGACAAAGTTGTAAATTCTTTTTAGACGGCCTTTATAATTACTTCTGCGGTTTATTAACCTTTCTAAAGTGTCTGTTGACATATTTAAGTTTTGCTGAAGAGCTGTAGATGCGCTGTTGCGCGGCAGGCGTTGCGGGCGTGGTGCCGCTGTACTCCGATGCCGTTTATTTTGTAAAATAATTAATCACTGTAACACCAGTGTAATCCGTATCGTTTGGACCAAAAAGTTTTGTTACTAATTTTGGGTTAAAATAAAAGATTAATTAGAAATCTTTAAATATAATTTTTTAGGTTATAAGATTACCCGCTCAATCTAATGTGACAAATGTAATGAGAGAGAGTTATAATACATCATAGACATTGTGTTTTTTTTTTTTTTTAAATCCGTAACAGGCTATATAACATTACGCTGCGACAAATAGTTTTTTTTTAATTCCGCGCGGACTGAGTCGAGGGCGACAGTTGCAGCAGTAGTTGTAAATAAATTTTAGTTATTCTAACTAAATGTAGAAAATTGCAATTTAATGATTGGAGACTAAGGTATAGGAAGGGAAGAAATAAATTTTAATATTTAAGAAGTATCGGTATTTTTTGTAAGAGCAAAACATTGCAAACGATATGCATGATATCGAGAAGTTACGGTGCTTGATTGACGTAACAAGAAATAAACCGGTAACCCGAGCGTGTCAGGCTTACCAAAGTAAAGTGGCCCACATCGTTACAAACTTGATATACTAAACATTTAAAACATCAATACCTTAAGTCTGTCTGCCTACCGAGACTCAGTCCTTCAAGCGCATGTTGTCGACTATCACCAATAAAACCAAAAATATGTTTAAACAGATATTTTTTAAATGGCTTTCAGTATAAAGTCCAATGTGACCACAAATGAGGGTGACAAAAAAGTAATAAAAATAACAATTCCACAATGTTCAATTTTAACAAAATCTCAGAAACCTGTGAGTCATTTATCTTTGTAGTATCGGAAATATCATGACCAGCATCAAACTGTCGACTTTATAGACAATTTACTAGAGAAATTAACGTGATTTGAACCACACCAGCTTATAGTGTGATTCCAATGCCTAAGTTACCTTTTCTTTTTGTTCCGTCACTCATCAATTATGTATTAAACTAAAACTAAAATATCAGCTATGATTCCTTAAGGCCTTGTAGGTTGTAGGATAAGACTGAGAAACTGTTTATTGCTTAGATTTGATTCTTTATTAATCCTTCTATATAATTAGTTACAAATATTATTAGCAGCGATAGACATAAGCATTGTATGGGTTGCGACACCCGCGACTATTGACCGATAAACGCAGGGCGGCGGCACATATTAAAGGTCAATGATATGTTAATCACAATTAATACAAACATTCTAGAACATTCTCGAAGGCAAAAGAATAAATATATTATCCAGAAATAGGTTAAAGTGGACAACTTATGCATATTTCTGAGAACGATTTCGTAAGTTAAAGAGAACATACCAAAGAACTGCGTGTTCGAAATAATATGTTTTCTTATAATTATGTTAATATTGTATAACGTTTATTATATGTATTAGAGGAAAGATTTGATTGTTTGTTTGCACTTAATAGGCTACGAAAGTACTGAACCAATTTGAGAAATTATTTCGCAGTTACGAGGCTACACTATCCCAGGGTTACATAGGCTATATTTATTCAGCATCATCAGCTCACTATGCGTCCCCACCGAGGAGCCTACCCTAAGTTAAGGGTGATTAGGCCATAGTCAAGCACGCTGGCCAAGTGCGGGTTGGTTGACTTCACACATATCTTTGAATTTCTTCTCAGATATGTGCAGGTTGCATCACGATGTTTTCCTTCACCGTAAGAACGTCGGATAAATGTACATATGCAAATCGGATATCGAAAAGCACATTGGTAGATGGCCGGATTGGAACCCAGGACCTGCAGATTGCAAGTCAAGTGCTTGATCACTGAGCCACCGACGCACACAGTATATCTATTAATAGTTTTAATTTTTTAACTCCGCACGAAGAAGTCTCGTTCAATTACTGGTTAAACACAGCATTAAAAAAATAATAATTAAAAAATTACTATACATAAATGCAAAATCAATTAGAAGTATTAAATATGTTTCGAGAGGTTTTATTTAATCTATTAAGCTTACGAAACACGTTAACTAAAGTATTTATAGAACAACACTTTGGATGAAACTTTGTCTTTACGGATTTGAGCAGCACCGGATCGGGTCGGATTCAAAGAGCTTCCCGAATTAGCGACCGACTGAACGATAACTTTTGAACAAACAACAAAATGCCTTTAAGGGATACGTATTAAACTTCTATATAGTATGTTCCAATTTCTAAAAGTATAAATTATTAATTACATACCATAAAATTACTTTATAAGTACTGCGAGGAGTGAAAAAATAATAATTTCAATTAATAGATATCATATAAAGATTTTTTTAATGTTAGAAATAAAAAACACACTGTAAAAGTACTAAGCTCCCACAACGAAAGTAAAATAAAAACCTTTTACTAGAATTAATGTTGGGTCGCAACTGAAACTGTAATTGCAAGGTAATTGGCCTCTTTTCCCGGTAAAATTACAAATGTACGAAGCAAAATTGTAAAAAAAAAACTAAACCACTAATCAACAGAACGACACTAATAAAATATGAGTAAGTAAATTAGAACATAAAATTTTTAAGGTAAACGTCCATTGGCTCACGCGGACGCACCGCAAGCACGGTTCGCAACGAATTATAGTTTGCTTTGTATGATTTTACATAGTGCTGCGTCCATCATCCGCGTCGTCCGCATGGAAAGACGGCATTTATTAACAATGAATCCGGACAAATTACGGACCGCGTGTGCGGTGCGTCCGGCGCAGGTCAATGGACGCGTACCTTTATTGTAGTAAAAGAATGGCCAGAGAAACAAAATACCTTATAAGCGACCGTTAAATCAATAATATTCAGGAATATAGAATAACTTACTTTAGGGTTTCTCTGCCAAAGCAGTGCGAAAAAAGATTGCTATCTTTCTCATCTTCTTTGATAAAACTGAGACAACATTATGTTTAGTAAGGGTATTGCACTGAAGGAAACTTACAGTTAGAAAATATTTCACGATCGGATTATACATGAATGTCGTGCGTATAATTTTCATGTTTGTCTTAATTATTAACAAAAAATAAACATTTAAATGCATGCAATGCAACACTATTATTAAATAGTGATACTTTGTGTCTAATCTATACATATAAAAGAAAGTTGTGTTAGTTACACTATTTATAACTCAAGAACGGCTTTACCGATACGGTTGAAAATTGGTGAAGATACAGCTTGGAGCCAGGAGACAGACATAGGATGCTATTTAATATCTTTTTTTTTTCGAATTTATGTGATGTGGATGGATGAATGGGTGTTGAAGATATCTCTACAACGGCTGAACGGCTCTACACTATGAAGTTTTTTTATATATCCACGCGGACGGAGTCGCGGTCGATAGCTAGTTTATCATATTTTTAAATTGATCACGTGATCACGATTCGATAATTTAATATTTTGTATAGTAAGTAATAAAAGAAGTTTTTATTCACTCCACGAAATGTTGACGTAAGAATACTGGACGTGTCCAAGGATTTTTGAATTAAACAAAATTATTGATTCGGATATCAACTTACTATTCTTATCTTCGATATATATAAAAGAAAGTCGTGTTAGTTACACTATTTATAACTCAAGAACGGCTTTACCGATATGGCTGAAAATTGATGAGGTGGTAGCTTAGAGCCAGGAGACGGACATGGGATACTTTTTACTCATTTTTTTCGAATTTACGCCTTGAAGAGCTGCTTTTTATTTAACTAACTAATATTATAAATGTGAATGTTTAGATGGTGTGATGTGGATGGATCGAAGGGTGTTTGAAGATATCTCTAGAACGGCTGAACGGATCTCAATTAAATTTGGCATACGTATAGAAAATAGTTTGAAAGAACACATAGGCTACACAAATTAAGTTTTTTTATATATCCATGGCGCGGACGATAGCTAGTATTTAGATAAATCAAGAATATTCAGGCAACTATGTGAAGAAAATGTGGTACTAAAATCAAACATTCATAAAACGAATTTGTGCATACACTTTTATTGTTATGTGGAACTTAATGGATAAACAAACTAAACGTTAATTAAACTTGTTTAACCTACTATCACAGAAATTTTCGAACAAGGAATTTGATACCTTATCCCTTAGAGCTCAGAGTTTAAATTTTAATAATTATGGCAGAGGGAAGATGAGTAAACGTGATATGAATGCCGAAGTTTCACCACCATTAAGGGCATAAAGGTGTGTAAAGAAAGGTGTTGCTAGATTAAGAGGCCTTACGAAAGTGCATATCAAATATGTTCAACGAGTTCATAGTCAATTAAGTATACAAAGGTTAATCGAATTAAATGGTCTAATTACGACCAATATTAGTTTCAATAAGCGTGAAAATGACCTATAATAACTATCAGTTCTTTAGTTAATTGTAATTTTGGTTGGTTACTTTATAGAACCAGAGGAGAGATTTCCGTCCTACCTATTTCTATAAATAGAAATATCCTGTGCGTCCCCACCTTCGCGGATTAATTGGTGACGCGACGCACCTCCGATTTGGGATGTACATAGGTAGGCAAATCGCAAATTGACCGATAGGCAACGGTCAATTTGCAATTTTCGGTGTTCAGGTGGTCGCATGTCACTTTATGATATAAAACCGATACTAGTGAAAATCGCGCAAGAATCAAACCACAGTCATCATGAAATTAGATAAAAACAACTGAGCCACGCCCATATCGTAAGACACTGGTCAAGTGAGAGCACGTTCCACGTTTTAATTCCAGTTGCTGTTGCTTCAATTACATCTTTTTTATTGAATAATAAACACTTATCAAGAAGTAGAAAGTCGAATGATGTTTGTCTACAATTGTATTTTTTATGTTTCAAACACTTTACGAGAGACCAGTTGCCTGAAAGTTATAAGATAAAAACGTTTTAATATCCAGATTGAGCATACGTAAGGAACCTATTCATCTTACGATCGTAAAAATGGTTTTGTTAATCTTCGTAAAACTAATCATAAAAGCGCAATGTTTAGCTTCTGCTCCGGGCGATCGTTAGTCTCGAATGTTGATGGTACGGATTATGGTTAAACATGTCGGTTCACGAGTGCGCCCTACCCACACAGTTTCATACAAATACTGAGGTGCATTGACTCCTGGACACGTGAGATTCAGCCCACTGAATGTACACAATACAGCATTAATTATGAAAAGTGTTGAACATAAAGTAAGCAAATAGAAATGACTGTGTTTATGACAGGAACTTTCATAAAATAATGTGTTTGTGAGTTGGGATTTTTAAGTACACTTGTGTAGGTTTTCTTCAAATTGTATTAACTGGTTTGGTTATTAATAAATGTTAATATTGCCTGCAATATATCATTATCACATACATAAAAACTATTGTGAGATTCACACGGGATGGACATAGTATCTGTTCTTGCGTGACGGAATATAGATTTTCTAGTCACTCCTACAAAAACAACGCGATTGTTTACTACACTTGTTTTATAGTAATTGGTGAGATATAAAAAATAGTTTCTATGAGATTTTTCAACAAAAGATAATAACAAATATAAATACTGAATTTTATATTATTGTCGACATAAAAGTGAAGCTAAAAGAAAGCTTTCTTTAGGTTTGTATTTAAAATAGATTTTACAAATTCTTTCCCTATTGATAAGCTACACTATCCCCGGATCACATAGGCTATTATTACGAGGTATTGTTCAATACCGCGCGTATGAAGTCGCGGGTAACTGCTAGTCTCCTTTTAAGTGTTTTTTTTTTAAACTATAATTTATCTTTAGCCACCGCGTGTTATTTACTTTATTGGTTACTTTATATACTGTATGTCCAATCCCAGTGTTATCATGTTATGACAAACAACAAACTGGGTCAATCTTCAAAGCGTTCGCTACAGAGAGGATATTTATTTGATGGAAGTGCTATCACATGCCGACGAAGCTCGCAACGTCTTACAATTTCGAATACTATTCTGGTATGCATTGCAGATGTTACGTATATTTCTGATATTGATGCTATTCATAGTGAAGTATAGTCTACAATATTTGGTAGGAATGCATACAAATATACCTTTGAAATATGGATCAATGATTTGAATAAAATTTATAGAAATATACTAATAGACCTCGTTCTCCCTCCTAACTTAACAGCGTGAAATTACAAAAATCTTAATTAGTAGCCTATGTGTTCTACCAAACTATGTTCTTCATCTATGCCTAATTTCAGCGACATCCATGCAGGTGTTCTGAAGATACCTTCTAACAAACATCCATCCATCTACCCCAATATTTGCATCTATAATATTAGCAAGATTTATTTAGATAATGGAATCACATACTACATACTGCTACAGAAATAATACATTAAATAATTAATTAAGGAAAGCGAAGAAAATGTGGATAACATTAAATCTTTAGGTCGGATGCGTCTAGCAACAGGATTTAATAAAAGGCTGCGTCAAATGGATTAAACACGAGACGTACGTCGTATGTTCGGAGGCACCGCGGGCGACTGTAACAACCTCTACAATCTCATATTACTTAGTAACTCGGTAATTACGAAGTTTGTGCCGCGCTGGAATTAATTCGCTTAGTGCCGTTACTGCAACTTGACTACCACTAGTTTTGTACACGATGTGTAGCCGTTATAAGACAAAGTTTTCGAGTAATTGCATTCCAAATGTTTATTATTATTTGCAAAATATAGCTTTTTGTAATAAAATAAGCAGTTCTATATCCGAAATATCCATTCTTTTAATTATCTTTGCGTTTTTCCGATATTAATGTTTGGGGTTTGTTTATACTTCGCGGTAGTAATTTGGCGTCAGAAAACGCTTATTTTTTTAAAGTCCTCTAGTCGTTTGTTTCAGAGACTAAAAACCCCGTTTAAAACACATTGTTATCTCTGTTAAGTCAAAGATAATGGGAATAGAAATGATGATATGTTTTATACATAGATTTTGGTGTCATAAACCAACAGTATAACAATCAAAGAATAAAATAACGTTTATACGAACTTTATATCGATATTCAAGAGGCCAACTATTCGATGTAAGATTTTTAAATTCGAGATAACAAAATAAAATGCAACAGCTAACAAATATAACAGAAATACGAACAAGAAGTAAAAGAATTTCGATAGGCAATTAAGATTATTTGTTAACTGCCGGCACCCAATCACTTTAATAGCGCCGCTAACAAATCAATTAATTACAAACGCTGCGTTTCAATCGCAATCAATAGAAATATCTACGTTCTGTTACAATTACTTAAATCGATCAACAAGTTAAAGAGATAAAAAGAAATATAATTTTGAAAAGTAACCAGAATAATGTAGGGAAGAAATTCACTCGGTATATGGTAAATTGAAGTTAACCAAAATGACGTCTAAGACCCTTCGTACACAAGGCAACGTAAATCTCCGAAACATGACAATTTTAGCTACTTCGCGACACACGCTATAGTTTGTATAGAGGTTCGTACATATACAAACGTTAGAGACCGAATAGACAATTTGTAACGACGACCTTTTTTTTAGAGAGGGGAATGCTTTATGTACCCCGGGGGGGACTCGGGTTATGTGGGATCTACCTTATTGGGAGCGTACCCACTGAACCTCTGTTCCTCCTACGCATGGTGTACGCGGCACGGGTACGCGTTAAGCACTTTTTGCATCTCTTGCATCGACGACCTAACACAGTGTGCACGGAGCGCGGGCGCCGCGATACACGCGAAGCAGAGATACAACATTAATAATTTAGAAGACGCCTTTGGTTAGGAAGAAGTATACAGATTGTTCAACCCAAAAAAACATGAGCTTCAACGAGTTAGGTAATAATACTTTACAGATGAACCTTTATATTGATTTTGTAAGTAATAATTCCTACCCGTAGGACACAGACTTAAACTAAGTTTGATATATCGTAAGGTATTCAAATAAAACCTTGTATGTAATTTCATTTTTATGTTGATAGGAATAGATCTCAATTTCCATTGATTAGTTTGACCACAACCAAAGCCACGGTACATCGGTTACCAGTTCGACCACCCGCGTACTCGGCTGCTAAATAAAAACCCATGTCATCGCAGTGAAGGGAACAACTTTCTTTCTCTAAACTAAATATAGACAATGAATCATAAAATCTAGTATGTACACAACGATTAAGTTTCACATATGGTCTGTTCATTCTTATAATTATTATAATTCGGTGGTTTTAAATAGATTCGTTTTTTTAATGTCATCGTGTTTCTTATAAATAGTTCTAGTTGAAGGTAAAAATATTTACTGATTTTTGAACATTAATATTTTGAAAAACATGAAGTAAAATTATCAGTTTTCTAAATTACACTCCTTTAAACTTTCAGATAGACATAACCACAAAGATTTTTGCACTCTTATTGTGTTCAAAAATATACGAAAATAGCATACAAATATTGGTTAACGTCAAATCCGTCTAGCACCACAGGTAAGAAAAACCACAAACAGCAGACAGCAAAAATTAGCGAAGCAAAGCACGATTGGATCAGTGAACTCCACATTATACGATAATGAATAAACAAAGACCATGCTTTGATATAAAACAGAACAAGACAGAAAAAACAATCGATAGAGCGGGATGCGTGAGCCCCAGGCTTGCCGCTATTGATTTCATGCCTTGTCAATCTAATCCAACACTACTGCCAAAAGGATTCCATTAAACTTAGCCTATTTATTTATGCATTGGATAAAAGAAAAACGTTAACAAGCTCCCAATGTCGGGAGTTTGAAAAGTCGCTTTCAAAGTTTTACTTCCTGGTGAGTTTTTTCGTAGGCGAGTTTTACTACAAGTCTATTGGGTGATAAAAGTTTTTGGAATACAATTTTATGGCTAAAATGAATTTTGAAATTTAAAAGAAAAAATTAATACAAGTCAGGTAAAGTTTCGAAGTTTCTAAAAGTAAAGCTCCGTTTGCTTTAACTTGTATTTATCAATGTTTATAATTTTTATCCGTATTTTTAAGTAGACACTTAATTTCTTCCTATGGCAGTTTTTAAATTGACAAACCAATATGTATTAACATTTGAAAGTAACATAAGAAAAATAAATAAACTTAAACTGAATATTGAACGAGAAATACTACCCTTGCGATATAAAATATATCAGGATCTTTGTTACTTAATCGGGACTTGTTCAAAGAGATTCGGGACTCATTCCGGGTAATACTGGTCCCCCGTTTAGAGGGGCTGTGTTGAATTAAGATAACATACTTCTCTGTGGGGTCGAAATCTATCGGGGACAAATACTACTTAAATATTGAAAGTAAACAGAATGGTGAATATTTCTCTTATAGACACAAATTTTGTAGCAATTCGAGAAACAGAATTATTTCAACTCTTGCTTGTCAATACTTCGCCAGTAACCTTTACAACAGTGTGATCTTTTCTTCTTACATAATAGCCTCAGTAGTAATATTATCGTCCAGAGCAACAGCTAGAAGTGAGAGCCAGAATGGGCTGCGAAGGGGCACTTGTGGCTACCCCTAAAATACCCTACGTTTGGTGGATTTTCCCACAACACTAAAAAGGGATCGCAATAATCTCGTTCAGGGCTTCGGAAATGCTAAAACGGGCCTTGAATAGCTTTAAAACGTACCACACCGGATAGGTATAATTAAATTTCGAATACACGTTGTGGCTACGGAGCTAAAATTAACAACGTCATGTATACCATGGGGAGTTGAAAATTCGACCGTTTAATCTGCTTTGAACGCTTCGTACTGGTTTTCCTTTATGTCTTAATCCTCTTCATTGCTTTATTTAGTCTATTAAAAGTAGTAAACTAGAAACGTTTTAGTGAGCAACATACCCCTTTCATTCCTCTGTTCCCCACGTTTGAGTTTGGAGACTTGGGATTTGTTTGTGGTTACTATTTCTCTATTGCCAACTTCTGCTATTTTGAGAGGCAACTTAAGAAAATATTGTAGTAAACTAAAGAAGCCAAAAACATTTGAAAAACAACATAAATATAGTTAGGTTCAAGTTGTTTTGACTAATTTAGTTTTATTAATAAAAAGTAAGTAATTAATTAGGTCCCGGAAACTTATATGCAAAAATAATCTTAATTAACATTACTTCTAACTAAAAACTAGACCATTAATACTTAATAAAACACTATTGTATGTTAACTTCGCGGTGTCTTTGAATTTGAACTTACAGACCTTTATTATCTAACTAGCATACTATAATTAGCAATTTTATCAGTATATGTCGCTCATATTACACTTTCGGGTTTTACCACCTTTTATTTAGAATTAAGCGCGGTTTAGCGAATGAAATAATTTCCTTAGTTTTCCCCTAATATCTAAATATAGATTGTCAATATTATCACATTTAACCATTTAAGTACTAGGCGATCATAAAATGCGAGTAATTACAAATTCATTGCGACCAGAACACAAGCAGAGAGCAGACTCGGTACAGTGCGACGGAAGCGACCGCGCGTGACGGCGCTGCGTTCCTTGCACCCGTCGTCATGGTAACACGGATTTCTAAGCCCGATATCAATACATTTACTTACGAACAGGGCTGTACATTTGACTTATAATTAACAAGTTTACTCCTGAGAACATTTTAGCGTACCACGACTTTACATTAAAAATATCTTAAAGATTTTACATGGTTGTGGTCAATCAAAAAGGTTAGATTAAAAATAATATATAAGAAGTAAGAACACTCAAGTCACGGACGTGCTTCATTTTTTTTTTCGTAATGAACAGCGGCAGAGGCAAATAAGGAGTGTGTCTATCTACTAACAACGATCATGACATCAAAAAGCACAGGACCGCTATCCCACGGGTATTGTCAATTCATCGTTTATCGTAGATGGTGCCCATATAAATTTGCATTTCCGCTCAATGGAGGCGCGAGGATGCGCTGGCGACTGTCCACCGCCTATATTACCGCAAAGAATGCGTGATTGTATTATAAATACCTAAATCACACCTTATTCCAAAGTCTTAAAGTCGATATTATTGCAGCAATCAACTGCATTAGTTTTTTTAAGGTCGAAGCATGAAGTTTTTGTGAATCGTTATTCGCTTCCAGGAAGTCAGAACTGTCCAAGCGATTTTTTTTTCTTTCACATTAAAATTTTAATCGAGTTATAATTAAATCAAGCGGATTTGTTATGTTCCGACTTTAAATCGCGACATCCTGATTCGTATTTAGGGCTGAAGTGAAGCTATTAAGTATATACCTATTCTTATTTATGTAAGTTTTGATGAAATATATTTAGCAATATCATTTTAGTAACATTTATTAAGCTCTATGTATCCTCAACTTAATACGAACGCGTTCAATGTAAATTATGCTCATCGTTATTACATAATGTGAGATTGTGGATAGGATTTAACAATTCATGAACATAGTCGCAACAAATTGGTTAAGTTATAAAATTATAATATTACTAGCTGTAGCCCGCGACTCCGTTCGCGCAGAATTAAAAAAAAAACTTATTAAGTAGTCTATGTGTTCTACCAGAATATGTTCAATATGTATGCCAAATTTCATCGAGATACCTTTAGCCGTTTTGGAGATTTACTTCATACAAACATCCATCAAAATATTCGCATTCATAATATTAGTAAGAAGTAAAATAAGATAAGATAGTGAGAAGTAAGGTATAAGATATTTCTCAGAGAATAAAATTAAATCGAATCGAAGTCTACAAGCTACCAATTGATGTGAATATTAAAGTGATCGTAACAGGTAACGATTTGCTGAAGATATAATTACCAATAATATAAAACTATATATTAATAGTTATGTTTCTCATAATCGTATGAAACGTTTAAAATTTTAACGTATAAAAATTAACGGCTGGATAAAGCATCTTCCAAAAAAACATATCCAACAGAAAATACCAAATATTTTTTTGTACACATTTTTCCGTATTTGTTCCCGGAACTCTTGTCGCGTAGATAAAAAATTCTCAGAAGATAAGTAGGTAAAGGAATAATTTTTTTTTATAAAAAAAAAATACTAAATCTTAGTAAAATAAGAGCAATCATTTTCATGTACAATAATTATTTATCGAATAAAAATGGAAAGTCACAAAATTGTTCATATAATCAAATACATAAGTAGGTATTTTTCAACAGAATATCTTCGAATAACTTTTATTAGATTGACGGTCCATACCTCGAATCAACCCCAGAGCAACGCCTCCCTCGAAATATATGAAATGGGGCACTTTACAATAGATGGATTTTATAAGGGTTGCGAATCAATAAGCCGACCTTATATATTACAACCGCCATAAACATAATGTTTGCAATAAATTCTACAACACAATTAAACGAAATTCAATTTTGGAACTTAAGTTAAATAAAACTAATTTTGCTAGACTATAAATAAATAAAATTAAATTTAATTAAATTTCTATCAATTAATTCCCATAAGAAAAATTACATTTGCAACAATGTCAAGGCAAAAAAAAAATCTTAGCATCGCGTGTCGTTATCACAGACAAATATCTCTTACCTTGAGATTGTGCGAACTGGAGATGAAATCTACGAAATGTCACAGTTTAAATTAAAACCAGGCACTATGTCACTACACACAATTTGACTACTGAGGCCATTCACAGAGCGTCACTTTGTTCACGAACAATCTCCCAAGAGACAAGACACAACCGTCACCTACAACGCGCGGCACGCAACTGCACTTCAGTTCACTACGCCCTCTACCTCTCCCCGCAATTACCCCATGCCCCAGAGATCAGCTGGCAGCCCTTATTACCATTATTATCTTATGCCCATAGATTATATCTACTGCCATACGTCTTGTTTATCAAACAACAATAACGAGTTTCTATATTTTCTTTCAATAACTATGACTTAAATGTTTGAAATAGATTAGATAAAAATGCAGTTAAAAATGAGCCTACCAAATTTTTTAAAAGAGTATTTTCTTATTTAAGACGTCTTATGTTTGTAAGCATAATTTACCAAAAATCTTTGGATTGAAAATGTTTGGATGTATGGATGGATGTTTGTTAGAATGTATCTCCAGAGCTGCGTGGATCACGCTGAAATTTGGCATAGATGTAGAACATAGTCTGGAAGAGCATATAGGCTACTTAGGTTTATTTTAATTTAGCGCAGACGGAGTCGCGAGTGACAACTAGTTTACTATAAACCAAAAACACGTTTGTAATGTTCTTATATTTACGGGATTGTAGTAAAAATGGCGGTAAAACGAAACATTCCACGTTTAATCTGTACATTTTGTAATGCCATCAATCAGTGACAACCGACGGAACCTACATTTGGACCTCGACATAAAAATGTATTCGATGTCATTACTTTCATTTATATTCGCTCTTTCGAATACAATCGTTTCAGCTTTGGAGATAAATTTAAACAGAAAATGAATTCCATTAAGTATGAAGCAATAATGTTAATAAAAAGATTAATATATTAAACCGTCTTTGCATCTATCTTGGGTCTGTCAACAAACTTCAAAGGTTATCAGAAGCGTTGCTATTTCATTTTTTTTGCGCAATGACAATCTTACTTCTTAATATTATAAATGCGATTGTTTGGATGGATAGATGTTTGTTTGAAGGGATCTCCGGAACGGCTAAAGGGATCTCGCTAAAATTTGGCATAGATGTAGAACATAATCTAGAAGAACCCATAGGCTACTTATTAAGCTTTTTTTTAATTCCGCACGGTCGGAGCTAGTAAGACATAAAAGCTAACACGCAAAGATAAAAAGTCATATAGAGTAAACCAATAAACTAAAAGCTCAAATAAAGTTGTAAAACTGATGATATCCTTCCTTATTCATTATTTATGCTTTCGCAGAAACTTTCCTACAAAGAGTAATGTTACAAATACAATTGTCACAAAGCACGTCAAGGTGGAGTTTGATTTATGTAGCGGCGGGTTCTTTGAGGAGTTTTAAAAAGGAATGGGGCGGTGCGGTAAGTCACGCGACTGAGCCAAAATTACAACTAATATTTGCACCTTTCAGATATTTTACGTCTAATTTTTGTAAAGTTTTGTATTTATAAACAAAAAAAAATCTTAAGTGTATATATAGGAAATTAAGAATCGAAATTTACAAAATCATATCAAGTTCTTTTGCAGTTTGGTCACAAATATTCTTCAAACTTCCCAAAAGCCTTAGCACAAACGAAACCTTACTAATATTATAAATGCGAATGTTTAGATGGATGGATGGATGTTTGTTTGAAGGTATCTCCAACGCGGCTGAACGGACATCGACGAAATTTAGCATACACGATCTGGATGAACGCATAAGCTACTAATATTTTGTTTTAATTCCGCGGTCGGAGTCGCGGGTAACCGTTAGTATGTAATAATTTATTTGTGTACAAAAACAAAAGAGAAATGTCACCAATCACAGAGTAATCTCGGAGTAGTACAAAGGTAGCGACATAAAGGTAATATATTCAATGGGAGGTGATTACACCGCGTAACAAACTGCCCTGTGACGGAGCACCGGTGAAATTGGCCGGCCCCGCCGCCGAGCTTTTCATTATCAAGTCGGAAATTTAGGGCGAGAGCAAACCGGAGGAAATTATACTCCGGCGTTTTTATATTACAAACCTAAAGTATGTTTGAGATTAATTGATGTTAGTATGACATTCTCTAGATAGTCTATTCTTAATTTAGATTTGTTTATTTATGGAAAACGGAACAACACAAGACAATTATAAATGACGTTCTTAATTCAAAACTTCATAAGGGTTTGTCCCGATATTCGTACAAATTCTGACTCGTTACTGAGTGTAGTAGAGTCGACAGTCGACATAGTTTGCCAAGGGACGATATTACTTATATTTTTAAAGTTGATAAACAATATTAATACATTTAGTCAAGTGAGACATGCGAACGGTGACGCATACATAACATTTAAGTAAGGGAACATACCTAAACTACGTGACCTTATTTTAATTTTTTTTTGACCCCTCCCACCCCTCAGTGACCATTCGTAGTACATGCCAAGACGGCCCCCCTCCTTTAGTTTTTACGTAGTAATTCATAATTATGATTTTTAATCATTTCACAGGGAGAAATTGAAAAAGAAATAATTTGGCTCATACTCTTCTTTATACCATAGGACTGCGTGTATACTTAAATAACTAGTGAATTATGTATAATATTATGAAAAAAAAAACAAGTAACGACTACGTGACTAAAATCTGAGCCCCCCCCCCGCTCCTGTGACTGAGCGTAGTATTTTAAAGACTCCCCCTCTCCCCCCTAAACGGGTCACGTAGTCTGGGTACGTTCCCTAAGGTCTGACGTAAGTCTCTTTAATGTAAACACTCCTTTATGGTAAATGTGTTTATAAGATCATTTTTACATAACTAAATATGACACAAAAGGTGACCTAGAAACAGCGAATAACAGATATACATCTAAATAACATTTAAGGTACACAATATATAACGATTTGTGATTACGCTATTTACGTAAATTATTTTTTTTCCCAGCAAGAACAAAAAAATCCTTTCCAGGATCTTCTTCATCTTTTTAGCTCTTCATCTCCAAACCATCAGCACAATATGTACTTCTCTTTCATATAATACATTCCTATCCGCTACTTAATTAAACCCTTCTTATTTAATCTACTCTTATATATAACACTGCAATCAATGGTACATTTTTCATGAAATAGAATCTTCAATTTGTCACTTTATGTCGTCAGCTACATTTACTTCAAATTCCCGTTAGAGTAAAATCAATTGCAAACGTAATCGTTTTTGATACGATGTCTGCCAATTTCAATAAAAATTCAAATAAAATTTTCATAGTTTCAATAAAATGAAAACTTTATCAATATTAAACAGATCACATTGATTTTATTTTCATTGCTGAAAAGCTTTTATCTGTGTGTTATAAGGGTAATATTTCTCGCATGGTAATAATTGACTTGACTTAAATCGACAATCTGTGATCCTATCACGAATGTTTGCGACAAAACACACTATCGTCATTGACAAAATTGTATTTGTATTTAGTATAAAGTAAACCAAAAACATACAGATTTTGCCAAAGTTGAAGATGACGACAAAAGACGATTGTCGTAAATCGAGTCGTTGATTCGCGTAAAGCCACTCAGAAAGATGTTAAGAGTTTAAGCTATAGGTTAAGTTTAACTATGATGATATAAGAGGCAACTGTGCATATATCTTATGTATAAAATTCTCGTGTCACAATTTTCGGTCCCATATTCCTCCGAAACGGCTTGACCGATTCTCATGAAATTTTGTGAGCATATTGATTAGGTCTGAGAATCGGCCAACATCTATTTCTTAATCCCGCGCGGACGGAGTTGCGAGCGACAGCTAGTTTCCGTATAAAAGTTGTGGCGAATTTATCACAAGATGAAAAACAGATCTTACGCATATATTTATAAGTTTTGCATACTATAGTAGGTGAAGTTAGATTGATAATGATGCTGAATCAATACTTGCATAAGTGCAATCTTGAGATAGTGTAGCATGCTTATTCAATAGAAGGGTGCAACAGGTCGTAAACTGCGGTCACCACTGTAATTACATCGCATTGTTTTACTAATACGTAATCTAATAGCTTTCGGTCCGCGGACGAGCAACACAAGTTCTATACTTCTCGACTTGTGTTTACATTTTACTGATATTATAAATGCGAATATTCGAATGGATGTATTGATGTTCGATATGTGTAGAACAGCTCAACGGATCTTGATGAAATTTGCCATTGATGTAAAACAAAGTCTAGAATAACAAAACACGTAGGCTACTAATTAAGTTTGTTTTTTAATCCAATTATTCATTCAATCATTTCAATTAAAGGAAAAAATGCTTACGTGTTCTTCCCAATTTTACATCAATGCAAAATTTCCGAGAGATCCGTTCAACCTATCATCTAAACTTTAGCATTTATGATATTAAGTAAGTAGTATGGTTCTCACAATGCTGAATCATTGAATTCAATGTGCCTTCAAATATATATAGTTTTGATTCTTATTAGAACTACCTGATTTAATCTATATCACGACATATCAATGACTTGAGTTCAGTTACGCATTTGTGTATTACATAGCCTACCATACATAACACTATTTCAAATCTTCAAACAATGTTTTAAATACGCTAATTTAGCTCATTTTGAAGACTTCACTCTTGCATTTATACGTCCATCACGTACTATGCTATAGGCTTGTTATAGCCGTTTTATACAAGCATCAAAGAAAGATGAAACAATGTGTAAAAATCTAAGCATATTCCAACAGTCTGTGCATAGTTATGTTATGTATAAAAGGTCCACCAATTTGGACTTTGATCTTTAGCGCCGTAAATAACATTCTCTTTGATGTGTCCCACAAAGTTGGCTGGAATAAGCAAAATATTACGTTTTCATTGCATACAGACAAATGTCTATTACTCTCTAAACAGTTAAAACTACGAATTAGATCTTCATTTATTATTGTATTAGTAATTCTAGTATATTTACTAATGTCTAAGCTATTTAGGTTTATTCGGTCTGACTAAAGTCTCATTCATCATCAGCTCACTATACGTCCCCACCGAGGGGCTCGGAGCCTACCCTAAGTTAAGGGTGATTAGGCCATAGTCAACCACGCTGGCCAAGTGCGGGTTGGTTGACTTCACACATATCTTTGAATTTCTTCTCAGATATGTGCCAGGTTGCATCATGATGTTTTCCTTCACCGTAAGAACGTCGGATAAATGTACATATGTAAATCGAAAATCGAAAAACACATTGGTACATGGCGGGATTCGAACCCAGGACCTGCAGATTGCAAGTCAAGTGCTTGACCACTGAGCCACCGACGCTCCACTGCTAACGACTAAAGTTTATGTTAACAATATTAAAATCGTACATTTTAAGTTTAAAAAACCATTAAATTATAAACACTAAGCCAGAAGCGATTCAATTAAAAAAACAATACAGTACAATGTTATTTAAGAAAGTTTAACAATCAAACCTTTATAACTTTTAAATACTTTTAATTTTAATTTATAAACTCATTTCGAGGTAATATAAATGTTAGCCTAATGAGGTGGGTACAAAGCTTTTCAAGCATTACATAGGTATATTGAAATGTGAAGGCTTTATGACAATAGAAACTTTTTCCCTGGGGTCAGATCAATACTGCGGGGACGCAGGCCAGTCGACTTTTACAAAATCTGAACAATCCTTCAATGTAGTACCCTTCCTGTACCAAATGTTCTGGCGTTTCGCGAACTTTAAAGAAAACAAACAAAAAAAAACATAAAAGAAACACGTTTTTAATCACGCGGGTATGCTGTTTTTTTGGTATTTTATAGGAAGGCCTCGCAACCCAAAAGTTTTTGTGTTTTTTACAAATTTTTACTGTAACTATATATATATATATATATATTTATAGTAAAAATTTGTAAAAAACACAATATATATATATACTATAACGTAGTATAATATAAGATAGTTCAAGACTTCAAAATTGTGTGTATCCAACTTAACCAATGCTAATAAATCGTACGCAAAGTGTGGCCACAATTACGACCTCAAAATGTAGCACACTTTTCATTTGAAGTAATTTAATAGTCGCCTAGCTCGCGGTCTGGTCCCGGCCCCTAACCTATCAAGCCTCTATGTGCTTCATTACGAACGTCGGTCGACGAACTGCCGACCTATTTTTAACATAATTAATGGGCAATTTTCTTTTTACAAAATATCGTTTCGATTGCTATCGTAGTATAAAACAAGCTAATGTATGTAAAACCTATTTGTGTACATGTAATTTCGACAAAAATATCAACAATCCCAAAAAAATGAAAAGAATTAGAGACATTTTGTAGGTACATTTTGCTTAAGGCAGACATTGAATCAACACTTTTTTTTAGTAAATCTTACTTCCCTCCCTCATCCCTTTTACTTCGTTGAAGTAATTTAAAACAAAATTTATTGTAATGTAATATAATAATTAAATTACATAAGGCGAAATAAGTCTTGGCTTAAGGAGAAATTTCAAAAGCGCCCTAGATTGATACGGATACACAAAGTGAAATAATGTTAGTCTAAATTACGTGACGCGTCGAGAATTTCACGAATTTCTGAAATTGTAGCACCAAATTAAACTTTCAAGGAGATGTAGGAGAGGGGGATGATCTACCTACCCCGTTACACGTATAATAGTTGGATGTTTCATTACAGTCAAGTTTGTTTTAAGTTGTCGACGAAATTATATTATTAAAACTCGACGTTACGTAAGTCAATTAATTAAGATTGGGAGTATTTCATACTTTATACAAACACTTAAATATCATTTTACGATAATTTATTTGAAAAAAGTACTAGATACTATATTATGCTATAATCACTGACAAATTCGTTTATTAATAGCGTGAGATTAAGATAACTCGCTTTATCTTTAGTAAATGTTTTGACTATGGCCTAGTCACTCCTAACTTAGGGTAGGGCCCTAAGCGTGCCCGTGGTCCCGTCCCGATGCGATGGAGGAACAGAGGGGTTTAGTGGGTATGCCTCCGCTATGGAGAAGAATCCCACATAACTACCGCGTCCCCCCCGGGGCGCGGAGTATGCATAAAGCATTCCCCTCTGAAAAAAAAGGGAAGGGCCCTGTCCCTCTGCGAGAACGTATAGTGAGCTGATGATAAGATGTGTTGAAGAACAGTTTTTATTTATGTTTGAAACATCACGTCAGTCAGATGTCACTGACATCCATAATAGTGTATAATTTAACTTAACTATTAATTACCGAGCAACTAGAACATGAATGTGACACAATTAAGTGCAGACACTAGCTTATTGTTGGTACGTCCTTCAAATCTATGCGATAATCAGAAACGGTGTCATTACGCCGGAACTCCTGTGTACACACTGGGTAATATATTAACGTTATCTCGACATTTTGTCTATACGGCGCCAATTCATCACTGTCTAGACGAAATAACGTCCGCCGCCTGTGCATTAGCGAAAGTGAATTGATTCAGCGCGAAAAAATTTTATGCTCTCTTATCTCACGCCATTTGTCAAGCTGTGTCACTCAAAGATTTGAACAATTTGATACAAAGTGTCCAATCATTTTTTTTATAGAAATTAGGTCAATTAACGAAGAATTAGCTCGTGGTAGACGGGTTTCTTGTAAAAGAACATATTTTTGTAATAAAACACTGATTGAATATTGAATATAAAGATTGATAAACGATTACAGCGTAATTCGATTTAAAGGAAAATATTGTAGAAGTTATGACAAAGAGAAAAAAAATTTGGAACCCCCAACAATATCATGGTTGGCATTATTCTAATAGGATGCATGTATATATCCCCAAAATCGTGAAATTGAATTTTTACTACTACTTTTGCTATTTTTTGTCGTCATAACTAATTTTATTAGTATGCGTAACGAGTCACTGACCTTAATATGAAACAAGATTTATATGACGGGAAAATATGTGTAATATAGCATTTATTCATTCATAAACAGAGTCATAAAATTTACGTCACTACATGTTATAAAATGATGTAAAAATATGCCAAACTATTGTTGTTATATTGCGGGCCGGGTGTTCCCGTAATGAAATACGATCCGTGCGCAACAAAACAGTATTGTTCTAACATGAATAGTTGCTAACTTCACTACGCATTGTTTATTCCAATTTATTTGTTTTCAACAATTAAATCTAACTATTATTTATTAATTATTATTATTAGAGACGGCATTCATCTATACATTTATACATTTTAATTTATACATACATAAATGAACACCAAATTACCGGACCAGACGTAACTCATAACGAGAGACTAATTTTTAAAATTCTTGTCCGTCTGTCTGTATTTCTGTCCGCAAGGCCGCGTTTGTTCCGGATATGTCCGTCACGACTGGACCAATTTTTGTTTCGCTCAGACGAAGTCGCAGGCGACTGCTAGTTATACAATTAATTCTATCATTTTTGTGAATTTTAACATTTGGGTACATAGTCCCGGATATCCTTGAAGTAACCAACTGGACGAATCTAACCATAATAAACGTTCGAAAGCGATGCTACAACCGGGAAACTAACACGTGACTGCGGAGTGAAATGTACGATTCATGGAGTATAAGGCCATGTACACATTGAGTTGCGTGTGTGCTAAATTAATAAATAGTTTACGTTTACGAACAGAACTCATAGTACGTAAATATTTATACACCTTTAATCTAAAATGTAACTTAAGGTTGAGGTTACCTGAATAATATTTTAAATTAAAAAAAAACTTTCTACTTCGCTTTCATTGAGAATGAAGCTTAAAGTACGGGCGTTAACTTTAAAAACCGGTAATTGTACGCTAACAACACGGGACATTTTTGATTCTCAAGCATTTCGCAATTGCCTGCCTTCTATCTGTTAGCCTTGGTGAAGCTTTCCACAGAAGGTGACGACACAGCCATATTATCTAAGATTAATGAAATCGCTTTCTTCGAACACGACATAAATCTACAAAATTATAGAGACGGCTTTTATTTACGCATGTCTAAGCATCCGGTTAAAATTTTCAGAAAAATAGATGTGGGAATCACAACATACATTTGAATACGCTCAGGCGATGTAATCTTTTCAAAAACGCAAATAAAAAAAAACAAGTGTAAATTCAGCAACCGGTTTAGAATTAATTACACGACTTTGCTAAGTAACTACGTCTGCCTAACTTTATTACGGATAATGATTGTCCCATATTCCTAAGTTTTAAATTTAATATGTTTTTCCTGGATCAGTTTTAATACCTGTGTTTTTCGATGGAATTAAAACGGATCTTATCGACAAGAAGATTGGTGAACAGTAACTCGAAAGACAGGTCGCTAACTGGTCTGCCAATCTCCAGGGCAGTATCGCTATCCGCGAGTCCTCAATTAACTATATCACAGATTTAAAATGACATATACCGCCTCGCTGCCGTGTTGAAAGATTAAAATTTCATGGAAAAAAATGACATTCAAATAAAAATTCACGAGTTATTGCACTTGTATTCATTCAGTATTTTAACTCCTCGACTCACCATAAAAAGTTAGTCTGGGAAGAAATTTATAGTAACTATATCTATAATTATGCCGTAATATGGAATCGTTACTGGTGTTCAATGGACAGGACGCCATAAATGTAAGTGCTAGTATGCCATGTTACCCGTGCCATCGACCTCAATTCAGTTGTTCGCGATCAAATTGATTAAATGTTATTAGGTTGCGAGACACCGCGCGCGCCACACGCATCATGTCGACGCTCTCTAATAGGCTTAATTGGCGTACCCCAGTACCATCTGACCAGCGAACAATGAGTGTAGTCAATTAACATCATGATACAAGTGGAGTAACATCCATCTAGGTCTCCAAATATTTCCAGATCAGATGCAAATTTCCTTGTTTGAAAATATTTAACTTACATTTCTTGACAGGACTACACAAGTCTTATCTTCTATTAATTCCATTTATTTTTTTAGATTAATTGGTTATATACATACAATATACGAATCTGTGGAATAGAAGAGATATAAAACGTTAATAATGTGCAAGTCAATGAACTCTACCATCACTTAAGTAACAGACACAAACTCTACAATTTAATTGTGTGGTTAAAATTAATTGGTTAGATCACTTTTTTTTTAAGATTACAAGCACACGCGTTGCAATTACCTTTCATGTGTGTCAATGTGACCGGCAGTTAATTAATAACGATGGTATCACCGCGAAACAATGGGTCGGTTGCAGATACAGGTGATATGACGATTATAGTGACCGCGACGTACACAACGCATATAACTGTAAGAAGTGTAACAAGCAACTAGAGGTATACCAATAAGGATTTTGAAGCGTTTAAACTTCTTTGAATCGAAGCGTTAACTTTGATGCATTTTACCTACTAAAATTTTCACAAAACGAAATTGACACAGATTTTGACAATAATGAAGTAATTGACATTGGAAGTGCTATGGTTGTCTGAAAATTGACTAATTAAGAAGAACGTTTATACATAAATGGATTGAAATTGACAAATGTTATCTAAATTAACTATTGATCTCGAATTAGTAAGGTACATAAAAGTACGACAGTGCAAATACACAGCGCAATCGTGGTGTAACTGCGCCAGCACATCGAAAAGCTTAAAATAGAGGTTGAGTCATCCGGCGGAACCGGCGCAAGGGAGCTGCGGTGAATACGAACTTTATGCCTTGCTCTATTTGTTCAGCGAGATGCATTGTAAGCCGGGATTAGACATTGTTGATGACGTAACAAATGTGTTACTCAGAATTGATTTTGTTAGTTTTATACGCACTTAACCTCTACTGTTTATATTAAGCATTTTTGAATTCGATGAAGAAAACAAGTTTGTATTGAGATTGCGTGCTCCCAAGTTAAAAAAACTTTTGTAGCCCTTTTTCGTCTTTATGTTATCTGTTTTAAATGTCTTTTCATTATTCTCTCGTACAAGATTACCTTGATTTAAAAACCTTGACTAAACGGTAAAGTAACTAAACACACAGCATACTAATTCTGTCATTCCGCTAAGCTTTGCACACTTTGTGTATGAAAGCACCTTTGAAGGCGACAGACATTAAATTTTAAATGCGTCCCCGCAGCCATAAGACACGTCGCCGAGCTCTCCATAAATGCGGCAAATTGTCAAAGGACAAGTTTGTTTGTTCGCGCAGTCATATAGCTATCTTCACACGTGGGCAAACAGCGAGGCAGATTAGGATGACAGTACGGTACTGCCATTGTTTGGACGTACATGCGAAGACAGAACATTACTATTTGGATAGTAGGCATGCGTTCAATACTGAGTTTACTTCTCTGCTCTCGTGTGAAACTAGCATTATGGCCGAGAATAGAGAAACGAGTGCTTGATTCCATTTAAAGTAACCAGCCATAATAGCTCGACCATACCTAATATGGCAATAGACGTAGATCCTTTAACGAGACACTATCCACAGGAAGTGAGGTTTTTCTTTAGATAAAGAAACGCATATATTTCCGATGTGTTCGTAATAAGATGATTTAAACACAAGAAAAAGGAGATAATGATGAGAATAAATTAACATTGAGTCCTTTCTTTGACAGATTTATTGATTTTTTTTAAACCTTAGGCAACTTTAAAGTTATCAGTAAAACATTTTGCTAATTGGTAAAGATTTAATGGCAGTATTTTAATCTCATTGAAGTTTTAGATAATTTTTGTAGGACATAAGAAAGAACTAATTTTAACTATTATTTTTTTTAACATTTGGTTGGCAACACATTTTGCAATTATTTTGTTTAAAATCTTAAAACGATTGATTCAATTGCAACAAGCACCGCGATATGCTAGTTAGTATTAAATTACATATTACATCTTAAATATTAAATCTTATACGTTTTAAAACAAAATACATTCGTCAACGATCACTTATCTTACCATTCATGATTCATGTTAAAGAATAAGACGAATTGTTAGACTTATCTGCGCAAGCGGGTCATAGGCGAAGCGAGAACTATTATCAATGTCAAGCTTCCCGGACTTCTAAGTGTTGATAGATGCCATCAAGATTTAACTACAAGAAACAAACACTTTATGTCTGCCATTTTACAAATAATGAATAAGAAATAGTTTTTTTGCAATTGAAGAAAGAGGCAACCATCATCAGCCAGTATCAAGCCACTGCGAACATAGGCCGTCCTCAATGTCTTCATAACAAAGAGTCAATGCTGTCTTGATATTGTACGTCAATCGATTTTAGGTAAAATGTCACCAGGTTGGTATAAATGCAAGGTATATTGACTTAGGCAGTATCATCCGGTGCAGTTATTTGACGTTGATCGATCAGTTTGCAGATCATTTCGGAGCAAGGTTGCGCATCCGCTGATACTGACATCCGGCCGCGGATCACTATGCGATACTACGAGGAACATAAGGATAATCAAAGAAAAGACATGTATCTTAGAAAAAGTATTTTTACCTAAAAATTTATCACCTTAAATTTAATGTGTTGAAAGTCCCCTAATTTACAAGGTTCAAGCAATTTTAACTTTTCCTAATTTCGCGACAGTACTCTCAGAGGGTTAGAATATATTTCCTTGTTCCTTGAAGGGCCGTTTTGAAAGAATTTTCAAGACAATAGACGTTCATTATGCGAAAAATTGCTAGAGTTGCTTTGTTACTGTTTTTAAAACATTTTACTAATACTATGGTAATGACAACAAAGAGGTTACCTTGAAGATGGCAAATTGTTGTGATATAGCAATACAGAAAATACACTCTAATCTAAAAAAAAACATAAGTTGTAAGAAAACATTCTGTTAACCAAGAGAATAAAACTAGAAGCAACAAATTATTAAACGTACAAGAGGCAAGTTAGTTTATGAATACCGCTATATTTAGACACACTGACACACGTGTTTCATTTCATCTATAATCATGCACGTCTTCGTGAGTTACGATATTCTTTATATAGATATTTGGTAAATCAGACACTTTGAATCACCTTATCAAAACACAGCTGATAACTTAAAGTGAGCTATATATTTATGCCAAACCATCCCATAATATTCCCATTTTAAACGGTTCTCCCTTTATTCTGGGGTTCATTTCTTATATTCTGGGATTTAGTTTATGAACTATTTTAGTTTTAAATTAGGCAGAAAGAACATATCGGGTGGGTTTACATCTACACTTTTAAAAAAAATCGCTGATGTAAAGATTGTACGCTGTTGAATCTGATAAATAAATTGTAGCGAAGAATTTCACGGAGCGCAGTCACGCGTCAAACGAAGAAAGTGGGATTGACGTGAAACGACAGTTGGTTCTGAAGGAATCACACATTTGATGAAACAAATATAAGTGCGCAATAGAAAGAGAAAAATAAACATGAGAATAACATAACATAATGATAGACGGTAGCATAAGATATCTATATAAAAGTTTTTTACATTTTTTTTCGCCTAATTGAAGTGAATCGTAAGTAGCACCTACGCAAATTATTTTACATCTTTTCATTTATTTTGGATCCCTAAAACAATCTATAATTTATCAAGCAATTTATTCCTTTGAAATTCAATCACTAACAAGACAGCGAACGAAATTATGTAGATTAAAGTACTGGGAAAAATACTGAAGCATCATTCGATGTTGCTTTAAATATTCTACGTCCCTTTTCGAAATTATTATAAAAGGAATTCATAACAACGGGATGAAAAGGCCGTGAAATTGCTCTAGACCATTAAGCGACGATGAAAAGTCGTAGAATCGGGAGAAAATTCGCTTTTTACCGTCCATTAGATACGTAACTGTAATTTTAAAACTTCGTTGTCGATAACGGCATGAGAAAAGTCGACAGCCTCTCTACCATCGCTATTGACTTCCGGAACGATACTGACAAAACTTATTAGTTTCAACCGTTATTGACTTTTTCGCTCATAACTGTAGAAGAAAATCACATCATATTTTCTTTTATGAATTCAACATTGTAAACGGCAGTGACAATCTCGTTACAAGAATGCTTTTCTCGTGCCTTTAGAAAAGAATCTAATACATTTAATATTGTAAATGAACAATTGGATATTTAGTAAGGAGAAAACCCTTGTAAAAACAAAAACCATTTATATCTTTTAGAGTAGAAAACTTTTTGCCTTATTACAGAACAACGTATGAATAAAAGATTCCCTGGAGCAATAGTGGATAAGAAAAAAAATATAAAGAATATAATATGAAAAAAAGTTGAATAGAATGTTCTTTTGTACCTATCTTTCTTATTGTGTAACATTTGAATTGTTTTATCGGGTGGATTAGAATAGTTCTGGTCTGATTTAATTCTATAGTTAGGATAAATTTTCATATTATACCTGTGTTGGGATTGCTGATTGGTTTTTGAAATTCTTTGTTATTTCATACTAAAGAACTCCAAACTCTCGTTGATGTATTCGGCTGACCTATTGACATTTTAGTTTTTCTTCCTCAACGAGTATGTGTCTGTCAAAGATTATATTTGCTCAAAACAACCTGTAATTTTTTTTTAAATTCCAGGAAAATTTTACCAATCCTACTCTTTTTACCAACCTAACTTGTCCAAGACAATTTACCTTAGAGCTATATTTCAAGGAATCAAAACTAAAATATTAGGTCATCTCACACAATATCAATATGAAGTATTTCAAACAACAATCGCAAACATTTTTCGCTTAACAATTGTATTAACATTTTGCATAAATAATCAAATTTACATTTTATGTTTAAACAAATGAAAACCGGTTATCTAAAATAAAATCGATAAAGTTGGGATCGAGACATTTTGTTGATGTAATATTACTCTGAGAATTTGTACTTGTTTACGATCAAACGACCTTCCATTGTTTTCTGCCCCCTCCGTTACAAGCAAAGTTAATTAAGGACAAAGGCGATATGATCGCTTGTCAGTCTAGACATATATTAACAAATATTTCTACAAAATTTTATACTAATTAAATTCACAATTTACTATAATAATTTGAGACCTTTTAATGTTCTTAGGTAGATTTTGAGATGTAGCTGAATATTACCAGTGACCATGTCTCCTACTTCACTATGACAAGAACATAATATTGTTTGGGGATACCCCCATCACAGTGTATAAATAAATCATGTAGTAGACCTCCGGCAATCTAAAGCATTGAAGCATTAGATGTCTTATTAATTAAAATCGAAAGCCTAGATAATTTCACTTAAGTATATTAATCAACTAGCTTACACCCGCGAATCCTTCCGCGCGGAATTAAAAACAAACTTAATAATTAGCCTATGTGTTCTTCCAGACTATGTTTTACATCTTTGCCAAATTTCATCAAGATATATGCAACCGTTCCCGAGATATCTTCAAACAAACAACATCCATCCATCGATCCATCTCAATATTTATAATATCAGTAAGATTCTGTGATGTTATAAGATTACAGGACACACAACAATATGTACGGTAGCGACAAAGTTTGCGTCGCAAGGCGTACTGGAAGAGACTCCCCAGACGAGGATTCCTACATATTTAAACCATCTTACGCATCGTCTCTGGAAACATAGAGACACGTATTACGTTACATTATTAATTGCTACAGGGAAATGTATAGTGCTTAATTACATTTTTCTGTACAATACCACTTTGAACACAATTGCCCGACATTATTTAGTGACTTGTCTTCTATATGAAGTGTGAAATTTCTTCCTCGCCTTGTCATTATCCACAAGTGTCTGTTAATATAAATTTATCATTCAACATTTCAGTCGTCACTCCCTTCGTAATCTAGAAGTTAATAAAAAACGTTAACGAAGTCCTTATTCCATAATAAATTTAAGCGTAGATTTAATGAATTTAAGGTAAATTACAAAGGTGTATAACCAGTAAAGCGTAAAGTAAGGACACGATCCGACACTAATTAAATATTGCCCAAAAAGATTTGGATTTAAGGTGGTTTTAAAAGAAAAGCCTTGTCACGTAACTAAAATGTTAATAGTTAATTTTAGCACAAATCGCTATTCGCATTGTTATTCTTTTTTTTTTCTATTTCATTATATCTCATGGATAATAACATAAATAACCTTTGTACTTATTTTTATATTATTCTTAAATAAATCTCCTGTATTGTTTGAATGATCGTTTTTTTTATTTATTTATTTATTTTTCATACAAAAGATTTCACAAAGAATTTTATCTCGCCAAGCTGTAATGCTTTTGCTACGTACATTTTAAAATTCTTTATGGTTATTATTATTTTATTTTACCTATATATTGTGTGCAAAAAAAATGAACGAACACATCCATTTCCATTTCACGTTTAATGGACTAGCTTAAATGAGATTGCAAAGATGGCGTTAAATTGTAATTTGATGGTGACGAATCAAAGGCTCTGCGCTGTTTTGACCTCGATGTAACTAAATATTTTTTTAAACATTACTTAAAATATCTTATGCGGGTATTCACAATATATGAACTATTACACCATTAAATTAATTACGGGGAACGATAAAAAATAATTAATGATGTTTAATTTTAAGTAATGAAGCTGGAAATTCTTACCTTAATTCATGAGCTTGTCTCGATGAGCTTGAAATAATTGACCTGCAGCAAAAAAGACATTAAACGGTTAAGTTATAATTCTTTATTGTTTTATATTTTTTTAATGAAAAATTTTTTAGCAGATTTTCATAAATTTACTAATATTTCTTGTACCATTCCAATTAAGCTCTACGCATGTGCTATGACATGGTTTACGACAATAGTCGAATGGCGAGATTCGAACCCCCGACTTCGTGATCGGAAATCCGTACCCTTAACCTTTAGACAATTGGCGCTTAAATATAACTAAGAAATAATATAAGTAAGAAGTAAGATTTTATAATGCCTATTGTATATTTTCGGCCAGTTTAAATAGAGATCAAACGCAATACAATTTGTATACAACATACATGCGTATGGAAATTAAATTACTAGTGGAAAAAGGTTTTTAGCCAACTTCAAAAAGAAGGTGGAATCAATTCGTCTTATCTTTTTTTATATTATTGTCCCGGGTGTTAAGAGGCCTGAATTCTAAGATGGCGTACACAATAGCTTCCCTCGAAAACGTTGCGTCAAGTTTTTCACATCGAGACGAGTGGCAGGCGAAGTGCAAAGTTAAAAGTGTTCACTGGAGTTATGATTATAAATGATACAGGGGTTGAGCGTATGAAAGGAGTAGACATATCACTTACTCGCGACAAGCAAATGGAAGTGCGGGTTGTCTGTCTAAGGGTACACGGGTGATGTAAGTCTTAGCTATTCGAGTCTACGTTTTACAAAGATAGGATAGTTTAATGTGCATTGTTTTAATTAACGTATAACATAAAACCAGAAATAAAACCCGTACGAATGCCTTCTATAAAATGAAAACTAATTTTATTCAACCCAGAATCAGAATATGTACTTTTGCTTTTTAATTGCTATTACACCTAAAAAATTTATTTAATGACGGAAAATCGTTTGAAACAGATTTAATAAGAGGCAGTAACAATTTTTATAAACAACAACGGCTCAAAATGAGCAATGAAGCACACGACGCTCGTTATCTGAGACGACGTAACGTGCCGTAATCAAAACTAAACAACAAAGGCCTTTTCGTAGCTACGAACGGAGCCCGTGCTTATGCGATAGGTATCAGCTGCTATCTATAAAGTGGGTCAGCAGAGTAGACACGCGATGAGCTCGAGCCGAATTCGAACAAGAACCGACTTCGTCCACCATTACCGTATCATGTTTTTTTTTCAAAAAGGTAAATCTAACGTATACATGCATTTTAAAGATAAGCATATTGAAGGATACCTTAGGAAAAGATTGAGAGTGTTGTGCAACTGTTTGAGATTTTTTTTTTCAAACACAAAATGACGTCACATTGTAGTCACGTCATTGAACGTCTGTAGAATCTGAATTATTGTTTTTTTTTTATAAATTAGTTGAGAAAATTTCCAATATGTTTTATTTACTTTTATTAACATTAAGATATGAAATGTAAGATTATTAGATCACCTTTTATCATTTATTATTTACATTCATTTTATCTATGTATATTTTATTACTGATGAGTAAGCGAGCACTTGGAATCTAATGTTTGATTTGATATAACTCTGCATTAGTTTGTATAAGCATTTATAAAAATAACATAACATTCGTTACTAAACATAAACTTTTCAATCCTAATAGATCATAAAAATAATAATTATTGACCATTAAAAAAGGAATTTAAAAACTATGAATCATAAAACAATAGCAAAGCAAGAGTATAAGATTGTTTAAAATATAAGCCAAAGTAAACATCTAACTAATGCTATGAATGCGAAAGTTTAGATGGATAATAGAAGATACCTCGAAAATCGCTAAAGGGAACTCGTTAAAATTTGGTTTAGAAATAGAACATAGCCTGAAAGAACTCATCATCAGCTCACTATACGTCCCCACCGAGGGGCTCGGAGCCTACCCTAAGTTGAGGGTGATTAGGTCATAGTCAATCACGCTGGCCAAGTGCGGGTTGGTTGACTTCACACATATCTTTGAATTTCTCCTCAGATATGTGCAGGCGCCTGGTAAAGCGGGTCACTGATACGTGATGACCACGAACAGTCTGACAAGACTGCAACGACGAAGAAGAAGAAGAAGAATGTGCAGTTGCATCACAATGTTTTCCTTCACCGTAAGAACGTCGGATAAATGTACATATGTAAATCGGAAATTGAAAAACACTTTGGTACATGGCGGGATTCGAACCCAGGACCTGCAGATTGCAAGTCAAGTGCTTGACCACTAAGCCACCGACGCTCCTGAAAGAACTCATAGGCTACTAATTAAGTTTTTAATCCCGCGCAGATGGTCGCTGGGGCGAGCTAGTAAATTATAACGAATAAACGCGACTAACATTATGGGGAGCATAATCCAAAAAATACGAATAGAATGACCTTATCTTTCAAAACGGTTTACGTTAGAGTCGGTGAAAATAGGCATTACATACGCATACTTAATTAAACTTATCTATACATATAAATATAATTGGAGTGTCTGTTTGTAACATTAAAATAATCGTTTTTACTTCATTATATCAACATTTAATATATACGGGCACATACACCAAAATAATATATTTTACAATTTTAGTCTGTCTGTCTGTTTGTTTCTGCTCTCTCTCTCTCTCTATATCTGAAATGACTGGACCGATTCTGACAGGACTTTTAATCGCAGGTAACTGATGAAATAAGGAGTAATTTAAACAACGTTTATTTTAGAAAATGTCTTTTACTCTAGAAAAACAATGTTGCAGTGTGTGTTTGTAGTGTGCAGTGCAACTCAAAGACAGTATTTCACGCGGACGAAGTCACGGGCAGAGATAGTAAATTCTATAAGTCGAGGAAAAATTGCACAAAAGCATATTAAAGAGTGCTGATCAAATATTGAGTTCCTGGTACACTGAGTTTCCTAGTAATTTGAGTTCGTAATAAGATCCTTCAGTGTACGATCACGTTCAACATTCCTAGACTCGACTTGCTGCATATGCATGTAACTGCACCTTAATCAATGTAATTAAAAGCTTCCTGGCGCCAGACACTTTTAATTAAATGAATATTTTTATATCAGTTCATCGATTCAAGGATAGATTTAAAGTTTCGGCTACCAATGTTGTAGTAATTTTTACTTTTTATGTATAAAAGTGTGATAATTTTAAAACTCTAGTAAGTGTTTTTTTATTTGTGTTATATTTCAATAAGGTAAATAATATCTTTAAAATACCTTTCATAATTTAACATTAAATAAACTATAACATAAAATATCGCTTTTGTGTAAAAAAATAAAATATAAAAAGATTCTTTTTCAAGCAACGTTTTATTGTTAAAGTTTCACTTCAGCACACGTGAAACATCACTGGATTGAATACATTTTATTGTAAAAAAAGTTATAAGCCGAGGATGCTACAAAAATGCATGAACCTGAACTGTTATGTGATACTTGAAATAAAACATACTTTTACTCTTCCACTAGCTGTCGCCTGCGACAGCGTCCACGCGTATTATAAAAAAAATAAGTATACTATGTGTTCCTCTAGACTATGTTCTACATCTGTGCCAAATTTCATCAAAATTGCTGTTCCGGATATACCTTCAAACAAACATCCATTCGAACATTCGCATTTATAATATTAGTAAGAAGTAAAATTAAAACATATAAATTCGTATTCCTGCCGCTCTTCTTTGATCTTTCGAATTGAATAACAATTGTATTTCGATTTCATTGTAACATTAATATAGTCACTATTAAAGAAAACAATACATTGACACTTTTGAGAACGCTTGCGAGTAGTTTGCATGTCAAAGTTATTTCTTCATTCGATTTTAAATTAAGCGGTCGATTAACTTTGTACGTGTTTGTCATTTAAATATTTAAAAAAAATGCAGCTATTATAAAACTATAGTGTTCCATACAGGAAACAACTTACCATTGTAAATTCTTGCCACGGTTTACAATTTAAAAAGAAATAAAACTGTTGAACCGAAAAATGTATAAAGGTGTGTGTTCGGTTGATTTATTTAACAACTAGCTGTCGCCCGCGACTTGTTCAGTGCGGTTTTTAAAAAAAATTGTAAGTAGCCTATGTGTCCTTCCAGACTATGTTCTAATACATTTAGACTTTCGCATTTATAGTCTTAGTAAGAAGTAGGATTAAATATAATATGATGGATAAGACCATTTTATAAAAACTATTAAGTAACCTAATTGAACCTACCTGTGAAGATCCAGTAGTAAAAGACTGTACAAAAACATCTTTCGTTTCGCTAACTTCCTTTGAATAGGTAGAGATAACAATATTTTTTGAACATGTAATTAAAAAGCGGTAAAAGAGCGCATGCGCATATGACTTTTCTATGAAAGTTTACGTCATGAGTTGAACTATTGTTAAAAAGTTATACAAGATTCGATTAGTATCTAACTAAACCTTTAGTATCTTTAGATTACGGTACTGGGCCTTGAAAGCTACATACAGACGAACTTTTTCTTTAGTACAGGTACTATGTTTTCCTTCGATTATATTAGCCTTTTTTAGATTCATACAATCTGGCAATCTGGATTATATTTATTTTTATAACAGAAGGGGGCAAATGAGCAGCAGGAACACCGAGGTGTTCAACGACGCCCATGGACATCAGCAATACCAAAGGAACCGCAGATGCGTTGCCGGCCTTTGAGATAGTGATAAGCTCGCTTCTTGAAGGACTATAACGATTTCTTAGTTAATTAGTCAACTGGTAATATATTGTATTAATTAAAGCACATTCTAGTTGCAAGTGTCATTAGGGACAATCTGTCAAGTGTATAAATTGCCCGCTGGATTCATCAAGATTAATCGACCAATGGCATGTGACACTTCCCATTTGGTCACAAATGTCTCATGACATTAGTGTGTTCTAAAAAAATATGTGATAGAGGACGTAATATTGTGATAAAATGACTGATTATGAATTATTCAAAAAAACATGAACCTCTACTGATAGAGGCGTTTACTTACGATACTCCTGACAAGACGACAAATCGAAAGAGATGAGTTCTGTTCAAAATCGGTTCAGTTGTTTAGGCTCTAGGCCGTTATAAAGGAATTTACATACTTGAAAACAAACTTAAAAACATGCGCAAGTCGGGTAAAAACATTTTTATCTTTGTTTTTTTCGATGTGAATGAAAGAGATGACGATAATCTTTATACAAGTTTATCGACAGTAGAGACCCATAGGATGAGTCACATTTCGCGGTTGCTACGCGCTGTACTTTCGCGTGGAACGGTCGGTGTCCGACGATGACCTAGTCAAGTTATGTAAAGCCTTGTCTACCTTGGAATTCTGAGAATATTGTGAGAACCGTGTACCTTTTTTACTGTTCGTTTTTACTTCATCCGAAAGTAATATAAGATTAACAACAAATAACAAGCATGTAATGTTAAAAAATAGGTATTCATATTCCTGACCTAATAAATATCGTTCAACATTTCAAAGGTCATTAGGTCCTTACTTCGAAGTTTGCTATACACCAAGCAATAATAATATTAAATGACTTTTTTCTACGTAACAGAATAAATTACTGCCAAGAGACCATTAGAGTGTTATACTTAAGTTGCAAGAAAACTTTTACTTAAACTAGTTATGTTTTTATGCTATTAAAAAGCGATATTACTTCGGTCAGGGACCCTGGTGTTTTGTCGCAGTGTATGACGCTGGTGACGTCATCTACAGAGGAAATAGACCGTAACCATAATGACTATGACAACTTCCTATACGCCTAACGCTTACGGAAGCAAATATGTTAATTTCTTTGGTGACAGTGATTCAATCGTGCGGTAAGTTTATTCACCTATTAGTTAATTGTTTTATAAGTATTTATAATCCAAAATGGCTTTGAAAATATCAGAACGGTCAATAAGAACAAATTAAATGTTAGAACAGAAATCTAAAAATCTTCGCACAAAAACTATCAACGTAATCAATGGTAGAGCCCGCTTTAACATCTTCGCACGAATTGGCCCGACTCTCCCGGTGAAATACCATAACCACACAGAAGACATGTGTGAAGACGAAGCAATTCCGCGTTTCGTCCGATGACTGTGCGTACAGGAGGTGATTTAGTCCTCTTTCCCTTCCTTCCCTTTTTTTTATGAGGAAAGGATGGGAAGCGGACTTTCCGGATGAGAGGATGCATGGCAAGGTAAAATATTTTCTTTCCGAGCATCCTTTCAGGCCACGCATATGCAATTCCGTATGTCTATGGGCAACGGTAACTTTGTTAGTTCAGCGATTTCAGGTGGCCGCTCGCTCGTTTGCCACCTTATGATATAAAAAACTATCAAAGTTCTTTCTATATTCATGTAATTAAAATGTAAATTACAAAAGTATGTTGTCTTGCTCTGTTTCTTACAACAAGAGAGCAATAAACGCTGATGATGTAGGGTCAACAGACGCTCCAGTTTATATACAATGGAATTGCGGGGGCCAATCCTTTGCTCATTCCATACGCTCCCATTGCCCGTCGGGTTCATTGTGGCAAATAAAGTGATTAATTCAGAACAGAATAGCGTTCACCGATCCATTTCGAATTAGGGTCACTATTGACACTGCTAGCTTTGCGTCATCGAAAATATTGAATGAGATGGTTTTATGACTATGCCAACGGACGCACAGCGAGTTGTATATTGTTCACTTAAGCAATCATTAACTATTTGAGATCTATAGTGTAAGTTTAGTGATAAAATGTACAGCAAGGAAGATCACTGAATTGTAGAGCGGCAGTGTAAAATTGAAGAGTCCGTATGCATAATCGAAAAAATCTGTATTTAAAATGCTTCATCACCATAAAGTCGTTTTTTTTTTCATTTTGTGCTTATATCTGTCCGCTAATCTACGTTTAGTCCTGATAATCTCCGAAACGGTTGGACTAATTTTGACGTGACTTTTATTGGAAGCTAATTGATATATGCGGGAATAACTTAGGCCATTTTTTTTTCATCATGCGGTGATGAAGTCGAGGGCGACCGCTAGTAAGATATAAATTTCTTTGTGGGTTGCGGCATCTAGTATGTACATTGCGACATCGAGACACGTGAATTATCTTTGGTAAAATTGTCCCCGATATCAAAATGTTTACGTGACCTGTAACAGTAGTTACGTAATATTGTTTACTTCGTTGTACGAAACTGATAAAGAAGAAATTCATATCGAAATTCAATCATACGAAATTAATTCGTATTACGTATAATTTTCTTACAAAAATTCCTAAAATGTACTTCATCTACTCTGTACTAAATATCCATCTTTTTAAATGTTTTGTTTTAGATAAATATAAAAGCTAAGCTAAAAAATCAGCATCTTTTGTACCTTTGCTTACTTTACCTTTCAATTTGCCCAACATACAATCATTGGATTTGATGCAAATAATCACTATATTTCTAAGTGATTTCTACATTACGTTAATTTGATTTATTTTTACTCTATTGGTTATATTTGGATTTATTCTAACACGTTAACTTGCTATCTTTCGAAGTGCAATGACCCCATGACGAAGTCGAATGCAAGTTGTGAGTTAAACTACTATTGTTCCTTTTGGCTGGTATTTGTTTTATGAATGCAAATCCAACTATAGCACCAAAAAGATTCTAAAACTATATGTATTTCTTGTGCACAGTTGATGATTTTTATTTCTTATCAATTTCACTGAAATTATATTTGAAGTTTACAACTAGTTATAATTGTCATTATATTAAATTATAGTTCTTATAGTACTCCTTTTTTTTTAAGTTGGCTAATAAAATAGCAATCGCCCACGACTCCAATCATTTGGGACTAGAAACACCTAATAGCCTATGTGTTCATCCAGACTATGTTCTACATCCAAATCAAATTTTATTAAGATCCATTGAGTCATTCTAGAGATACACTCTAACAAACATCCATATATTCAAACATTCGCATTTATAATATTAGTAAGAAATAAGAAAGTAGGATGATAAAATTACAGATTTGTCAACTGCTTTATAAAATACACATAGATATTATCAATAAGTTAAACTAGTCCACAGTTGCGTGTGGTGCTATGCCCACGGTTGGCCGACACCCACACTAGCAACATTTCTAATAAACGGGTTCTAACATGTAACATGAGATTTTAATTCACTATCAGTAGAAAGTAAAGAATTGACAAATCAAAGATAATAATTAGTAACTAGAAGATAAAAACAATAGAATAAATTTCCTGTAGTATGTAAATTACATAAAGATTTGCTGGTATTGTTTCTGGGAGTAACATCCATAACTCTAAACCATATCTTTAAGGCTAAAAGATTTTTTATATTAGTTACTATGCTGATCAAACTGTACATAACTTTGCTTTCAACATTTTATTAAAATAAAGTAAAAAAACAATACACATAGACTGCAGATTTGAGAAATTTATGTGTACAATATTTTGTAAAACAAGTAATATCCATTCAAGTTCAGTTAAAGCAACAATTAAATTAAATAATCATTAGAGCCGAGTTACCGTGGGTTGCTGGGACTAAAATCTTTTTTAAAACATATTGTTATCTTTATTTTGACAATGATAATGACAGGGACAATATGTTTTATACTGAGATTTTGGGCTCAGAAAACAATGGTTATTATATCAACTTATCTCTTCTTAAGGCTACCTTTGCAATAGCCAAAGTAAGTTTTTACAGGACCACCAAAAATTCATCATCAAAAATTGAGGCCTAAATATGCAAATCGGATAAAATGGTTCAACTCATTTAATTTACCTGAAGATTTGTGGCAATAGTACAAACCTATCCATGTAAGTCAAAAAAAGGGTACCAAATAGAAAATATCAAGAATAAACAAAGAACCATCTTTTAATTAACATATTATCTCATAACTTATACCAAATATATTTTGACACAGTACAATGACTTTTACTCCACATTAAAATAAGAAGCTTATTAGTAAGAAAAATATAACTTTTTATTTTATGTTAAAACTGAAGTAGTTAGCATCATAGTGTTGGTTAAACTTGGTTTTATAAAGGCTTTTATGATAAAATTACAAATCTGAATGAACATAGGACTATATCAAATGACTACAAAGTATCTAATATTAAATTTTAAAATTATACATTCCATGAGAGAAAGAAATCAAGTTTTACTAAAGTATTTAAGGCTTTTTGACAAAAGTTTTAATTTCTTGACATCGTAAGGTAGAACACCTGCTTCTCAGTTTAATGCACCCGCTCAAAACTTTACTCGTATACCTCTTAACTAGCATATTTGTATTTAAACTGCATAAACAATCAAGAAACTTTACAGAAATACTTACCAAGTTTCTTAGTGTGTACAAAATAAAAAAATAGTTTAAAAACATAACATCACACAAATCTATCACTCACACAACACTATCTTTATCATATCGCCATCGCCAATATCCCTGGGCGGGCACACCAACAAGCCAATCGGATTCGAAATCGGAATCGGAAGCAAATTCAAGTTTGACATTAAGCTTGTGTTCGGAAACGAGCACAGATTACACCGAATATACGGTGAAAGGATAAAACTTTCCATCAAAATATAATATCAACCAAAGTAAAGCTTATTGTACAAGACAGTACAAGAAAAATAGAAAACCTCGCCACGAAACGGAAAACCTATGGAACTAATTTTGTAATTGTGTAATTTTTGAGTGCATTATAATTTGATATTCTGTAAAAAAGTGAAACCGCTGAGAAATAAATGTTTAGAAAATTAAAGTAGGATAACTTACAGAAAAACTAGATTTCATTTTAAATAATTTATCATAACTTGATGCAGTGAGAAGTGTTGCTATATTAATGATAATTTTGGCGCCATGGCGCCCTCGCAGAGTTTTTATTATTTACTTTATCAATCATTGAATTTCTACTTTTCTCAAAACAGCGTTCCAGTATTTTACAACTTGCACGTTTCTGGTTACAAGATTTACTTATAAAATTCGGAAATACTACACAAAGTTAAGGTAAAAATATGAAAATTTCACGGAAGAGCCACCTATTGCGCGACTAGTGCAACGCTTATTTTAGTTTTTGAAATTACTGCCATCTAACATTTCTAACGTAAACTACATTTCTAAGTGAAATTAAGTTTAAATACGAGAATATATGCGCTGGAATTAAATTTTCTTGGTCATATTTGTATAAAATATTTTGGTAAAGCAAACACAAGATGGCGTTACGATGCAGATTTAGGAATGAAAATGGTATAGCTATACGGATAAAGACCTGGATGCAGATTGGAAAACAAACTAACGGTAAATAATTTCTGATTCCTATATAAAACCGCAAGTTGTTTGCCCAAAGGCTCCTTGGGTCCTTCAAAAGGTGACAAGCATTACCCAATCCTACACTACATTTAAAATATGTAAGTATAAATCGATTATTTTTGATAAAATACAAAACGTAAATTAATTTTATCAAACATCTGTGATAGTTCCCAGAGAGAGGCCAGCACGGGACTTTGCTGTTGCTATAACGAGCTGTCACCCTACTGAGGGGGTCCGACATAGACACACACTATCTCATATTTTATCTATTTTCACGGATTTCGCGCCATTTCATTATTTCAACGACTCAACTGTAAACATAATGTGACGTTTATTTATTTCCCCAATGTTTAAATACATTTAGGGACTATTTTCTCATGTTTGTAGATTTCACGTAATTGTTGTGTTGATTATAACATGTCATGAACAGTAATCGAAAACAAAAAGCTAAATTTACAAAGGTGAGGGTAAATGTATATTTTTATCCTAATAGTAATAAAATATATAACAAAGAGAAGTCATTAAAAGTTATACTTTCAGTTGTTTTCTGGAATTAAAAAGAAATGTTAAACTAATCGCATAGATTTCTTAAACTTCTTTTTTTTAATTGGCATCCCTTGTGTTACACGGTAGGTTCTCGTACCTATTGTGAAATCTGTAACGACAAAGGCGAGTCACGTGGCGGGACCTTGTGACTCGAGTAAGTCGAGAGAAATTATATTTAGAAATGATTTTTTTTTTAATTTCTAGAACAATGTATACGAAAGTTAGCAGCATGTAACTGGTTTCTCTTAAAGTTAGTGCGCAATATTCACCTTCCCCTTACTTTATAGGGGTTCGTTGTTATTTCTAACGAAAACTTAATCGCGCGTGCAACGAAGTGCCATGAATTTCGCAAGTCGACTTAAACGTTTTGACAAGCGTACGCATTTACATTATATCGTCGACTGTTCACCGAGTCGGAAAACTTACAATTAATATTAAAACATGCGCTATAAAATGAAGGCAAGTAGTCGGAAAGTATTCGCGTCAGTCGAGCTGTGCTTTTGACATGGCCATTATTTTATTATACGTATAAAAGATACCAAGCGACAAAGACAAGACACGCTAATATTAATCTTATGAACAAAGAGTTAGAGACAGAAATGGCATATCATATAATAATTCAGAGGTTGAAAACGTTCCTCTATGTCCAAGGCGATGAGCAGAACGATGCAAATGATGAGAGTCCGGGTTTTGTTGTACAAAATGTAAAACGGGTTACAGAAATACAGTTCTTCTTCCAAACATATGTGATTTGTTATTGTGTCGATTCTTAACCCGAAGATTAAATAGATTTTGATTAGAGCAACTGTTATGGTTGAAGAGTCGACGTAAAGGTGATTCGACATTGTAATATTGTTTTCATATCAAGTCTATAGTTAAATCAATGTATACACAAATATATAGCGCTATTCACAGTGAAAGCTAGATATAACAAAATTAGTTTGTCTACGCAATAGTCTTTAAATTCATGTAAGATTTAGTTACATTTAGATTTGCCTTTTATATTTATTATAAAATATCAACGTAGAGAAATAGAGGTCGAAGCGAGGCCAGGGCCGCTGGGGGCGCATCGGAGTATCCACAATTTCACATCATCACTCCGTCCACCAAAGCAATCAGTCCGAGTGCATACGTTCGTATGTAAATGGGTCCAGAGATACCGAGTTTTCTAATGTAATTGACAGCTAAAATGGAATTGTTTCGACTTCGCAATCTATGGACTCTAACGAAGGGTTTACCCCCATAAGGTTTAATAAACGCTCAACGAGGGGTTCATTTTGTTAATATACGATTTAAATATTCAACTCGAGTGTTGGTATTGATAAGATCGGGGTTAAAATAAGAATTTCTTTGTATTACTACGGTCTCATTTAAATATTTTTTAACTGTAAAAAGTTTGTATATATTCTACAAATTCTATATTTCGTACTGGATGATAATAAATTATTCTAAATTTTTACGCAACAAATTCTATTTTAATACCATAATATCGTAGAAATAACCAATTAAAGGAGCCGATAAAACTGAAAATAGAATCTGAATTGTTCAACCTATTTTACTTATCTCCCACGGCTTTTTCTTGTTACGTTACGTAGGAATTAATATGAATATTTCTGTAAACGACTATTGACTAAAAGAAATCTAATCAGGTACTACATTTTTCCATGATTTCAAACTTTTTAAACAGTTAGCTAAGACTTGTCTTAAGAACCGCAGCGTGTTCTCATGAGATTTAGTTCGATTCCATCGTATTAGCAGATTGGATGACCAAGCTGACGGTCGCTATAAAATCGGCAGCGTGAAACGTTTCAAGACACTTCATTGAACACCCCTTTATCCTTTTCAATTCTTTCTTTTATTTTTAAATTTATTTTTTAATAATATTAATTTCAAAACTACGACCAAACTTACATGTAACATAAATAACGTCAAAAAATATAGATTTTAAAACATAAAGGTTGAATGAATAGATTGAAATACAAAAATATTATCAGCAATTTGTTCGTATGTTGTATCGTAACGAATAGTAAGATCTTATTTATAATATAGTTCTTTATTAGAGACAATTCATTAAAGATTTAAGCAGAGCTGTTTATTACAACAATGACTTGACATTTATCACCGTTTATTAAAATAAATTTAGTTCAATGGTATAAAAGTGAGAAAAATTAAGGCAGGGAAGTGGAGCGAGATGGGCCATGCTTATTGCTCAATTGTGTAATCCATTTCGAGTTAAAGACGGATGTTAGCTGCAGTTTTATGACAATAGCTTGCGTTAACGACCTCTTTGCCGTTCATTTAGTATAAAAGTACATGTTCCTGTAGTTTGTATAAAATGGAGTAGTACGTTATATCGTAATTTGAGTTTGAAGTGTTCCGGTAGAATGGCAATATGTTTTTATTTCTCAATTAATGTAGCGATATGAGGCTGAGGAAAGTCTGTTTTGTATTTATAGATCAGCATTTTTTTCTAATCCGGTGAGTATAAGTCGAAGTTAATTATGCTAGCTCACTAGCGCCCTGTCGATGTCAAAATAGTGCGAGAAGATTTTTGATAACGGATTAACCGCGATAACAGCGCCTCTCTAACTAGCCCAGATAACCTTTTCATGCTATGTTTACGTTTTTTTGCTGTTCTAATAAATATTTTATACATAAAATATAATCTCATACATATTTAAGCATTTGATATAGTTAGTTTGATTGTGATTTATTTGTTTTTATACATTTTAGTAGAAAATACTTTCATGAAACAGTTTTACAGCTGTACGTTCGAAGTCGGTGGCGTTTCGTGACCGTCTAGCGTTGCAATGGTTTAGCACGTTGTAAATTGTACCGTAAAAAATACAATGTTGCCATCATTTCGGCGGCCCACACAAATCTTGCACTATAATTTATTACACAGGCAACCCCGAAACAATGGCGTAATGCATTATTAAGTATAGGGTTTTATAACTACATATTAGGTTAGTTTATGATTTAAGATACACATCATATCTATAGAATATTTTTTCCGACAAATGTTATATTGCGTGTCATTAAATTAAGTTTGTAACAATTATTCTTTTATTTATAATGCCAATAGACTACATTAATTTTAAGCATTATAGTAACTAACTGTCACGCGCGACTCTGTCCGCACGGTATTTAAAAAAAAACTGAATTAGTAGCCTACGTGTTCTTCCAAATTATGTTCTACATTTTTGTCAAATTGCAGCGTGGTACATCTAGACTTGCTATAGATACCTTCAAACAAACATCCATCCATCCATACATCCAAACATTCGCATTCTGTGTTAAGTATGCTTAAACTAGGGATAAACATTGTACAAAGTATAATAACTTGGGCAAAGATTTATGCAAAAATGTAACAGGCATTCATGAAATAATTACGGTAATTTCGCAATTTCATATATGATTATTTTTTAATTAATATTTTGTCTAAACTAAATAAATAATACTTGATTGGATCTGTGTTTTAATTTGGTATTCCAAAGGTTGATCTTCATATAGTGAGCACTTTATTTATCCCTTGGCGCTGTTTAATGCGTTGTTTTAAAGCCTTAAGGTCCGATTTACCACTTGTGCTTTGGATGAAGATTGAGCCAGGAGCCCTAACAGTTTTTTTGTGTAGGTGTAAATCTTAAAGCGCATTTACGAGCTTCTAAGTTACGGTGCAAGGGATAAAAGGTTGGCGATTGTAATAAGTATTAAGTAAAAAAATAGACACTCGGTAGGGACATAAACGACCTGACAAGGACAATGATTAAAAATAAAATATGGATTTAAGTAGAATGTTCCTGAAATTTTGGCGTTTTTTAAATTAATTTGTTTAAACTTTATAATTACTCCGGTATCGGCACTGATCAGTTTTGAACTCATCGACAGCCTTTCTTCAGGGTCCTAAATACACGTGAGCTTCATATTTAGTTTAGGAATCTGAAAAATTCTGATATTTTAGACATCATATAGCCTCTTTATCCTTATTACAATACTTCTGATTGATCATAAGTTGTATTAATAATTGAATCATGTGAACAATTTGGACCACTAACAATCGCTGGCCGATGCCATAACAGCCATGAACAGTAAAACAACACTTTTAAGGGGATCATGAAAATTTTAACGTCCACACGGTCAAGATTTAAGGGCGCGGTCAAAACGGATGCCTCATTTTTATAATAGCTGTTTCCCTGCTAAGTATTTCCTAATGTATAACACGACATAAATATCATTGTTAATGATATATTCTAATGTGTTTCGATTACTCTTAATATAAAATCTTACTAATATTATAAATGCGAATGTTTAGATGGATTGATGGGTGGAGATGGATATTAAGAACAAATATAGAACAGAGTCTGGAAGAACTCATAGGCTACTTACAAAGTTTTTCTTTAATTTGCACGGAGTCGCGGGCAAAGGCTAGTAATTTATAACTAAGGTAAATTCTACTTAATTAAATTTGTAAAAAAATCTAGGAATACCAAAAATATATTATTTTTAAGATTAAAAACATTAATATTGCATCATTAGGTAGATACAAAAATATTATTCTTGTATAAAAATGTGTTTTTATACATGTCTTTCGAAGCTGGTAATTTTTGATAACGTCAATATTTTGGAACTATTTTATCTATATCTACGTTTAAATTTCTTTTTTGTAACGGTTCTATAAAATGTAATAAAATAAATTGAAAAATAGAACATAAATAGGAAAACAATTTTATGATTAACACAACTCAATATTTGATAAAAAAAATTGTACATTCCATTTACATGGGGAAAAAATAAAGTTATGAAACGAAGGTTTTTTTGTAATGTTTTACTTTTTTTATCAATTTCCTTATTTTCAGCTGTATCAGGTATTATGTTAATTTTATTTAAAAAAATCGTATTACTATAATATTTTTTCTACTTTTATATATTGTTTGATAAATACCACTATCGATGTAATAGATAATAGCTTTATGCCATTTTCTTGTAATTGATATTTACCGTTAATAGTTTCAACTAGCAGTCGCCCGCGACTCCGGCTGTTGGATTAAAAAACCTAATTAGTAGTCTATGTATTCTTGACTATGTCTTACGTCTTTACCAAATTTCAGCCGGATCCGCTCAGTCGTTCTGAAGATACCTTCAAATAAACATCCATCCATCTAAAAATTCGCTTTTATAATATTAGTAAGATAAATATAATAAGATTAAGTTAAACATATATAATTTACAATTATTCGAATGAAAAACAAAATCCAAATGAATTTAATATTTTATTACTTTTTATTCAAGCTCTGAATGTTACATTTATGAGTCAATACGCGTGATACTTTCCGTGTCAAATTAGACTTCCATTAGAAATGACATTTAAAAAAGAGATTCAAAAAGAAAGAAAAGAAAATTAAATCCAATTCAACTTACTAATATTAGAAAAGTATTGTTAAGTTGAAGAATTATATTATTATATAATATGAATTTCATTTTCCAGTTGAATCATTGAAAAATACCAAGTCTATGTATGTTTTTCAAAATTATTTTAGTAATATAATTTGTAAATACCATTTATTTATAACATTTTTCATTATTTAGACTTCGTAAAAATGTTAGAAGGCAAGGCGAAGACGAGCAACCAACAACAGAAGAAAAGTAAGTAAAAAATATTTGTTAAATACAACTTGAAAATTAACTTTTAATACTTATATTTATTTAAATATAAGCTGGAATTAATCATTAAATGTAATATAAATGATAATATAAAAATCTAGAGAATTAGTCTGCGTCGGATCTTATTAACTGGGAACCTAAAATTCATAATTTCTTCGTGCACTTTATTTCGTAGATGTTAAGATTCCGCTAAAAAAGTTTAATTTTACAAAAACAAGGACATTTGTGTTTACTCTGGTATTTATTTCATGAAATATTTTTTTATTAAAGCGAGAAATTTCAAGATGAGGAAGAAGTAGAGCTGCCTTCTACTTTCGACCCTTACAACGTTAGTATACTGCATATCCACATTACGCTCATTGGCAAAATATGAAGATATTAAAGTTAAAATAGATTCGCAATTTTCCAATTTCATTGGAATTTTATTATAGTTGTAAAAGCGCAATTTAATGTAGAAAAACATAAAAGAAATAAAATCATAGATTATATTAATAACTTAAAATGTTCATATTATGCTGACAATCCTGTCAGCATAATATTTACTGTTCTTACTTCTTACTAATAATATAAATGCGAATGTTTAGATGTATGGATGGCTGTTTGTTTGAAGGTATCTCCAAAACGACTGAACACAACTGGATGAAATTTGGCATACATATAGAACATGGTCTGGAAGAACAAATAGGCTAATTATGTTTGTTTTTAATTCCGTGCAGACTGTGTTGCGAGCGACAGCCAGTCTTCCTTACATGTCTATCAGCCGTCATATCTAAATTTAAACATCTATAATTTCTTTGTTATTTTAGATACAAGCGCAATTAAAGAAGGTTGCTACAAAATTTCCGGATGTCAATATAACGATAGAAGTTATCGGTCGTACTGTGGAGTACAACGATATAGTTTTATTAAAAGTAAGCGAATTACAAAATCCCTCTCGTAGAGGAAAGTACGAGGATACTTCGTATGAGAAGAAGATAATTTTCATCGTCCACGGTTTGAGTGTTAAAGGTATAGATTCAATACCCTGCCTCTCTGAAGTGTCGTATTTCCAAACGCTTCTTCATTATTATATCGAGTTTTTGGATAAGTTTGATATATATTTAATACCTATGGCCAATCCTGATGGAATAGCGTATCCGGTAAGTATTTTATTTTAACTTTGGTATCATCAGTTCTGCTAATCATACTTTTTACTAATATTGGAAATGTTTAGATGGATGGATGGATGTTTGTTAGAAGTTATCTCCGGAACGGCTCTACAGATCTTGATGAAATTTAGTACAGATATAGAACATATTCTGGAAGAACACATAGGCTACTAGTAAGTTTTTATTTAATTCCATGCGGACAGAGTTACGGGCGACTGCTAATTAGAAATAATTAATCAAATAAAAGATAGCTATAAATCTGTCGTAAGCTTAACTCGATTGCTTCTATTATATCTTTAACTTACTACGCGTACTTTACAGCGAGCATTTTGGAATAAAAATGTATCTCCACAAAAAGCTTGTCCAGGGGTGGCATTGGATAGAAACTTCGATGTAGCGTGGAATTTTACTAAGCTGATTAGTTCGTGTAGCCAACATTACCCAGGGTTCATGCCCTTTTCTGAACGAGAGACGCAAGCTATAAGACGGATATTCCATTACCATCACCATAAAATAATCGCATATATTAATGTACACGGAAATGGCTTTGATGAGAAAACTTTCAAGGTAAAACAATTGCAACACGTAGATCATTACTTATTTTATAGTTTGTTAAGTATTCTATTGGTGTAGTTGATTCGTCTCACTAAATCTACACTAAAAATCTTCCTTACTGACGAATATCTCCGAGTATTGTAATAATTGGACAGTATGCAGAAGCCATTAAATATTACACCGTTGTTTTGTAAAAAAGTGTACCATTCATGCAGTTAATTCGATTACAGCAAGGTTTGATTGGTTAGTTTGGAATTAATTAAATCGCAAATAATAATATAATGTTAAAAAGTACCTTACGCGTTTGCTGACTTGCTGTAGCTCAGTATACTTCCCCACTGAGGGGCTTAGAGCCTACCCTAAGTTAGGGGTGACTAAGTCATAGTCAACCACGCTGGCCCAGTGCGGGTTGGTTGACTTCACCTATATCTTTGAATCTCTTCTCAGATATGTGCATCACGATGTTTTTCCTCGCCGTAAGAACGTCGAATAAATGTACATATTATATGTCAATCGGAAATCGATAAACACATTGGTAAAAGACGGGATTCGAACCCAGGACCTGCAGATTGCAAGTCAATTGCTTAACTCCTGAACCACCGACGCTTTAGTATTATATTGTTATTGCATAAATTTATCACTATACTTCCAAGTTACGCCTGTAACGAATATCGGTTTAAATTATATATTTTTTAATTTAATTCTGTTCAGACAATAATGTTTGAAAAATCATTTAGTTTTTGATATGTACTTAATTAACCTTTTGAATGCTAGGGTGAAGCAGTATTGTACCCGAAAGGTTATACAGAATTTCAAGAAGATGATGACCAATATATCGACTTGAAGGGAGAGGTTGACGAGGCGATCAGAAATGCTAGCTTTCGTCTGATGGCGGTTACAGTCGACACTCTTTACAGCTGGTACGGCATTATCTGTGGCGCTAGTGTCGACTATGCTTCTACGGTAATACAAACATTAATTTTACATTTACGACTAGTGACATTTTCCCGTTTCCTTTTCGTCACACCCTTATTATCCTTCTTGTTTCTAAAAAAAATGGCAACACATCTCCAGACGTCACTTATTATACAAAAAAACACGTTCCTTGTTACATATTTTATTGTATAAAATGAACTCGCTAGGCGTCCGTGGCACTTAAAGTGTTAATATGAGGCAATGTCTCTTTCAGGTATTTGGTGTACCTTTCTCTTTGGAATTTGTGATGCAGCCTTATTCCGCTGTATTTAACTACAACGCATATCAAAACGAGGTGGCATACGATTCATTGAACGCGATATGGGGTCGTATAATTCGTGCCGTCTTCCAGTATATATGGGATAGCTCTCGATACATAGAAAAGAGACGCCTCTCTAAACTTATTAGGCATCCAAGAAAGTTTCAATTTAGAAAGCATAATAGAGTTTGATTTTAATTACTTACAAATTATTTTAATTAAAATAATACATGGATTAACGCAAATCAAATGTTTATGTGTATCTTTCTCAAGTAATAAAAGAGAATAAAGTGTACTTTAGATTACAAGATGGCGTCCTGTTAGTCTGGCAAAAAACCGAATGTAATGATAGTTAAAAAAATATATTTATTATTAGAAGTCAAAACTGGACTCACGAAATGGAGTTTTGTCACTTTCTCTTCCACTTACACCTTACCTTACTTGGTGCGTCAACGAAACATTTTCCATAAACGTTAGTTAACCTTTTCGCTTTGTTTGCAATACAATACGCGTAATGTAGTATCAAAAATATTATAAGAGTTTATTAAATACGTAATGTGCATTGTACAACTATTTTGTTTCTACAATTAATTCTTTATAGTACAATAAAGTAAGTGTACAAGTGTGTCAGTTTAGCTGCTAATGCTGCATACGAAATAACCCAAAGAAAGTAAAATTTTGTTACCTTAGTAGTCAAATACCATAATGCTTGGAATGTAATCCGGGTCATAGCAGTTTCAATTTAGGACATAATATATAATCAAAATATTTATTATAACTAATGCAATTTTTAACAATAAACTAACAAAGAATCTAATGCCTTAAATATATGATATAAAAGAAATATTAAAAAACGAATAATTTACAAAAATATTATATTAAAAGGAGTCCCTTTAGGCAATATATAATCTAATATATATAATTGACATTTATACTGACTTTACCGTCACAAAACAGTTATGCATTCCGTCAATTTATAGTAGGACTAGGTATACTAACTATCAGAATTGCTACTGAATATGGAACTAAATGTCAGATTTAACTTCGGTCGGATTGTAAACTGGCGAAGTGAACAAACGATCGGTAACTTTACACGTAGATTATACATTGTTGGCGCCATCAAAAGTATATACAGGACCTAAATTGCTTCTTACTAATATTATAAATGCGAATGTGTGTATGTATGGATGGATTTTTATTAGAAGGTGCAAAACAGCTCAACGGATCTCGATGAAATGTATCTTTATGTAGAACAGTCTGTAGGAACACATAAGGTACAAATTAAGATTTATTTAAATCGCGGACGGAGTCGTGGGCGACAGGTAGTAGTATATAATAAGAGATTAAACACAATATTAAAGAGATGGGAACAATGACGCCCGTTAGTGTGTGGGCGACGTGGCGGTGCGGCGCCGATACCATCAGTGTCACTCTAGTTCATTTAACTCGACATGTTCACAATCACAATCGCTTACTTTCACACGCGGTTTCGCTTATGGAATTAAAATTAACACTTATCTGTTTTTTGTAGCTAGTTGTTAAATACTCTCCTGTTTGTACCAATTTAAAACCAAAACTATTAACATACAAATTAAAAGCATAATTAACTAATCACTTAACATAAAAGAATCAATTAACAAATAAAATCTTATAACATTTATTTAAAAAAAATACAAAATTAAAAATGTATAAACATAACATGGCTTTACGTTATAATGAATTTACCGATAAAATTTTAAAAATAAAAAAAGGAAAGTTATTGATTAAGTGAAAAAATTGTCGTAAAACTTTTCACGGTAACCATTTTAATTAAGCTTAAATAATCGTGATGTTATGGCAATCAATGTGGTCCTTAACTGGATATCTGGCTAATTAGGGTGAGAGAACCGTTACGGTAATTTGGAGATTTGAGACTACTTCGTTGTGCGCGTGCGCAGTTAGTGCGCGAGAGGCCGCGCGGATGAACGCTTGCGCGAGCTCTTAAGTTACATCAAAAACATACCTGTATATTTATTTTATTTATTTAAATCAAATTAAATTATTTTAGTCTTTTAAGTGACAGTTTTTAAAATGGCTAACAAAATTAACAGTTTAATTTTCGTATGGGGTAAGTGACTTTTTTAAAAACATTAAAAAGAAAATCACTAAAATATATTAAATTTACTAAGGCAATTAACACGTATACTATTTTAAAAATAATATTTAATTATTTAATGTGACAAATTAATATTATATATATTATAGTTTAATTAAAATTAATCGCATCTGAAAGAATGAAAAAAAAATCTTAACATTTATACACAAATCACCATTCTTTAGTCACAGAACCTAGTTAACAATGTGTGTTCAGTTCCGCTTGTTCCATATAGGACGTCCACTTTCTCTCAAATGATTTTATAATGAACAATATATCGCCTTGGTTATAATATACTATGAATCAAATGATAGAACAAAATTTTAATCATTAAAAATGATTACACTTTCGTTCGAAGTATTTTTTAATGATTTTAAGATCATTAGTCTGTTGCCCATTAAAAATCTTACTAATATTATAAATGCGAATGTTTAGATGGATGGATGGATGTTTGTTTGAAGGTATCTCCGGAACGGCTTAACGGATTACAATGAAATTTGGCACGGATATAGAACATAGTCTGGAAGAACACACATATACATATTAAGTTTTTTTTTATTCCGCGCGGACGAAGTTGCGGGCGACAGCTAGTTATAAACATAAAATCATGTTGGCAATATTATTAGTAAGCATCTAAATATTATTTGTACATTATTTTAAACTATTAAAGATTAAGTAGCATTTTGGGATCGTTTTATACAGCATTTATACAGCCCTAGAAAAATATTTTGTTTATAATTTTATTTTGATAAAAAAACCGGTGAAAAGCAAAATGTTTCCAGTTTTAAAGCTTAGAAGTTAATAATGTTACCAGATTAAGTAAGTCGTTTTCAATCCATGTGTACATTAAACTGTTGTTAATATAAATAGGAAAGTACCTTTTTACGCCGTATTTTTGTTAAGTGTTTTAAAATCTACCAGTTACAATTGTATAGTGTGATAACAGACTAAATTAATAAAAAATCTTTCAAAATTACTTATTAAAATGAATTAAATGACGACCAGACCAGATGCTATTTGAATAAAACGATTGTTTGAAAAAGAAGTATGTCGCAATACTATAACTATAGTGTTATCCTCAGTATTGTCGTTGATGGCTACTAGTTTCACAAAATAAACACGAAACTATAGTTAAAAAAGGGTTTTGACAGACAGACGGACGGACAACGAAGTATTCATATAACGGTTCCCTTTTCTTCCTTTCGATGTAAAATAAAATGTCCATAAAAATTGCAATTACATTAATTATGTTTATTTTTTTAAGAGCAAAAAAATAAGCTATATTTCTGCGATAGTAGGAAATAAAAGCGGTCGCAGTGACCAGGATTACATGAGCGTAACAGAAATATCTAGTTATTGTATTTAATAAACAGCGTGTTAAAAACAATGTTCTATTACTCGTATTTTCCATGACGATGTTATCGCGTGAAATTAATCAGATTTTCTTACTACCATAAGATTTATGCTACATCAAGAATTATTTGTTACTTCAAAGTACAGTTAAAGAATAACAAGCATTCAATGTTTTTTAATTTTTTTATATTAAAAACTATGTCCGAGTGCTCAAATAATACGGAAAATCATAAATTACAAGATAACCAGTGCAGCCGTTCATGAATTTCAATAGAAAAACTGATATATAAACACGGCTAAACAATCACGTGGCGGCACCGACTAGTTTCGAGCCCATCGGGGGCCCTTCATCAGGATGAATGGTACTGGTATTATTTCACGGAAGCGGCCCGTGATTTAGCCGTGCTTATATATCAGTTTAGTATAATGTCTCACGAAAGTTTGAATAATTTAATTTCAATAGAAGATCAAATCGTATTTAAAAAAAACTTGCTGATTGTTTTTTCTAAACTACCATTGGCTAAGCGAGCCAGAGTTTAAGATGTATGAAAAATCATATCAAAGAAGGATTTATAGTTAAGCGCTGTTTTCTCATTTCGTTACTTCCGCAGCGTGAAATAAAAAGATACTTTTTATTTTACTTGTTCTTGTATTCTTTGGTGACCAGCAATACTTAATGGTGAACATATAAAGAAATGTGGTAATAACATAGAGAAATCAAAGCACCAAATAATTACAATAAATTAAACGTAGAACATTGATCGTCTCCGGCCACAGAGGTCAGATTATTTGCGTTGAGCGATTCTTTAATTTATAAGGACATTTATCGTGTTTGGCTTCGGGTAATTGAAGTCTCTTTACATCGGCCGACGCGATTTGGCTTCGCCCGGACCAATTCCGTACCGATTGATGTCAATAGGGCTGCTCTTTGATCGAGCAAATGAATCCCTGATAATTTTAATTTAATAAAAGACGAAGTTTTTCGATTGATATTAGCTGCATAGGCCGGCGAGAGAAAATTAAAGTCAAATTATAAAAGACGTCTCTTTGATGGGATTATTACTTCTTGGTAAATTATAATTTTAGTATAAAAAAAATAATTTTGATACTTGTCAGTATTAATATATAATAATTTTCTGTTCTGTTCATTTTAATATAATTTGATTTTATATGACTTCATCTTAAAATATCATAAAGATTATTTAATTAATTTTAATGAAAGCGCCAATAATTTTGTTATTATACAACGCACAATCCAGAGATATTAAGAGTGCTTATTTTATTGTGGAACAGTAAACTATTTATCTATGCATTTTTATTATGTTTTTTTGTACGTTAGAAATTGTGACAGTTTACATACACGCTTCAATTTTGGTACAAACTAACTTCAAGTCTAACAGTAACCGTCCAAAATTGAGTTGTTATAGTTAAATATGACGTCAATTTGACGATTGTTAAAATAGTGCAACGAATTTTTGCGCAACCGTAGATTTAACTGATGTCAAGGCGCTGGTTAAAGATATAGTTAATTGATGCAACTAACCCGTAGCCTCATATAATCTTAAACAAATAAAAATAAAATAACTAAAACAACGGGCTCGCGACGAATCTTACCTTCTCATAATTTGTAAAAAGCCATTTTTTTATTAAAAAAATCCCAAACATAGTAGGATATTATAGCTTTCTTCGCTCGCCCTGATAAGAGGAACGACTGTATATTACAGATTATATGTACCTCTCAACCTTTAGGTATTATAATATTTTGGAGGCTTGATACTTAGTATCGAAATTTCACGAATGTCTTTTGTTTAAGGAATAATTGGACTATGGACACAAGTAGGCTGTGGAGAGAGTAACGATAAATATGACAAGTAAGTTAAATTAAGTTAATTTGTCATATATATATATATATATATATATATATATATATATGTGTGTCCTTCTCCTGGCTCTAAGCTACCTCCTCACCAATTTTTAACAAGCCGTTCTTGAGTTATAAATAGAGTAACTAACACGACTTTCTTTTATATATATATACTACTATTTATTCATTTTTTCGAATTTATGCCTTGAAGAGCTACTATTTATTTAACTTACTTATATTTTTATTGCTTATTAATTATAAATGCGAATGTTTAGATGGATGTGATGTGGATGGATGGGCTACACTAATTAAGTTTTTTATATATCCACGCGGACGGAGTCGCTGGCGACGGCTAGTATAATATAAACAAAAAAAGTTTAACAAAAATATTTACGTCAACTTTTGGTGAATGTTGCTTTAATTTTTACATTTCTTGTAAAAATATTTTTTATTTAATTTTTAGTTACACTCTCTTTCGGATATACCCTACAGAGGAGTCACAATTTGAAATCATAAAGCTATTACAAACGTCAAATAATAGCATAGAAGTGCTAAAAAAGAGTCGCGGGTACAACGACAGTACTGATGTATTGGTCCCACCAGATCGACTACAAAGTTTTGAAGAATTAGCAAAAGAAAATAATTTTAACTACGACCTGAAAAATCAGTACGGCAGGTATGAAATTTCAAATGTATTAAAGTCAAATAAATGATCTGTGCGATCTTAAAACCTATTGAATTTGCTTAAAGTTGAAATTGCAGTATACCAAAATAATTAACTCAATATTTCACAGATATGGTAAGTTATCGATGTTTCTGTGGCATATCTAAAATTACCGAATACACGTCTATTTCAAAGCAATTTTGTGCAATTGGAAAAATACTGCAGCATTCTTTGACTTATCAATCTCTATTAAGTTTAAAACTATTAAAAGAGGAATTTTGTTTAGTAAAAAAATCTTTTACAATGTCTACATATCATAAGAAATATTATATGTTTGATAATAATTCTAAGATGAAAATAAATATAGTATTATAGGTTTCTACTTAATTTTGATTGTAAACATATAAACAAACAAAAAATGATTAACTGTATTATGTTTTGTATTTAAGGTCATTCGAGTCTCCTGAGAGGGCACCGAGACGGAGAGTTCTCAGAGGCTTCAATATTTACGAATACCATTCGTTTGCTGCCGTTAGTATTACTAATTTTATGATTTAATGCATTAGTTCAAGTGGAACCAATTTTTAATTAGAGCCAATAGTATGAACTAGAAGAAAATTCTCTAAGCCATTGTACAATTTTTTTATGAGAAACAAATTTTATACATCTTTAAAATTGTTGTTGATACCAAGTATGTCATAATCATATTGTTTATTTTTGTGCAATTTATCATCGTCATCAGCTCACTATATGCCAACATTGAGGGGGGTCGACGCTTACACTAAGTTAGTGATGACGAGGCCGTAAACAACCACGCTGGACTAATGCGAGTCGACTTCACACATATCTTTGAATTTCTTCGCATATATGTGTAGGGTGCGCGACGTTTTCCTTCACCGTAAGAACATCAGACAAATGTACATATGTAAATCAAAAATCAAGAAACACATTTGTACACAGCGGGATTCGAAAACTAAGCCACCGAAGCTCTACATGTAAATGCGTGCAATTTGTAATTTTATTAAAATAACATCGTTTTTCAGATCCAAGAGTATATTGAGACCATGGCAAGTAAACACCCGGAACTGATCAAGTTACAAACGTTAGGATCAAGTTATCAGGGGCGAAAAATGAAACTTGTGAAGATATCGCAGAACCCTCACGCGGGGAACCCGATTATATTCGTAGATGCAGGTCCGTACAAGACTTGGAAGTGGCTTTAATTAATTAAATCTTATTTTTGTCCCTTATTCTTTTGTGATTAGCTTTATAATGATCTTATATATTGTACTCTACTGTGATATATTATATTTTGTTCAACGCTTACTAAATGTGGAAGTTCATTGCCAATGGTGAGCAATATTTGGGTAGTGAAAACCGATGGTTATAGCTGATGGATGTAAGAAAGTATCTCCGGAAGGGATTCATGAATCTCGCTAAAACTTTGCATAGATGTAAAACATAGCTTAGAAGAATATATGGGCTACTAATTCAGTGTTCTTAGCTTGGCGTTAAGCGCACATATATAATCTTTGGGTTCACCTAAAGAGTTACTCCGACAATTGTTAAAATGATAAGCATAAAGTGGCAAGTTACAATTGTATGTGGTTACAGGTATCCACGCTCGCGAGTGGGTTGCGCCCGCGATGGCCCTGTACCTCATCCACCGGCTGGTCATGGACCCCGAAGCGAGGAAGCGGGAGTTGCGCGGCGTCGACTGGTACGTCCTGCCGGTCGTCAACCCCGACGGCTACGAGTTCACTCGCTCCAGTAAAACTGTAAGTACATGTTTATGAAATAGAGGAAGTATCAGGAAGTTTATAGAACAAGGACGTAACCTGGCAAGTTGCAACACAGATTGTGTGTTATGTCAAAAATTGCTTTCATTGTTTCAAGCCCGTTTATTTTCGTTTTAATATTATCTTTAAGTATAAACCTTCTCTGGTATCCTAAGAATATTCTACCAAAATGTTATTAAAATCTATACAGTGGTTAACGGTGGCGTGGGAGACAAACATATGTACATCATTGAATTTGTTCTGTCAATTGAGATGCGTGATTTATCGCAGTTATAATTTTTTTTGTATGTTATATAAAATAAAGTCTAAATTATTTCATACTTAAATACAAATGAAAATAAAGATGCAATGAATTCCTTTTATGGTTTGCTCAACTGTTAAAAGACAGTAGGGTACACTTTTTATATCATTTTAGACCTAAAAGTTAGCTAAAAAGTAGATTTATAGTATTAGTTGTAAACTAGTTTTTGTATCTATCTATTTCGGTAGAATAAGACGGGAAAGATAATTTTAGATTATTGGCCGGTAACATGCGACCAGTATAACCAGTTTTAGCGAAATGACCATATAAACAAACTTATGAATCATACTAAAATTATTAAAAACATTGTTTGTCTTGAAGGTAATAAAATGTTCGTTAAGGTTAAATTAAAAGGGTGTTAACGCTTATAATTGTTTTTAAAATTCTAAAGAATGTGAATTTGATTCAATAGAGAAACTTACCTTTTTCTAGAATCGTCTATGGAGAAAAACAAGATCTAAAAGCCCTGTCTCTAATTGTTACGGAGTTGATGGTAACAGGAATTACGGTTACCAATGGGCCGTCAGCGGAGTCTCAAAGAACCCATGCGATATGGAGACGTACGCTGGTCATAAACCGTTTTCGGAGCCTGAGACACAGATGGTACGAGATGTGATGCTGTCAAACGCAGATCGTATAAAGCTTTACGTATCATTACACGCTTATGGTCAGTATTTAGTGTACCCATGGGGTTACACGGCGGAGTTCTTGCCGAAGCAATGGAGGAAATTGGATTCGTTAGCAAGGAAAGTATCACAGGCTGTTCAGAGTGCTGGTGGTCAGCCGTTTAAAGTGATGAGCGCAGGACAATGGTACCCGGCGGCGGGTGGAAGCGATGATTTCGCATTTGGCGCAGCTCATGTACCTTACTCTTATACTATGGAACTTACAGATGGATATGAATTTGTATTCCCTGAGAGCCGGTTAAGAAGTACATTACCACAATTGTATGAAGGATTCAGAGCGTTCGCTTCTGAGATTCGCAACGAGTTCTCTAACAAACGTTTGAGAGACCACGCGTCGTAAAGACTGAATGATTTCTGCAATCTTTGTAATAAAGTGTTGAAACTTATATTGTATTTTATTTATAACTTGAATAAACTTTATAGATTGTGATATAAATGTTTATAACATTTGCTATATGTTTTTGATTGTAACATATTCAATTACATCAGAGATGAAGTCGAAAAATATATACATTATAATATGTTTTTCATTAGCCGGTACGATATTATACAAATATTTTAGTAAACTGTTAGGAAGAAAATCTACACTAGCCTTACTAAAAAGTCGACGTTTTTGTCTCCTCACTATTCATTCTGACACTGGACTTTGTAACGAAACAAATTCTAATTTTAAAAATACATATTTGTAAGCTAATGATAGACATTAATTTACTTGCTATGTTTTTATTATAGGATTTATAGAGTTTGTTGTACTTCAATATTGTGGGTAAGTAAAATTCATTCTGTTACCTTAATAATTATTACACAAAAGATTCTTGTAATTATCAATATTTCCGAATGGAAACCACTGATTAGTCCTTTTTAGTACGCGTGGACTATGGACGTTGTTTAATTAAATTGTGTTTCTTTTTTTATTTCAGATGTAAAGAAATGAATAGTTGCTATTCAAATATGTTAGATGATTTACTAAACGCCAATGAAGTTCCTTGCGTTGAAAATGCAGAAATGGGGAGCACTGCTGTAAGATATTTCATGCGCTGATCGTTTTATTTATGCCCGTTGATGATAATTTCTAAGTATTGTTAGGATGTGGATCCGGATATGAGCCGCTATATTGACTCAACACTATCCTTACTAGGGTGTCTACGTTTGTGTCCCCTCATATTCATTCTGACACTGGACTTTGTAACGAAATCACGTCATTCGCGCCAAAGAATTATAAAAAATAATGTCTAAAAGTATCCCTAACTAATATTACAAATACGAATTTTTGGAATACATCGATGGACGGATGTTTGTCCAAAGGTATCTCTAGAACAGCTGCATGGATGTCGCTGAAATTTGGCATAGATGTAGAACATAGTTTGGAAGAACACTGAGACATTTAAGTTTATTTTTAATGTTGCGCTGACGGAGTCGCGGGCGACAGGTAGTATTTTATAGATAAAAGTTCAATAGTGTGTCCAAGAACTGTCGGTTTAAATTTTAGTATATTATTTAGTTTAAACATTTTCATATGCTCTTATTAGAATTACATTATTACAAGAAATTAAAAAAAGGGTCTTGACAGACGGACGGACGGACAACAAAGTGATCCTATAAGGGTTCCGTTTTTTTTTCTATGAGGTACGGAACCCTAAAAAGTACTTGATTATGATTTACATTTTAATTTATTCGAATGCAGATAACAATCTACTTAAAGGCTATTGAAAAGTATTGCGGTAGATTCGTATCAGTTGATAATCAAACATTAACTTTTCAAAAACGAAATTTATATGAGGTAAGTTGTTGAATTATTTTTTAAGTTCATTAATTTCATATTACTAATATTATAAATGCGAATGTTTGGATGGATGGATGTTTGTTTTAAGGTATCTCTAGAATGGCTGCATGGATCTCGCTGATATTTGGCATAGATATAAAATATAGTCTAGATGAACACATACTTATTAACATTGTTTTTAATACCGCGCGGACGGAGTCGCGTGCGACAGCTAGTATTTAAATAAAATGTATTGTCAATTTAATTATTACGATGATATATTGATAGTTTTATAACCAAACAGGTTTTATTAAAGCATCCTCATGACAATGCGACAGTGAGGAGTGGTAGGCCCGTTATTTTGCTAGAAGCGGGCCAACAAGCAGGTATAGAGCCTGTCAACTTTGCTCTGTTTGTCATTGAACAGCTTGTCGCTTGCAAAGAGAATCTTTACATGTTGAAAAATGCTCGATGGGTTGTACTACCCAGTACTAATCCAGACGGTAGAGAATTCACCAGATACGTAAGTTCATAAGATAACATTACTATGGTTTGGGCTCTAAGCACTGTGATAAAATATGTTTCATATTAGTGTTTCTGCGGTGGATTTTTTTTTAAATTATATTTAGTCTGTACAGTCAAGCAAAAATGACGTTTAGGTACTTGTCGTTTTGGTTTCTTGTAACTTCTTCAATACAAGTTGAACATTGGTACAGGGTGCGCATCAGTTCAGATAATAATAATGGTCTATTAAATAATAATATTTTAATAATATTATTAATAATGTAATCTTACTTTGATTTTCTTTTCTAGACTCCAGGAAATTGGCAAAAGAATTTAAGATTTTCTGAAGATGATCGCAGTGCTGGTGTAGATATAAGTCGTAACTTCGACGAATCTTTCACCGATTGCGGGATAATACTAAACGGCTTCGATCACAATTATCCTGGTAAAAAACCATTCTCTGAAAGCGAGACATCGTTCATACTGGACGTACTGAACAGATATAAAAACAAGTTAAGGGCATACGTGTCCATACGACGCGACGGCCACTCTTTGCTTTATCCTTTCGCTAGTGTCAACAGCAGCGCGATTGAAACTGACAAGTTGAGGGATAAGGCTGCAGAAATCACATCGAAAGTAAACCATAAATACGGTTTTATTGAATACCTGACCAATTCTTCCATAATTGAAATGAACAGAAAGCCCGTCTGCGGACACAGCGTGGACTTTGTCTTTATGAAGTACAACATGCCATACGCGTACGAAATGCGCGTTTTTCTTGAGAGCGATCATAAAATAATGACAAAATTCCAAAGTCTACCCCGAGGCTATGATATCACGCTTAGAAACGGATACTTTTCCGTTATAAAAGAATTGTACAACACAGTCGTCGAGGAGCATAGAAACAGAACTTATCTGCGTACTTCAAACGAATAATCCAAGAAATGTAGCTCAAAGTATTGTACTCTTTCCCTCTCACGGTTCGTACGCTATGTTCGGTTAATGGGCGGTTATTACGGAAGCAGCAGATGAAATTTTATAGAGTATGAGAATAAGAAAATCATAAGGTTCCGGAAAAGCTCGAAGAGAAGAGTCAAATGCTTTAACTGGGTCAAAATTATATACCTACGAATGGCGTCATCTTTTACAATACAATATTTATTTAGTACATAATGGTGTATCTACATTGGAGGAGTCACTTTTCCAGTTTTAGGAGGATGTCGGTCGGCGGGCGGCGGGGCGGGCGGCGGGCGGGCGGGCGCGGGCGGGCGCCGTCAACGCGCCTGCGTCAGGGGTGGGGCCCGGCGCCGATCGGCCCGCTAGCACTCTGCAGTCGGCCGCGCCGTCGGGACCGCGCTCTCCTGATCTTCTCTGATCATTCGCTCCTCAGCCTTCCCGAAAGCCGCTCGTGCAAAACTCGCAACATTAATTTTCCTAAGTTACTTTATGTTCAAATTTTTTAAGTTCGAATCTTAATATTTCTGGTGCCTTCTAATAATTTCAGTTTATTTTTAATATATCTTGTTAAGTATTTTACTGATTTAAATTAAAATTGTTTTACTTTTGGGTTTTGTTATAATTATTTTGTGTTAAAAAAATTTAAAACCGATGACGGGTCCGAAGACATCGAAAGGTAAGTGGTGAATAATTTTTTACTTTTCAGAATTTTTACATCATTTTTGGGAGAAAAATATGTTTTTATGTGGGTATACGGAAATTCTAAGTGCGAAGGGGCGGAAGGCGGTGCCGGCGGCAACAGGTTGCAAGGCAGCGCCGGACACAGCTCGGAAACTCTCCTCCCGCGGCCGCTTTTCTCTTTTCTATTAACAGTTTCCGAGGATATTAAGCGTTTTTTTATAACTACCCGTTGGAGACCTTTTTTGTCTCTTTAACGAGTAGCGCGTGAAGACGATATTCTTGTCGGGTTAATAAATTTATTTTAAAGATTTTTATCAATCGTTACGTTTCGACGTATTTTTCGGTACATTTTTACCGCGTCATATTTTTACATTGCGTAATAATATTTTTTATTATGCAAGTAATACGTTGAATTTGTTTTAAAAATGACAAATTACACTTTTCTTTGTCATATTAATGAATTTAAAATGCTTTAATAAAACTCTAAAAAACAAAAAATTCAATTACCGACTACGTTTTTACGTTGAATAAAAAAATCTCAATTGCATTATTTTAAATTGAGTTTTAATATCAGAGAAGAAAAACTTGCGTTTTAAAATTTTTAAACATCTTTTGAAATATCAATATTTCTAATACTTTTTACTAAATATTATACTTACTGAAATGAAAAAAGTATGTACCAAGCTAAATCAAGTCGTGTTACTAAATTATATAAGAAGATAATTAAATTTCAACAAGATAAAAAATCCTTTATATATTTTTTAATCAAATAAGACGTAACATTTTATTATTGAATAAAACGTCCAAAATCTTTAACCGTAATATTTAATCCGAAAAAAGATACAAGTAAAAGAATAAAAATCATAAGACCGATTTTATTTTCAAGAACCTTATGATTTTTTTAATATTTCGGAATGAAAAATATAACTTAAATTTTTCGCAAATAATCTCTTAAACCGGTCAAATGTTTGGGTAAAGATAAAACTGGATTTCAGTTTTATCAGAGAACATGTAGGTCGGACAATAAAACGGACAGCGTTACTTTCATAACAAAAGTTTGGAGTGTTGATAAGAATAGTGTGGGTATTGATCGTCTCATTAGCCAGTCCGCTTGCGTATCGAGGTGATAAGCGATGCGGGTGTTACCACCGTGTGTCGCCCACATGACACTCAACATTTGCACGACTTATTTTACCAGCGAAGTGAAATAATTAAAATTTGTATGAAATTATTTTCGCGTCTGATTCTATTGATTTAATATTTCGTTGCGTTGAGTTGAGAAAAAAGCTAAAACCTTTATCCGTCAGTTTTTCACTCCAGTTATGAGATTGAAATAAATTGACAAATATTTATGTCACCACTGGCACCATTTGATTTCGGAAAACAAAGATAAAATCGTAGTATTAGTTTATGGTGAGAAATTAGAAAAAAATTGCGTAAGTTTACGGCTCGACGGATTTTAATGAAATTTGGCTCAAATGTAGATATATTGTCTGGTAGAAGACATACGCTACTTATTAAGTTTTTTATTCCTATCGACGGGAATCGCGGGCGACAGCTAGTATTTAAATAAATACAAGACAATTGCGGGGATTTAACATTAAGACTACATTTTATAGTTTTTTTTAATCATCCAATAAAAGTTACGTCGAATAGAAGATACGGTATATTAAATATCGGGCTGGCGGACCCTTTGAAGTATCTTCGTAGTGAAAGGGGTCGACAACTAAAGAGGCGGTATTGTAACTTCTCGAATTAAATTCCGTAGTCAACCAATGCCAGCTAACGCTCGATTCCGCTATATTTAATATACAGCGCCTTTAAATTTGAATTAATTCCATCGAAATATTTAAACAAAATAGTGACATTTCTATCACGGCATTTTGGATTGATGTTTTTTTGAAACTGAAATATTGGGCTGGTGGACCGTTCAATAAATTATTAATAAATTAACTAAAAATGCCAAAGTTTAGATACATTTCAAGACAAAGCACATTATCAAATATTATTTGTCTTCTATTATATTACTTTTTTAACATTAATGATTCTAAATCTCCTAAACATGTTTCGGTATTTCAAAATTAGTCGCATTTTGACGCTGGTTATAAGAATTATTAATTAATACAGCTTTTATGCAACATAGTGATATCCTTGATAGTATTATATATAACACAAATATTTCGCGTTAGAAATCTAGTAAAGTTAACTGAGCCACGTTGCCGTTAAATTCTAAACATTATCTTGGAAATTGTTAATTAAATGAACCGAGAAGTTATTATATTAGTAACAAGAACGTTATGCGATCGCGTACCGTGCATGTCGGTATTATATTCCAACTTACAGGCTCTTTAGCTTGTTAAAATATAATAATATTCCACCTAACTAAGCCATATATAGTAGCAATTATTCTGAAAAGAATATTGTATGCAAGTTTAGAAGTACATGTTCAGATGTAAAGAATCTTACACATTCTTACAGTCAGCACTGTTTAATATTAGCAACGGTTGAAATGGTACCTCAGGCCTTTACAATTAATACGGACAAATATTTCGCAACAGCAAATAATTCTTGCAAATACATTGCAGTTTTTTTCGAACAGGCGCTAGTATTAACTTCGCACACTTTGAGCTTAAGGCTATAAAACTTTGTTCTTCAAAACAAGAAGACGGCGTCGGTGTATGGTTGTATTAAAATTTCGAACCGCTCAAAACTTAGACGCTTTTGGTGTTCATTACATTGGAAAGTTAGTTGAAATTCATACAAGCCCAAGTTCTAATGAACACCGTTCGGGGAAGTTGGCCGCTGTAGCTAGCGATCACTTGTCGTTCTTCCGTGGCGCCTTTTTGTCGGATGAATGCCATAAAGACCGGCTCTATGCCGCTTTGTTCCCGTTTTAATTGGGATATGGGTATACGTATTGATTACGCGCACGGGACGGACGGCCGCCGCAAAGTGACGTTCATATCGAGTGACCGGTTTCATTTGTTTAATTAAAACACAATAGACACCTTTGTTACAAACATTACCAAAAAAAAATTACAATTAATTGACAGTTTGTTAATTATAAATGGGTATAATTTTGTCTTAAAGTTAAGACTTTGGAATCAAACGATGTCGCACTTTGGTTGAAACCGGCAATCTTTTACATGACTTTATTATAACGTACCCACCTACAATAAATTGGTAGGAAATCCCCGAGCCACGAGACAATAAGAAATGGCGAAGTTCTGCGGCAGCAGACATTAGCCCTGTTGTTATTCTAAGTGGATTAAGGCCAACGCATTTCAGATCTGCTTAAGCTCGAATCCAACATTAAGTCTGACAGAGAGCTTTCTTGCGGTTGCACTTTGTCTCCTCTCCCTTCCCCAGATTTTACTTAAATAAACTTTAATATTGGTCAGATTATTCTTTAAAAAAAAAACCTTCGCAAATTTTTATTCTTAACAGTTATAATACATTAGTAAGCACCTCTTTTTTTTTCTTTTTAAATGGCTATTTAAAACATAAATTATTCAGCCATAATTATAACTTTATAATTTTGCGTCGCGGCGGTTAAATTTAGCACATTCGGCTTCCAGTCAATAAAATTATCGACGTCATAAAAATATCGCTGACGCCCCAACAAACACGAGCTTCATAAACACGAAGCGGCGGACAAACTCATTAGATAAATGAAAGAGTTTACAAAACACGATCGGCAACAGGCGGCTCGCGGTCGGTTTGATGGATCGATTCGAGGGAAAACGAGAACGATCCAACTTATACTTAATATAAACCAAGAAATATTGAAGCATGTTGGCATTAAGTTATACTAAAAACCCTTTTCCACTAACACTAGTCAAGCATGATTGCTATCTTTGTGCAATATAGCACAAGCGTTATCGCAACTACCAGGAATAACATTTACGATTAGATTGCCGCTCAGTGGAAAAGGCCTTTAATAACTTTATTTGACGGAATATGTTGTACAAGCATCCGGGGTTATAATGAGATAGAACCCAACATTAATACATTACTACTTACTCCTTTAAAGATAAGTCTTTTTCGAACTTGAGATTTCATTTCGACGTTTAGTTCATAATTTTTTTTAGTTATGGTAGGAATAAATACTTATTTAATATGAATATAATTAAAAAAACAAAGGAACGATAGTATTTGTTATTAATAAACACGCAAGTCAAGAGAGTCGGTGACTCAGACTCAGACTTTACTTGAATTCTGCTGGTCCTGGGTTCTAATCCCGCCATGTACCAATGTGTTTTTCGATTTCTGATTTACATATGTACATTTATCCGAGGTTCTTACGGTGAAGGAAAACATCGTGATGCAACCTGCACATATCTGTGAAAAAATTCAAAGATATGTGTGAAGTCAACCAACCCGCACTGGGCCAATGTGGTTGACTATGGCCTAATCATCCTTAACTTAGGATAGGCTCCGAGCCCCTCGGTGGGGATGTATAGTGAGCAGATGATGAACACGTAAGCTATTAACATTTTGTAATAAAAAATAAGACTATTAGACACAGAAAACTCTAAAAGGGGAAAAATATATATTTTACAAGAACAAACCTTCATTCGTCTGTTTATTTGGGAAACGCAAACAATCACTCACTGCGTAGCATTATCGACAATAGCTCATATTATTTTTTGTCTTATACGAAATTCATATCAATTGAAGATTTATTTATTTACCTGTACTTCTTATTGTTGTTTCGATAAGGGTTCAATAAATACCTCTTAATAGAAACTCAAGTATGGGATGTTCTTGAGGCTAATAACTCAGGCTTTTATTGAAGTTCGACAAGTTTTTATCCTTATAAGTGGGACAAAACTTACGCGCGACCCTTCCTCTTGTCTCACGCACAATAAAACTAGAACTACTTGAGAAAGTCAACAAGTATGTGAGTGATTTATTTTATGCACTCCCCTGAAGTAAATTCAACATAAATTGGATTTATTTTCTTATTCGTCTATTCAAAATCTAATACATTATTTAAAACTGTATTACAATTTATAATAAAACAATTATTTCTTACAAATATGTAACTTATTTAAATTGATATAAGAAAGAATTGATTTTGAAAAAAAAAAATTACTACATCTATAAAATAATTTAGATTAGTTTTCGAAGGACCACTAAATTACAAACTAAGCAACAAGACACAATTGTCAATTTACTGGTGAAACCACGGACCGGATGTGAAACTCGGAAGCCGGATATCATTCAGTCGCCGGAAGTGACGCTATCGACCATGGACGGGAAATAAATAGACAAAGGGAAGTAATAGATACAATATAGTAATAGATTGACTAGTTTAAAAATGAAAGAACTTTTAACAGTTTAATCCTATTTTGGTTTTGAAAAGTAACTTTCCTCATATCATTCTTTTGTTTTTGATGCTACACATAATTTAGATGTATTGAAAACTACAAAGAGAAAATCAGTACATTTATCGAGTGTAGAAGTGTCGAAATAATGCGAGAGTACGCTCGCTAAAATGCCAGCGGTATTCACAAGCCGCGAGCCACTTTATCACCTGAGCTGAGGTTTACGGCGGCATGCGGTAGGGGGCGCGGCGGTATGCGCGCGTGCTATAAACTTGTCTTTAATAATAGCGCACTTTCGCTGACATGGAAAATAGTTTACAAGCAGTCTGTGCTTACAGCTTCTGTTTATCTCCTCTTTATTACCCGATAGCGCCGCCACCTTTCTAATCTCACGAATAAAAAGTTTATACGATTTTTAGGGAGCCTTTTATGGTTTACACTCTGTGTAGACGGAATTAAAGTTTAAATGCTTAATGAGTTGTTTGTGAAGCGCTCGATTAAAAGTTTTTAAGATTGCTCGCAGAGTTTTCGTGGCGTCGCGGTTACTGGCAATGAGTTTGAGAGTTCGACGCCCTATCACTTACGATATTTTAATTGCATTTAAATTTAATGCTATTAAGATACTTCGTTTAATTAAACTGTTATTTACCTTACATAAATATAAAATAGCTAGCTACCTAAATCTTATCTTGTAAAGACGATTTTTAATACATCAAACACTATTACTTTATTTTTTCATGAAGTATTTTTTACGTAATTTTGAGGACTCCTTACAAATAAAATGCAGCAAACAAATGATCAGATTGAAACAATCATATGTAGTGGAAATAATCATTTTAAGATTTATAAAAATATTCCCCATTTTATGTACATGATAAGTTGAAAAAATCAATATAGATAAACCTTTGTTACATAAAAGCAAACGACAAAATATCTAAAACATTGGCAAAATGTGAAAAGTTACGAGTGGTGTGGCTCCAATATCGCGAAATAATAACAGCGGCGAATATCAGGAGTTTATTCGCTTGAAGTCAATAATCGCAGTTTCTAAGTCACTTAACGTAAACGAGTGGAGTGCGACGAAAGCCCCGACCACTCCACTTCGATACCAAACGAATACTCGTATTATATTGTCTACGCCTAGCCGGAACTCTTATTGTACAATAAAAATGTTATGAGCTAACTTTATTCAATGATCGTGGGTTATTGAAATCTTTGAATGTTTTCGAGATATATTAATGATAACATATTGTTTTTTAAAAAATGAATAAGAAAGTTATAGCGACGATTGCTTTCATAATTAGTGTAACAGCCTTAGAAAGTTCTTAACTTAATCGTAAAATAATTATTTAGTTATATTACATAATAATACTACTTTTTTTGAACTACTTCCTGTCTACGCCAGTAAAGACCAATGACCGCGTAGCAGTATCGTAGCATATGCGTAGCGCTTAATATCTGGCATTATTGTTGTTGTTGTTGTTTACAATTCTTGCAAAGAGTCAAGAATTGTAAATTAAATTTTAACATTGAGCAATATAGGCCTGTTACTAAATAAGTCAGGTACATACAGCGTTACACGTAGCCTCATCGTTGCGGATAAGCTTTAAATCCCAAATCAATGTCAAGGATTTAAAGTCTTTGAAACTTCAGGCGTCTGTTTCACTTTAAAGAGCTCCATGATCACGTATACACGGAGAATAACATAAGAGATTATTCAAAATGTTTTCTCTGGCGTTTTGAAGTTGAAAAAGATATTAATAATAAATATTAATAATAATTAAAAAGGTTAATATTATCGCTAAAAATATTAATCTGTTGCCAATCCTTTTAAACTATAAACCACAAAAATTGCGCTAAAAATATTATAATTGTTGTTTAGCTAAGGCAATATTATATTTAATAATATAAGATAAAGCTTCATAGGCCTATTAATAACCATATAAAAATCTAATTACCGGTCAAGAAGCAATAACACTTCACAGACACAAAATAAGCGAAACAAGCTTGTATCGATGCAATTCCCAAAAGGATACGCGCCTCTATTTTCCCGTCGGTGGGCAAAGTCAATATGTCGTCGGATCGGAGATGAGTTATTTTTCCATAATTCTGGCTGGAGCGTCGGCGGGCGGCGTACGGCGTACGGCGCGCCTCGAGAATTCCCAAATAAATAATAAATATGTCAGGTCGCGTGAGCTCAGACATGTGGAGGCATTGCTACCACAGAGTACTGCAAACTCGGTTATGTTTGTTTTCAGATTTAATATTCAACGAGATGGCTTTACTGTTTTAGTTGTGACAAAGTGCTTTGCATGCACGCATCGCGGTTTAATTTGAAGTCGCCAGTTAAACATTCGAAATGATATTTTTGCTTCAAGCTTTGCAAATGAAATGTTATGAAAATTTTTTTAGACATAAAAAATTGGTGCTCTTTGATTCTTGATAATTGAATTCTTGCAAAAATAAAAAGCCACCTGAAATCGCTGAAATAGCGAAGTGACCGTTGCCCATAGACATACGCAATTGCATATGCGTTGTCTACCTGTAATCGACGGAGGAAAGGATGCACAGGGAGAAAATACTTTCCCTTTCCATGCATCCTCTCATCCAGAAAGTCCACTTCTATTTCCCATCCTTTCCTTATTAGAAAAAGGATGGGAAGTGAAAGAGACACACGCACACTCATCAGACGAAACGCGGAATTGCTTCCACTTCACGCCTGTTTTCTGTGTGTTCGTTGTTACCGCATATATTATGTGTTTTAATTTGATTTATCTGAACACTTGGGTTCTCTGCATTCAAGGGTTGCTGTAACGTGAAATAGTTATCCTAATAGTTTGACGGGACGTGGCTGCGGTCTGCGCCTGTAGGGACATAACACCCGCTCAAAAACTTTTACATTTTCACATTTTATATTATTCCTTCAAACGTTCTCGGGATAGCGTTCATTAATAAAATATTGAGAGTAAAAGCGCGTTATAGAAAAAACAAACGGGTAAAGTGATAAGGGTTTTATTTGTTTCCAAAAGTTTTAATATACCTTTTACGTCAGAACTATTCTAAAGCTATCAAAAATAAGTAAAATAAATAAATAAGCCTCATTTGCCTCCATCAATTTACTGCTCGTGTGCTCTTCAGTTACAAAGTTATTTTCCATTTAATATTAAATTAATAAATATTTACAATTACAAAACAGGTTGTATGTTAAGCAGCTTAAAGCATTCCATGAGCTTATGCTTTGCGCATAAATCGCCTTACGCAACGTGACGTCGACGTCACGTGACCGGCGCCTGAATTCTAACTCTCGAATTTACAGAGCGGCCTCCAGTCTGCAAAGCCGCATTTCACTAGTCCCATTCACAGAGGATCGTTCTAAGTCCCCTCAAATCCGTGTTAATGGGTATTGTACCCTTTGAGTTCTATATTCTCTCTACATTTCTCTTATTTGTTATGTTGCATATAACATACGTTACTTCCATAGATTAATATGCGTTTTGCTAATAAATGCAATCGATGCCTTAAGCCCTATTTCTTATAATAAAATATTTCGTTTACACAATACCATTGTAGCTTTTACATATTCCTTATGATTGTTCACAATACTGGTTATAATTAATTTATTCATAAATTCATCAACGACTTTGGATGAATCTGACCAGCTGGCATAATTTTATACCAACAGCATTTTCTTACATATGTCTAGTAAAACTCTTAATTATTATATAATGCTTTACATATTTGTAACGATATTTTCAAATCATACATAAATCAAACATGACATTTTTATACATTTATCTATTGCTCTAAAGCATATTGGATCATTAAAAAAGCAACATCACAAATTTTTGTATTTCTATACAATCACATCTATCTACAAAATGTAAATAAATAAATCGATTCCGTAATTGATACATCGATATATTTTCCAATATTTGTAACATAAATCTACTCCAATCCTTTTTCTTTTTTAACGTCACTGAATAAACGAGTGTTAGTTATTACGACTGTAAAAAAAACTGAATATGTATAAAATGATATCCCTCAGAGCTTTATAAAATACTTGCCGTTTATCTGTAATTCCGATTTAGTCGTGTATCCGGTGCCGTAGGCGCGGGCTACAATTTGCACCGGACGCTGGCGCTACGGCGTAGCGTGTGCGCTTTCATTCGTACATGGACCATGTTGGTAGGTGCACGTGTGTTTAACAGCTGTCTGTGTTTTATACGATCACATTAGGTCGCCGGTCCGCCGGACAATTGCTGCCGTACGTCGCATGCACAAACTATCTGCGATTCCATTACACTAATTCCACTAACGGGACGTTCGTAGCACTTGTAAAATAACATCCACGAGTCGCCACGTTGCTATTGAATTATCGGTGGAAAGTTAAATGTTGACTTGAATTTCATAATTGTAATTACTTTATTCAAATACAACTGACAATTTAACCGGAGCAAACTTATCAATATATATTTTTAAGGACTAGTCCTGAAGTCGATAAGAATAGTTATTGTCAGACTGTTTTCTTAAGTCGCAAAACGCTTTTTGTACTTAATTGTGTCCACTGGATGCGGGCGGCACAGGACCGGGCATTGTGGCAATCCCCATCGATTGCTTACGTAGGCTTACGTCAGCAGTGGACGATGCAGACTGAATATTACGATGATGATATGTTTCCTAAGTAGCGTCTCTTATCTATTTAAAAACTTGCGTATAACACATATTATTCAAAACCTGCTCTATATAAAGTTAAATTACTTAAATAATGATACATTAAAGATAGTGACATAAAGTAGTATTATATATAAACGGAGAGAAACGAAGTGTGTTAGTCATAATACAAAGAATGGATAAAAGCGCTCTCACCCGAGAGCCAACAAGTTAGCTACAGATTAAGGGCTTACATTTTTCACGCTTTGGCTGTGAAAGTGCCTTTTAATACTGCGCCAAGTCTACTTTTAACAGATTTTTGAGTTTTTTAATTCTGGTAGAACAATAGGTTAATAGGTAAAATTGCAAACATTTGTAATGATTTTTCTTATACAAATGTGTATTTTTGGTCGCATGGGAAAAGAATTAAAGGTTGTCAACAGTTTTATAATTTGCTTCGGTGAGTTTGAAGCCTCAGTCCCATGGGACGGGACGACACACAAATTGTATCTTCACTGGTCGAAATGCCCTGAAACATGTCGCCCTCGCCCCAACATAATTACGAGTATTTTAATAGCATTATTTCGATGTTATTTTTTTCTTTCCTATTACAAATTTATGGAATCTACTTATAGTTAAAATGATACGAAATATATTAGTTCTAAATTATAGTTTAGTCAAATATAATATAAAGATCATTTCAGTAATTAAGGGCAGTTATTACTAATCAATTTTTTACAAGCCATTTAAATATAGAGTTTCGTCTTTTGAAATTCAATAATAAAAAAATACTAAAAGAAAGTAAAAGGTATTTGTAATTTGTTTACTTTATAATAATTTTCTTTAAAATTAAGAACGTATATTATATTCGGAAATACAAGGAAACATACGAAAACAATATCGTAGCTTAGCTCTGAATTTCGTCGTTTTGTGGTCGTGTGTACCGCTAATAGGGTATTATGAACTTCGACCAAGAACTCAAGGGCTGAGGGCTCTTGAGGGAACATCTTACGGGGAAGGGGGCTGAGGGAAGGGCAGGGGAGGTAAGCATCGAAGGTATCCCGCGGTAGCGAGGCGAGCGAGATTACAGATGGCAAGATAAGCTTCGAATTAGATACAACGAATTTTGTATGAAGTTTGTACGGATATAAAGTGTCTTGTTACCTGCTTTGAGAATAATATATTAAGTTTATTTCACACACAAGCTTTTAAGCACGCGATACGAAAGCGCGCCCTAATAATAGATAACTGAATATTATATGAGTATTTAGAACGGATTAGATTCAAAATTTAAGTATAGATTATAATTATAAAATGTTATTAATAGATAAAAAGTTTTGGAAACAATTACATCACGACACAGTTCAGAACTTTGTATATTTAAATTAAAATAAAACCTGACTTTAACATCGAAGATCAGATATTCTTGTAAGGACTGAGAAGTCAGAACAAAATTACTGGGTTTGGGGTCTGTATATCAGCGGCTTAGTGGGACACGCGGGGAACGATGCCTGGGGCGAGGGTTGCGGGTTGCGGGGTCTGGGGTGCACAAACACAAAAACATCCCGCCCCCGAGCTGTTCTTAAATCTCAATTAAGGTATAAAACCGTGTCTCGGGCCCGCACGTACACTGAATTAAATTAATGGCTTCACATATTGCAACTGTTGCGGCACGGCCTCAATTAATTGCTTCTTTTTTTCGTTCTTCCCTTATTTTTCGCTAAGGTTAAATGTTTTATTAGTAAGCGAATTTATTTAGGGTACAAGTTTCTTTGTCTAATTATTTGTACCCCACACGTGACATTGATTTATTCTCCTAAAACAAATATATTTAATTGCTTTTTTTAGCTTCTGCACGAATGACGTAATACCACGACCGCACAAAAGACTGGCGTGAATTCCTTGTTTCGTCTGATGAGTATGTGTGCGAAGGCCAAATACTAGTACTATTCCCCTTCCTACCCATTTCCTATAGGGAAAGGATAGATAAATGCATTTGAGTCGCAGAGTTGGAATGTATGGGAAGGGGAATTACACTCTTTATGCATTTCCTTACTCTGTCAATTAAATGTAAGCAATGCATCGACAATTTTTTGGAGATGGCCGCTTATTCACTCTATACTATAAAAAAACCTTAATTACTGGTCGCAAACATACGTTGCGCATCCAGATTGTTTATGATTTACTTAATATTGATTAAATAAATAATAATTTGGTAAAATGAAATACTGCATAGTTGAGCATCAGGTGCAAGTAATAAACCCAATTAGCGAGGCAGCCTCGGTGCGGCGCGGCGCCTTCTCGCTGACTCAATCGAGTTTGGAAGCCGCTTACATTACCCGAAATGACTTTATAATACAATATTGTATAACTCAAGTTTAACAAACTTAAACTATTTACGTAGTCGGCGGTTTCCCTGTTCCGCGCCGCGAGCGTGTTATATACAGTATACAAGATAAGCTACGTTTGAAGCCACCAAATCCGTAGAGCCGTCGCCATGGCAACGGGCCCTACGGTGAACAGTCAAAGCGGAAAGTGAAATAATGATGCAATGAAATATGGCATTTCGCTCGCGTATAGCGTACTAAACACGACACATATTTTTAAGATACAGAAGATGCGTCGACACCTTTTTAAGCGCCCTATGATATTCGCTCTTTCCTTTTTATCTTTGTCGTAGTCTGTTTTTAGGCCTTGAATATTTTATATTCAGAATATATCATGGCATATTTTCATTAAAAAAACGTATTTTTTTTAATGTTTGACAGTATACTAACTTACTATTTGTCTCGCGCGAAACTGTCCACGAGAAATTAAAAAAAAACTTAAATTGGAGCTTATGTGTTCTTTCAATCTATATCCTACATCCATGGTAAATTTCATGGAGATCTATGCAGTCGTTTATAGATATATTTTAGCAAACATCCATCTAAAAATTTGCATTTATAATATTAGTAAGATTTAAATTGTTTTACTGTATAATGTAAGAGACATTAGACGAAGCATGAGTAATAATATTACAACATATATGAGTATATAAGATGAATAGATATAGTATAGTAATGTTAGTAGTCTGTACGTCAGCATGTTGTTAGGTGCATGGTGGTATGCGACCGCATTCCGACCTGCATCTAGATATGGCGGAAATTAAGCGATTCATTACTCTACCTAATTTACAATGACGACACATAATACAACTGCTCTATAGATAAATAGATTGATATGTTATAATTATACTGGACAATTTATATACAAACTAAGAATGTTAGATAATTACATTCGCTATCTTTTGAAATGAGAAACGTAATATTAGGAATCTCGTTTAAAAATTTAATAATTTTTCGTTTTTTTTTTGTACACCAGTCAAATTAAATCTACTCGCATTAATGTAAGAAGTAGTTCTATTTAAATTAAAAACTCTTTAAAGCATTCTGTCGAAACTCAAGTTGTTAGATGTTAAAAATAACAATTCGAAGCATTCAATTAAGGGGTTAAAACGAATTGATTCGATTATTTTTATCTGACATATAAATTCGGGCATTCGTTTACATTTTCATAACGAATGTGCGCATTTAAAAAGCTCATTACGTGACGTCACGAAAGTGACATACGACTGGCCGAAGCCCACGAAAGATAATAACTTATTGATTTTCACATATTCTCACAAAGTCCAAGCTTATAAGTTGCCATGTGACCTGTTTTTGTTATCATATACGATAACTGTTTAGATAAATATTGGGGTTAGTGTTTGTACATAAAATTGTTCATGTTCCCGATTCATTTTACCTTAATTACAAATCAACTAATTTTAAATTTATTTTAATCGAATTCCTTATAACCATACGAACTGACAACCGTGGCGTGAGCTGTGTCCGCGCGAAATTAAAAAAAAACCTAATAAGTAGCCTATCCATACTTACAGACTATGTCTACATTCATGCCGAATTTCAGCGAAATCAGTTAAGCCGTTTCAGAGAAACATCCATCCATTCATTGAATCATACGCATTTATAATAATAGTGAGATAATAAAATATATTTTGGACTTTTAATTTGTTGCGCTACAGTATATGAAGTTACATAGTAACAGTTGATTAAATTTTAAGATTCTTTTATGGCCATAAAAGTATACTTGCATTGAAGAAACTGAATCATTTACACATGTGGAGTATCAGCTGTTGAGTTATTTGAAAATCGTTTTATTTTTACAGCCGATAAAAAAGGCTATAACACTCCATACATCGGTTACGTAGACGAATAGCGCAAGTGAAACGCATTAATTCGCGCACTGATTGTTCGGGTTTATTAGGACGAACTTTATTGCTTCGTGCGTGAGGAGTTTGGAAGCGAGCAGTACCGCTGCACGGATATTGTTCCACGTGACAATAAATAAGACGTAAAATTTTATTTTACAGCGTTAAACGAAAGAACCTAACGAAATTACATTCAATTACGGCGTCCCCGGCCGCGCATTCCGCGGCAGCAATAAAGGCTGCAAGCCGACGTTCCTAGCGTAAATTTTTCGGACATAAAACTCTGTAAAAGTGAAGTTAGTGGGATGTTGAGCTACAATAAATGTTTATAGAGGTGGGACGTGCCGCAGCAGGATTGTCCCGCGCCCACTCAATTAACTTTAGGCGGCGGCCTAAATAAAAAATTCTCTTCCGCAATGCCTCCTCATTCGCAAAGCAAACAGGAATAAGGCAAATTAAGTGAGCAAAATAAGGTTGCATTAAATTAGGTCACGGGACCAGAGTGAGACTTTGAAGGGCTCGTAACTTATGGAATTTAATAATAGCCTAAGTAATTCAGTTTTTTTCATCGCTGCAATAAATATCTGCATAGAATCCTGTAGTTATATTATTATAGTATAAAAAAATCCGCAATATTTTTTTAACTAAAAACTATTTATAATAATGATGCTTTTGGATAAATATGAAGGGAACAATAGATTTAAAACAATACTTTGTTTTCTAATCACCCACTTTGGTAAAACAAAAATGAAATGTTTCATAAACAATGATTAATTTGTACATTTAAAAAATATTTTATACAAAACAACTAATCAAGACCCCAATCGAAATAAAACAACTATAGTGAGTTTTCGATAATTTTCTGTATGTATGAATCTCATTTCACATAGCACAACAAATTATCCACTAACATAACTTTTCTTACCTTTCACAAAATCAGCGCTCCTCTCTTGCTTATTACGTAACATTACCCAAAGGACGTACGCGGAGCGAATACGACCCGCGGACATGTGTCATGTACCATTACATGCATTATGAATCATATATTTAAGCGGTTAAAGTTTATTTTTGCATGATACTCTTGAACGACATCGTAAGGCAAACGTTTCTTAAGGAGGATGGAAAAGGTGCTCTCACGGGGACGACTTTAGGCCTATTAATCCTTACGTGAAAATCTTGTCTAACTGTATTCGCTCGCGGCTCGGAAAGGCGGCGGGCAAATTAGAAAATCTCTTGGAGAATAATTTAAGAAGAGGTAGCGGTTGAAAGGTTAACTTCCTTCTATCTCGGTAGCAGCGTCGCACCGCGGGGCGCATTCGTGTCGTCGCGATCAAAGCGCTCGGCTGCTCATTTTCGGTCGTTTAATTTGTGAATGCAGTGACGTTGCAAATTGCCGGGAATTAGACGAAAGAACTTTGAAGTCGAGTGTTACAAATTAATACTCAATTTGTTTGCTTCAGTCAATCCGTTTATGAACAAAACCGCTTAAAGTTTAACGTTCTTTAGATGCGCAGCAGTTGTTTATAAATATAAAACATATTGATGATTTAAACCAAACAAATTAATGAAATAATTTAAAAATTACCATAGATATTTATAATATTTGTAAAAGTATGCTTAACTGATTATATTATGTAAATAATTAATATGCCAAATATAAGTCTTTATTTGCCAAGAACCAAGTACAAGCTCCATTTATCAAATAATCAGAAACCCTCAAAAGTATGTAGTTCCAACATTACATGTAGATAAGTAATTCAAGCCGCTCAACAGTTGAGCATCTGAGATTGCTCGTAGCGCCGCGCCGCTATCCAAACGTCTCAAACACAAGCGAAACTTCCCCCGCAAAAGTTCCTCCCGCGATCTCATATTTTCGTATTTTTCTTGCGAAGGACGTGGAGCATGAAACGTAAAATGTATTCCATAATTTTCGATACACTTACGAGATTAATTTCGAGTTAGTAAAGTGTAACAAAAATACTTGCTACCAAGTTTGTCGAGAAACTTGAGAACGATTAACAAATGTGCTGCCTTCTGTTAACATTTATGGGGAAGTGGGGGCAAATTAATAAAGTTTTTGATTGTAAGGCGAGATGTAACGGCGTCGCGAGCTTCGGGTATCTACTGTCCTACTAAAATATTGACACAAATCCCTAACTTATAAAATCGTGCTTACATCCCCGGTGTAGGCAATATGGGTTTTCCGTCATTTTGATGTAGGGCCCGGGGCGGCGCGGGAGTGGCCGGGTCCGCGCGGGTTGCGGAGGGACACCTGGCCTGTTGTGCGCCCCGCGTTTGTTTGCTGATCGATATTTGCCGGCTTTGTGACCGGCGGGAGGACCGCACTTATGTTACCTTATAATGCATTTCCGAGGAAACAAGTTTAGGTGATGCCACTCGTGGAAAGTGACTTTGAAGGCAAGATACTTCGCGTCTGATTTAAGTGACTTTCTGCCTACGATAGACGAGTGGGGTGATAGTATTAATACGGAATACGTGTAGTGGTTACCAAGATGAATAATACTTTAACAATAAAAAAAATAGCTCTTAATTTTTGTTTGTCACCTTTATTACGTTAAGTTTTAATAAAAATTAAACGCCACACTATCGAACTAAGTCTGATTCACTAAAATAAAAGATTCCCCGAAATTAATAACCAATAAACTCCGGAAAACATTCGTTGTGCATGAAACAATGCTTAATCCTCCATTTGTAGAGGGTCTGCGTGGAAATGGAAAAATATTTGTCTGGCCCGGGCCGTGCGACGAAGTGCATGTGCCTTATCTAAAAACACACATTGCATTTTATACTCTATCATAAGTGAATACAGTTGACAATTCTTTGAAAAACAAAATATTCTATTTAATATAGCCGTGCACGTACTATTTTATACAAAGGTTAAAACAAGCTTGAACGTGTGAAGTGTTATTTCCTTAAATCTCAGTTCAACTGTTTAGAGCAACATTTAACGGATGATTTTAAGCGTTTAACTTTAAATAAACCAGTTCTTGTATACCAAGATATTCAAATTTTAGAAAGAAAAAAAATATTTTAAATAATAACACGTCTTTAAAAACTAAGAAATTTTTCGAGTCATTGAAGTTTGAATTATAAGTAAGTGTTAGATATTAAGTTGTATTGGCGTGTTTTTTTTTAATATATATCATAAGGTGGCAAACGAGCGAGCGGCCACCTGAAATCGCTGAAATAGCGAAGTGACCGTTGCCCATAGACATACGCAATTGCATATGCGTTGCCTACCTTAAACCGAACTGTTTATATAAAATTTTATTTGTTTAAAACATGCATAAAATGTTGTTGATCGGAATCGATACAATATGCATATTAAGATAGCGACGCTTAAAGTTAGGCTGCCGTTACCGCGGATATGCATTTAGTGGTTCCTTGCAACTTTCCGAATAAACGTACCCACCACCCCGTCTGCGGCCGGCCTTATAAAGACATTATGCAAACATCGAGATCATAATATTATTAGGGTATAATAATAAGTTTTAGCATATGGTCCAAGTGAATTGAATTATTATTTTGAAATTAAATATTATAACAACGTAGCCAGAATATGAACGTTCATATTGTCGACAATTACGTATCATAATGATAAGATCTATCATATCAATTGTGTCTTTGATATTCATCCTCGGTTTCGGAGTTTAAAATGTCACTATAAACATATCGTCATCCCTGTCATTATCGTTGAAAAAAACAGAGATAACAATATATTTTAAAGGGGTCTGGTCTATTTTGGTCTCAGAAACCTACGATAAGTAACACCTTGCTAATAACCCGTACCAAGACGAAATCCCTTTTACAGGTAGATACCGATATTTATGTTATTTGTTTTAGCTAATCATAAAAATTTTCTTAATAAATGTACCCAAATAAGAATCGCTAGCTCCTATACTAAAGACGCAAGGCCCAGACGAGTTTAAATACCACTTTTACGCCGTGTACCCAGATCGAGTCTCCAGTACTATTCCAGTCGGATCGCTTTACACTGCTCAATCCTGTTTTAATGGAGCTGTTAGCTTTTATACGTAATGACCGTGTAAACTGGTAGCCGGATTCGATTGTAAACGCACGTTTAATGTCTATATTAACATTGATAATGTTTTAAATTAATGTTTTATTTTATTTATGTTAAATAAGTTGTCTTTTGTTCCAGTATCTATATATTTAGTGTATCGATTTCAATGATTCGATTCTTAACATCGATCCGATGATCATTTTAATCAGTTTGTTTTGAAATTCTTACAAGAATCAATTACACTCATAACGATATTTAATTTCAAATACTTTGGATAAGCACAAATGGTAATCTGCAAACAAATTTAAAGATATGTTTGAAGTTAACCAACCCACACTGAGCCAGCGTGGTTGGCTATTCCCTTGTCACCCTTGAGTTAAGATGGGCTTCGAGGTCATCATTGAGGACATGTAGTGAGCTGATGATGATGATGATGATGATGATGAAGCACAAGTGGTATTTCCATTAAAAAAAACAACATTAGTAGTAAATAATACTTTAAATTTAATTAATTGTCAGACAAGATTAAACGAAGTCGTATTTTAGTTTTATTAAAACAAACCGTTTAAACATCGCCGGCTCTTTGTTTGCACGAACGGAATATTAAAGTAGAAGAGTCGAATACACTCGAGACAAACCAAAAACGAAAAGTTGAACTTGTTGCGTTCAGAGAAAACTAATAAATGTTTGTCGCGGCGTCGCCGGCAGCGGCACGGTGCAGTGTCACATTAAAGTTGGCCATAAAATGAGCGTGCAATATCGAGTTAGCGACTCCCGCAGACCAACAAGACGCTAGCGGACTCCGCAAACTACTTAAATCTTGACGTTCTCGAAGAAACTTATGGACTACGGATTATAGTGGTGGCTTTCAATAGATAACGTAGGGGTGTGGACTTATAAGCGATCTATTTTGACACTTACAAAACAGTAGTGGATATTTTTGTTTGCAAACCAAGACAATATTTTTAAGTGTCACCTATTTGAAACCAGTACCGCTTGGAAAATAGACTTTAAAATATTGAGCTAATAAACAGGTAATAAGTAAGATGTAGATGAGTTCCCTACAGCTAGAGTAGGAAAAATAATTAAGTAAATTAGAGGACATAAAGAAATGGAAATGGTCACCAGATAACACATGCTAGTATTCCCGTTGTTATATTTATTTACTGGAACTATCATAATCCAATAAATATTGAAAATTTTATTTATTTCGCTTGGTAACTGAAAATAAAACATGTTCAAATTGTTGTAAATTTGTGCAAGATGTGAAGAGCTAGCAAAGCGGTGCCGGGAAACACTATTCACATTCAAATTGCTGGAAAGAAGCCACCTGTTGGCTGTTGCTGCCAGCACGGGCCGCGAATGTTCTCCAAAAAGATTTTATTGGTGGAAAACGGTTGGCTTCCGACGACAGATGTTTTGCGGAGAGATTTGCTCCCGACTCACAGGAAACTTGTTTGTGTCCATTGTCTCGAACTACAATGAATATTGGAACGTATCTCATATATCTTATAGTTTACTATCGCATGTTTCTTTCAGTTAACTTTAACTTTATGGTGAAAATCTTTTGTTGGAAAATATCTACTTAATTTACTTCAGCATGGACACTTAAGTGTAACGATTATTATACTTAGAGATGAGATTGTGGTTGTACTATTACGTGTATTCTCAAGCAATATTATATTTAAGTTATTTTATTAAGTAAGCATATAATACATAAGGGACAATTATCAATACTTCTGTAATTACTTCCGGTCATAACGTACATAGAAAACAAGCATGTTTTATTAAACATAAATGTTTTATAAAAAACCTATGTACTGTATTCTGTACATAGGTTTTTGCAACGTCTTTTTACATATACATAAATGACATCAATGAAAAAAAATTGGGAAAGTAGCCTAACCAAACAATCTGTTTTATGTAACAATATTTTAGTGAGAAATAACATTAAAGTAAAAAGTCCAAAGCAAACGGAAGCGAGCAGTGTAATTGATACGTCCAATGAACACAAAGCTCGACCCCGTAAGCCGCGCCGCGCTCGAGCCTCGCACGGACCAATTACCTAAAACACACAAGCAGTTAACCTCAAATTTCACTAATGAAAATTTTCCATACAAGTTCGAACCGCAAGGGCGCGCCTTATCGTTTATCTGAGGCTTATTGCCTTTCGCCAGTCGGTAATTAACGTACGTGCCTTGGCGAGTTGCTTCCACGAACGAGTCCCGCGACTCACCTATTGTCAACTCAATATGCTCGCCTCGTACTTGCGTGGACATTGTTAAAAGTACGTTTGTTACCCCCAGGGCTGTCAAATAAAAAAGGAAACTCGGACAACAAAACGTTTTATTAGCTACGTTATCACTGAATCTTTATTAGGTTACAATGCGATTGTGTTTATTACATCGAGCTACACCGCTCGCCGCTACGTCGGGAAGCGAACCCACAAACAAATGTGGAGGGAATTTATGTCGGCGTTGCTCGCCGCCGCGCCGGTCGCCTGTATCGATGTCGTTTGCATCTGAAATCTTTCGAGGTACCGTATTAGAGAGGGGAATCGGCCGGGATCTTAATTTATCGAAGTTTTTATGGTTTAATTAACGGAATTCACTTAGGCAAGGGGCGAGGGGCGAGGCGCAAGGGGCGTCGCGCTGTCGCCGGCGCGGTTAGCGCTTTATTTTATACTAATAGATGTCCTCCCGGGCCGCGCTATAATTAGCACCGGAACGCCATTGAAAGTTTTAATTGAAAAAGCCTTTGTGCAGTTTTATAGTCTGTGAACAATTTTAGAGTGTATTTTAGGCGGGTGCGTCGTTCAGGGCCGACACGGCGCGCTTTGTCCCGCCGACAGCGATGACTAGCCGAAATTCTCACTCCATCATTACATTAACCGACAGACACACTTTCCTGCTTCAATGATTTTGAATACGATACTGCTTTAAACTAAACCTAACATTAGGTATGTTAGATAAAAATTTGTAGGCCTTAAATATAAATTATAATTTTTTTTTAAACAAGATTTATTTGCTGATGGTACCGGCACCGAAAAGGTTTATTAAACATAATTGTCATAAAATAATTCATCTTATTTACGCTCTTGTATAATCAATTCTAAATTAATTCACCCTTTCGAAAATTACAAATTCGGAAGTGTGTAGCCTCTTGCCCAATTATTACAACGTTTATTCTTTACGACGTAAACAGATCCCTGTTTATTAGGGTTCATTATTAGAATTAATTTGTTTGTGTTATGTTCGGGTCGCGTTCGGATCGGAGAAGGAATGGATCAAACCGCGCGTGAACCTGTTTTGATATTTAAATGAGGGCTTGATTGTAGCTATTCACTACCGCAGAGGGCAGGCGCGTGCAGACAATACTATATCTCTTTTTAACATTAAGACGGGGCGGATTACATTCATTGTTTTAATATTTTAGCAAAACAAAAAGTATGTATCGTCTTTCTTATTCTGTATTTATATGTTTAATTATATAGTTCACATCTTAATATCTTAACTCATAGACGCCAGACACCTGTTAATAACAATTTTGTGTCGCATGAAATTGTATCTATAACTATAATAAAGTTTCAAATATATCTAAAGTTTGCATGAACCTTCTTTATCTAGTGGGTTCTTAAATACGGCAATATTTATAATATTATCCTCCGTAAAGTAACACAATTACAATTAATTTGTGAATAATGTTATCAACTTACCTGGAAAATCTCAATAAGAAAACTCTCAAATTTGAATTATTAGGGCTGCGAGAAAAGTACACGGGCAATATCGGCGGTGAAACAATGAGACTTTAAGCCAAAATTGGGGCAATGAGGCGGGCAAGAGCATTGTTACAGAATTAACAGGGCCACTTTATTAAGGTCCGCCTCCGTAACAATAGAATCGCTAATTATTAATTAGGGTACCGTAACACGGAGCGGGAGATCGAGCGCGGGTTCCGATTACGAAGCCAATAGCACAAGTGTCGCGGTGTCATGCGATCCCTTTGCCTTCCTAACTCCTACCGTTTTCCTCCCGCGTAGAGGCCTACGCTGCTACGATATCGAGATCATTACAAGGTATTTATTGTAGCGGCACAAGAAAACTTTATTGAATTATTAAGTTTATTTGATTTTCCTATTGTATTTAAATAAAAAAAACATATAGATAATATTATGTTTATTGATTTCAAATTGTTTTGCATGGTTATAAAAACATTTTGCTCAATAGATTTTCTTCTGTCCTAAAAATCAGATATAGTCTTTACGTCACTTAACTTAAGTCACTATAACTAAGGACCCAAACAATTTTATTAATAGAATAAAATCGGGGGAATACATGATACTAAAAAGAGTGCGTAACGCAACGTATCGAGTACAAGTCTTTACAAAAGGCAACCCATCGCACGGCGCCGGCCGTGTTCGCATCTCGACATGTTTTTAATAAAAGCCAGATTAAGGATTCGCCTCGACGCTTACATTATAGAACGGGCAAAGAATGTCATATAAGATGTAACTCGCTTGGATACATTTCACACCTCGCTTCACGCTTTACCTAAATCTGTTGTCATTTCGTCACGATCCCCTGGAAATAGGGGTAGGAATCCCTCGGATAGTCGCGAGATATTTGGAGCTATTTCTCACACGAGTGCCCCCCGCGTCCCGCCCTGCGCCACTCCACTGGCCCTCGCCACTTCCGGCAACTTCATCGCTTTAATATTTCAACATGCAGAAAGAGAAGTTGTGTTTGTTATCCAAGCCGCTTTAAAATTCGAGGAGTCGTCGACAAATAGTCGTTTACCTTTGAAAAATTTACAGTCGGATCAAAACATTTCCTTAAATATGTTTGCGTGAACAAGTCTAGTTGTGAGGTAAACAAATTGTTAAAGTCGCTTGAACGTAATTCTTTACTACATGATTATACAAATAATTGTGTATTATACTAAAAACCTACACACGTACTAGTATTAAGCCTTGTTATCATTGTTTCGTTGGTAAACAAAGGTATTTTATCTTAAATTTACTCATCTGAAATTTGTTTATGAAAATAAAATTGAGGTTGAATATGGTGTAAATAAAGGTAAAAGAAGGTTTGGTGAAGTTGCTCAAAGCATCGGTCAATAAGACGGGTGCGAGCGGGCGACATAGCAGAGAGCTACGCCGCGTAGCTCCACCGACGTACGTTCTATTAACAAAGAGCTGAGCGGCACCGCGCCATTTGTGTTTTTCCGAGCAGACAAATCGCCAACAATAAAACTCGAGCCTCCTCCACAATGGCCGCTCGCATGGCCTGCTTTTAATTTGCCGAACGTATATCGGATCGCGCAACCCGACGGGATCGCTTAAAAACACTCTCCGAGAATACTTTCTGTTTCAATGTCGCGTCATACCAATGTTTGTACAGTTGTTTTTGAACGCAATTAATGTATTTTTACTCTTTATTTTTTTAGAGTATCGACCATCGAATATCAGTAATTAAACAACGATCGATTACTTTAGCAATCTCCAGATTTCGAGAAGGATACCGGAGTAGAGTGGAAAGTAATTAGAAACGCGTCGGCTCTCAGGCGTACGATGTTTTGTTGATAATTCAATAATCCAGCCTCGAGGCGGATCTCTTTTCACGACGTCTTTTCCCCCTTTCCTTCCCCGCTACTGCCTCCACGAGCTTTTTTTTCTCGTTTCCGATAACGTCCCCGTGTAATCGGTTATCATGTTTTTTTTATTTCTTTCACAATATTTAAGGACTTCATAAAACTTTTCATAAACTTATTTAAGTACCGAATTTCGGTTCGATACAAATAAAGTTAAATTGGCAAAGTTGGCAGGAGATGTAATAGGTGCGGGTGCAGGTGATATCCCTAACGATTCTCCAAAACGATTGCGCTATAACAAATTAGGTTATATAAATTTCGGGGAGTATATTTAAGTATTAGGAAGGTATGAAATGATGAACGCTTATGTAGATTTTTCACATTTATGACGAGTAAAAGCCGGCAATAACGCGGCCAATTTGTTATGTGTCGACGTAAGTGAAAAATATCGCCTACGGTTAGTTGCGGGGCGCGTTACAGGGCATGCAGGGGCGTGCGAGGCGGGAGCGGGGAGGGCTGCGTGTTCCCGTATATGGGGAAATGGTACAATTAATTAAATTAGCACTTTAATGTATGCTTACGTGGACCGCGGGCGCGCCGCACCACCGACCCGACGCGCCGTAAGCCACGCGAGCTCTTTTATTAAAACTATTTATCTTTTAAACGATATAGAACGAGGTTGCGAGTTTTTTCTTTCATTTTCTGTAACATAGGTTCATTAAGATAACTGGATAAATTATACAGGCATTCAATGCGATGCGTTTACATTGATATTAGTGTGTTAAAACATTTGTGAAGATTCCGTTATGAAGGTTTAAACTTACAAACTTATCTGATACGGTCAGAAAATCTATTTCTGCCACAAAACGTTCAAACCTAAATGGTCATTTTAATATAAAAGAAAAAAACATGACAAGACAACTACGGTACATCAAAGATCTTATACGTTTTTGACGTCGTTACTGTCGCTAGTAGGCGCGCTAGTTTGACTTATGCCCACCGGGTCAGATGACTTTGTCAGACTATACCTTTGTTGTCATGAAATAATTTTTGTTTTATACAATTAAAGTGTAGTTATGGTCTATAAAGTCCTATTATGTTGACATCAATTAAATAACAATCACACGTAAATATTACTAGGTTATAAGGTCGTATAGCATTTAATAGTAAAAAAGTTAAAAATAAAAACTATCATGCACCTGTATACATAAATGGTATGTAATTTCATGTTACGAATTAATCCACTTAGGTTGAGTTTCGATACGCGGCCGCGCCCGCCCGTTTGTCATAGCGCCGCGGACTGTTTCATTCATTAGTGACCGAGTTCATCGCTGCCCACCCCCCGCCCATTGCAATTTACACCTTATATAGTTGGTAATAAACTCACATTGCTTTAACAACGTCTGTATTAGCACTGCCAGTTCACTAATGCTTAATGGAGCTGCTAGGGTTGGTATTTCAAGGATATAAGTTAAAACAATGGCATTAATTTTCTAGGCAACATGTGTTTGCTATATATACGGCATGTCCCAAAAGTCAACGATAATCTAGTTGTAGTGTATAGCAAGGTCGAAAAATACTAAAAATCTAACTCTTTTTGTTTAAAATTTACGTTATTTTTAGTTTGGCTATACACCAGTACTGGGTTATCGTTGAGTTTTAGGACACGCTGTATATGTGATATTTTTGAAGTAGAGATAAATTAACAAGACAGGCAACTTATTTCTATATTTTCATAGATATTACTTACTCGCTGTAGCCCGCGACTCCATCCGCGCGGAAATAAAATAAACAATTGAATAACAGCCTACGTGTTCTTCCAGACTATGCTCTACATATGAGCCAAATCTATCAAAATCCGTTGAGTTGTTCCGGAGATACCTTCAAACAAACATCCATCCATCTAAATATACCAAAGTATGTTCCTGTGGTTGCGTAACTAACAACTATGCTAACAATAGGATGATAGTTTAACAAAAGACTGACGATAGTCAAATAATATATCTGTCATCTTAATCCTCTCTACTTCGCTTCATTGAAAACAATTGCTAAAACATAATATGTAGTTGTCAGGATAAACAGTTGAAAAGCGTTTTCTGTTCAATAACGATTGAACAAAACCGATCGAAAATATAACTACTTTCTTTTACAACTTATAAAACGTAAATTATGTTTTTGAGTAATCTGTTAAATAAAATACTTTTTTTATTACATTTCACCTCAATCACTACATAAAAAATCCAATTGCAATAAACACTTTCCGTGATTTTGTCCGTCACATTTATATCTCAATTTGTTATATACATATAAAATAGAGGTCACAATTAAGAATCGATACTTACTAAGCTTACTTTCGCCTAAATCACCACTTAACATCAGGTTATCAGGGATCCTGGCCGGGAGCTGTTTCATTCATTGTTAAATAATAAACTGACCAATGTCAGTGTATAAAATTCACCCTAAAGAAGTAAAGGATAACTGAAGGGTATAAATAAATTGATAATAACTATCTCCCAGCCCTAAGTGGTCGAGTAAGCGCTCTTGGTAGGAATGAATTTATAGATTATTCTTCGCGCGACTCATTACTCGATTGCCGTCTGCTGTGTTCTAAATTAAATTCAATGAATTGTTGTTTTTGCGTTTTCATTCATTCGAATTGCATTTTCAACAAGCTCTTTAATAGGTATCTTTTAATAGTAAAGTGCAACAGATGCTTTTGTTTTAATATTAACAATGCGAGTTTTTTAGTTAACTCTATAGTTCTGAATTTATGGTATGTCTTTGCCCTACTCAGATACTTTCATCTTACTTATTATAAACGCGAATGTGTAGATGAATGGATGGATGAATGTTTCATGAAAGAATGTACAGGCTACTAATATAGTTTTTTTTTAACGCTCCGCGCGGACGCAGTCAGATTATCAAGTTAAAAACTTCAACAATATGTAACTCAAAATAGACGGAGCGATTAAGTTTCAAACTTCTGACAAATCGTATAAAGTTTCCAAATAGTTGATATCCGTTCATAGAGACTTAATAAGAAAAGTTTAATCGTAACGTATTCGCATATCTGATTGGAATACAACTTGGGTCAGTATAACCGCTTCGGGCGACCCTTGGCGGTTCCAACAGTAAGTAGTCCTGAGCAAATAGGTGCGGTGGAACAAGGGAGTGCGTTTACGGATTGGGGACCCATTTTCCGGTTCAATCATCCACTCGAGACGGCTCCGTTGTCTGCAGGCCCTAGCCCTTGCAATCGGCGACATCGCGACCGTCAAATCCTAAAAAACAACCGCACAACGATTCCTTACTTGAATTGATTTTTATTTGAATTGTGTCACATTTAGTAAGTTTTGATATAAAATATTTATACGGATAAATAATTACCTTGTTCATAAACATAAGTTGTTTTATAAACTAACAATTAGATTTAGATAGTAAATTAATCCAACTTTCCAGGAATCTCATAACAAGCTCTCCTTCAATATAAATACCTAGGAGAATGAATATTAGATTTCAGTACCGGAACAGAGAAAATTATAGAGTAGACCATTTTTAAATCATTGTTTATTTTCTATTACATCGTTTAATATAATATAATTGGCGGTATAAACAAATACATAGGTTATAATTCAGAAAAATAAAAAATCTGAAATAAATGATTTAATCTGATTATCTGAAATGGAAACCACGGAATAGTCATAAAAGTATTAGCATCTTGCTTTTCAAACACGAACTAATAACATAATTAATTGAGAACTGATAATAAAAATTAAAGAAAATTAAATCTTTGCTGCTCTATGGATGCATTTGTTCTACGATTAAGTGGCGTCGAGTTTCCCCTATTGATTACCTAAAAAGCGGAAAATAAAATTGTGTTCGGCGATTCCGTAGCAAGCACATTGCGGTCGATGGGCTGCCAAAAACATCGCTAAAGAACCCAAACCGCTACAAGACTGTCCCTTAAAAAAGCAACACTTAACTGATTAAATTTCACTCTCATGCCTCAAGGGAGAACCATAGTCAAGCACACTATTCAAGTTTTATTTCTGTAACTTAGTTTCCCTTCGTAATGTTTAAGGAGTTTTCTTTATTCTTGACGCTGAAAGTTTTATGAGTATTTCTTAGAGAAAAGTAACCCTTTTGTAATCTATGAAAAATTAATGTACATAGTTTTATATATTACCGTGTAATTGTGAAAATGTCCGAGTATATTGTATTTTTGTATTTCTTGATAGAGAAAACATGGGATGACAAGATGTCTTTCAAACCCTTAACTTGAATAATACTTATTTCAATTTGAATTTCCACAAATAATTTCTGTTATTATTCACAATATGTAAAGGACTTCACAATAAATAAATAAAGTTCCTTTTTCAAAAATATGTACTTGAAATAAAAGGTGATTTAAACAAGCGTGACTGGAAACGGAAGTTAAAAATGTCGTAGACTCTTCGTCAATATGAGAGTAGTTACGCGAGAGATGGCGGCAAAGTTTCCCCGGCGCCCGGCCTCGGCGCTCTGCAATCTTTATCGAATAAAGCAGTTTAGTAAACCGCAACTGAATTGCCGCCCGCCGCCGCCCGACATTATCTATTTATGAACAAATTTAAATAGAGCGCGGAATTGCCTTCACAGACTCTACTAAAAGGGATTCGTTTAGTTTACAGCCTACTTCATTTTACTTTTATTTTACTTGGCTTCTATGATTTATTAATGATACCTTATGTCCATCGTTAGCTTTTGTGTTGTTTTTTATTTTTTAATCTTATTAATAATACAAATGCGAATATTTAGATGGATGGATGGATGTTTTTTGAAGGTATTTACACCACAGCTGAACGGATCTCGATGAAATTTGGTATACATATAGTATACAGTCTGGAAGATTATATTATAGGCTACTTATTATGCTTTTTTTTATTCCGCGCCGACGGAGTCGCGGGCGATCGCTAGTTATTTAATACTTGAATGTTATAAACTATCTGTACATAAATACTTATTTATTAAAGGAAAATGGAATATAAAAGTAGATATAGAAATAAAGCATATTTTAAGTAAGACAAAATTTCAATGGAAATTTTAACATTAAGATAGCATTCTTACAAGTCAAGTTAAAGTATTAAAAATATAACTTAAATAACTTAGACAATTACTGGTGGTAGACAAATTTACAATTCTAAGATAATAAAGTTAAAAAATATCTGCCATTAGTTTGCGACAGAGGGGGTGGCTAAAGAAGTTTCTGTTTGTGATAATAATAAGAGCGTAGGGGGAGGCCGGAAGTAGGATTTATACAGTTTTATTACTTTTTTACGGGGCCATAGAGGGCGCTGCCGCTAACAGAGATCATGTACCATATAATATCGCATAATAACTTCGATATAAGAACACATGTCTATATTGTAGTCGAGTTTTTTTCCTAGAATCATATTAATGATAATGAAAAATTACAAAAATTAGCTGATTTATTTCAGAAGTTCTATTTCTAAAAGTAATGTTTCAATGGATAGCTTGAACGTGTTTAATTTAATTTCCATAATATTTATCTACGAAGTCATTAAGTTTTGGTGACAATAGAGTGATTTTCAATCACAGTAAAAATAATTATTTAAAACATAGCTTTCGCCCGCGATTCTGTTCGCGCATAATTACTATAACACTAAGTTAGTTTTTTGTAGACTATGTTCTATATCTATTGCAAATTTCAGCAAGATCCATGAAGCCTTTCCAGAGATACCTTCTAACAAACATCCATCCATATATCTAAACATTTGTATTTATAATAATCGACGAATCATCTATTCTTTTTAGAAATAAAGCTATACAAATATAACTTGAAATTCAATATAAAATCGTGAGGCACCCTCTTGTTCTAGGGACGTGTAGAAATAAAAATAAAGGCGATGTTCACGCTCAATGGGCGGAACGAGCGAGTGTTGTCGGTTGATAAGGACGATACTAGCGCCTAGTGAAGGGTTACAAACTGACACAACGCGATGTAGACTATTCTTTAAATGCTTACCATTTATATTCTGCACTTTTCATTATTTAAATACCTAATTATACTTTAGGATATCTTATTATGTACAGTGTTAATATTTTTTTTTACTTTAACATTTGAAGTAGTAGGTAGTAGAAGGCTGTTTTATCAAAGTTTGTTGGTCAAATCATGATCGGATCGGATCGGATTCTTAATGCATATCAAATCAAATTAATAATATATACAAACGGAATCAGAACAAATGTGCATCGCGTTTTAAATGTAAAAAAAATTTAAACGATCAAAAATAAGAATTGCTGTAGACTACTCATGATGGAAAGAGACCGTAAAGAGCAAAGAAATTTTAACGAGCAATATAAAAATGCTTGATAATTTTGATTGAAATACAATGCTATTTACACAAGTTATTAATGCGGGTCGCCGCGGCCGACCAAAGGACCAGCGCACTGCGCAAAAAGACTCAAAACTAAATACAATTTATGAAAGAGAATTCTTAAAGAGCGAAGACGCTCCAGCAAAAAGATAATTCGGTCTCCCTGCGCCCGCGGGCGGGGCTCGCGTTTGTCTTTGCTATTGTGAACTTTTATTTCGTTCACTTTTATGAATTATTTTCAGTTGTTTTTTATCACCGGTGAAATTAAAATGGCAGCGGGGTCGAGGTCTGCTGCAACTCTGTTTGTTCAGGTCGCGAACAAGATGGCGGTTCATTTTAATCTACATGTCAAATAACCGTCGCTAAATGAAACAAAAATTACTATTCAAAAGACATTTAAGCTTGTTATTTCATTTGGAATTTTCCATTTATAATAATTTGACAAAGTTTATTTTTATTGAAATTAGAATAACACATTATCACTCTGGTAGATGACATTTATCTTAATTTACTCTCTTTTAATTAATTTACTTGTCTACTCTAAAGGATGTGGCGATATGTTATAAGAAAGCTGATATTCTAACCAAAATAATTCAACAATTATATATCAATATCAATGTTTTAAGATTGAAATAATTCTTTATTTACGCATCTCACGTCGTCGAGTTGGATGGCATTTGAAATTAAACGTTTGTTTCTGTGGCAGGCAAAGGAGCCTGTTTGGTTCGTATTGTCATGTTAATGATAGTTTGCCTTTGGACTTAAATTAACACTCATACGACGCCCGAGCTCTCTCAATGACATTACTAATTGCAGACATCCTTACGAACTATTAATAGAATAATTATATTATACTTGAATGTTAAGACCCCTGACTGTTCTTAGTATTACATCTGTTTCGACGTATAATTTACAAGAATTCATATCTTGTAATATTACAGAAAAAAACTTAATCAAAAATCAGCTGCTAGGATAATTTTCTATTCGAAATAATATTTTATGGCAGGAATTTTTTTCTCAGATGTTAAAATACACGAAAATAAAAATTCGTATTCCTATTCTATATTGCTTTTGTTGTCGACGATTTAAAAGAACAAGGATGCGCTGACAACGACAAATAACGAGTCTGGCGAACGAGAAACAGACGCGATAAAAAAGACCGAAGGAATGCAAGAAACGGTACTAAAGCTTAAAAATTTACACGCGTAGTGAGCGCGCGGCCGGCTGTGAAGAATTCCCGGCTAAAGCAAAGCAGTCGGAATAACGTCGACAAACAGTAGGAAGCGTTGACGAAACAAATGAAAAAGAATATCCTCTGAGCAGTCTCAAATCCAACGAACGTAAAGAGATTACCTACACCCCAACTGCTTTCGACTTGTATAAACAAAAAAAACGTCTCAATTTTCAATTTGCCTGCTTTAAAACAACGCGAAGTTGCCAGAACACGAGCGGGTAGGAATATTAACGTTTTTAAAACGACAACAAAGAGCGAATGAGTTTCATTTGGATTTTTATTGTGACAGAGACGCGGCGCGGCAATCGATGATGTTGATTCGATTGAACAGAGCATTACATGGTTAATTTCGAATCCTATAACCTCTTAAGGTTTCTTTATAATCTTTCCTATGACCACAACTTAGTTGTGATGTTGTGTGATTTTTAACCAATAAAATAAGATCTTTATGATTTATAAATTTTACAGAACATAAATAATTGACTTAACCATAATGGTGTTAAATTTAAACCATAGATTCTATATATTCTACATGTAATTATTTATGAATTTTTCTATTAAATAAATAAATATTCTGCAAAAATATCAGTGATAAAATAACTATTATAGTACTAAACGTTTGTATACAAATTTCTAAAGATTTTATGTTTCAACCACCATAAAGAGTTGCTTTGCACCGCAATATAAAGCCAGCGGATATATTTTTGCGTTAGGCTCCCTTCCGCTGATTACAAGCAAATTGTTATAAATTGAATTTTAAAGCTGGCCACATTGCGCGCCTCTCCCCGAGACCTCCAACGCTGACTACAAGATGTAACGGGATGACAAGAAGGGGTTATTTGTATATCCTAGGGTTGGCACAAGCATACAATATTCTATCATGACTACATAAATTTACAAAATATCATATTTAAATCCTTATACGTAATGTAATTGATTACGTATTTTTAATTCGTTTTTTTTCTTTTGTTTTTTTTTTATCTACTACTAATGTCAGTAAAAAAACAAAAAAAATAGGCTTTAATTACTTACCATGGTTGAGTTGTTTGAAAAGCTTATAATATTTCCATAGTTTCGTCAAATTAAAAATAATTTTTAAATTTCAAGTAATTAAGATTGTGCCAGCCCTATGTATATTAAAGGTATATAATGATAGCGATGATTTCTCGGCTCTAAGCGAGCGTTTCATAACAACAAACTTTCATCCACCCTCTGTCCTCGTCACTCAGTTAATTTTATTTACATTTAACTCTGAACGTTTTATTAAGGGCTCAGAGTTATTTATGACTTAAGTCATACTTGACGAATTACAACTTAGAAAAAACAATACGTAATCGTATGATTATTATTTAATAAAAAAAATATCAGTTTAAAATAACAAAAGGAATTTTATATATAAAATTTTCGTGTCACAATTTTGGTTCCCATACTCCTCCGAATCGGCTTGACCGATTCTCATGAAATTTTGTGAGCATATTAAGTAGTTCTGAGAATCGGCTACTATCTATTTTTAATACCGCGCGGACGGAGTCGCGGGCTACAGCTAGTATGTATATAGAATGATAATGTAATGTGGAGACACCAACAAAAAAAAAGGCCTGATGTCTTAGACCTATTTGCGTTTAAGGTAGTCCATAGACCGTAATTAATAACCTCCTTCTTTTTGAAGTCAGCTAATAACTTTCTATTGTAAGTGCAGAAGAAATGAATTTTGGTAAATATTTATTTAATTTATTGAAGGTCTGTATAAACTAAAAATTCAAATAATAAAATAAAGATTTATACTTAGAATCGCTTCCATAAACACGAGAGTATGAAAAGTTTCTTTTGACGTAAAAGCTAGAATTAGTGAGTATAGTTTGAACGTCGTCGGACCGCGATTCCGCCGCATTATTGCGGGGAGCCGGCCTTTATTGCTCAATTTGACTTTATTTAACGCAATTCTCAGCCGACGGGGGTAGCGGGGGTGTGCGGGCGTCCGGGGGACGGGGCAGAGGCGCCCCACGTCTCGCAGGCTGACGGCGAACAGATGAGGTCCCACTCCAATCCACTTAGCACGCGCCAAGCTCGTAGGTGATCGCAATCTACGCTAAGACTGGCAACGCTTTGAGTGCTTCTGATGCGATCTGCTAATGGGAATATCCAACGGACTTCTATAGTTGTATCAATTATGAAACAATAGTTTAGTATTGAAATTATTCGTAATTTCCATTATTTCTTAAACTACAGTCCTAACATTTAAATACTCAAAAGAGGAATCTAAATGCTCGTTTTTACGTGAAACTTAGCTAATGCCAACTCCATCTTTCTTATACTAACTCTTTCATCTTCGATTTTTTCGAAATCAGCGTTTCAAGAAATAAGGGTTGCAACTATTATACTAGTGAAGATTTTCAAATCGAAAACTGTTACAAATTAATTAAAGCAATTTTAGTTAATAAAGGCGAGGTCGCGATAAAATCTAATATTAGCAAACATACTTCCCCTGTTTTAGGATATTCGAATTCTTAATAGTTAGAAATGGTTTCCACGTTTCTAAATTAGTCGTACCTGTTGGTACGTAGCTGCATTAGTCTTAATGAAAATGACGTATCCGGCTCGAAGGACCAATGTTTATTGTGGTACACACTAGTGAGCTTGTACTATGAAGTAATCTGGTTAACCGTCATGTTTATTGTGAACGCGAGAGAACGTCAAGTGGGCCTCAGCCGGTGGCTTAGAGTCGCTACGAGGGGGAAGCAGTATGGCGTGGGGGGTAAAGGGTGTCATTTTCACGCCGGCATATTGCCCGCCGTCGGCCTGTAATTGAATAATGAAATTGTAGCGAATTTCCACGCAGGACGCTATGATTTTTTTCGTATACCGTATAGCACTGTGGCGCTCTCTTCACGTGTCTCACCGTGCGAGCTGTACATCTTGGAGTGGCGCTCTCTTCAGGTGTCTCTCCGTGCGAGCTGTACATCTGGCAGTAATCCAATCTTCAGATATCACAATTGTGCCCTCAGAAGATTTGTGCGAGAAGACGAGCTCCATCTACAGTATGTTCGGACAACGGAACTTCATTCGTCGGTGTGAATCGCATCCTTGAGGCCTTGGCAGACTTCTTATCGAGAAGACGAGCTCCATCTACAGTATGTTCGGACAACGGAACTTCATTCGTCGGTGTGAATCGCATCCTTGAGGCCTTGGCAGACTTCTTATCTTCATTGTGCCTGCGGCACCATTTATGAGCGGAGCGTGGGAGCTCCTCGTGCAGTGCAGTCTTTTATTAATCTAATTGTCTCTTATGTCTTTTTTATATTTTTGTTTGTTCCATTTGTCGGCCACCCTTTATTTTATGTTTACATGGTATTCTTTAGTTTTGTTTTGTTTTGTCTTTGACACCAGGGGGCGGGCATGTTGCCGACAGATACGGAACTTTTTACACTTTTTTATTCTTAATTGTTATTTTTGAATTTAGAACTGTATATGTTTTTTCTTCCTTTTTCTTTATTTTTAAAACCATTAGTTGTTGTAAATATATTCTTGTAACAGTGCGTGCTTTTCTCCTTATTTCTCATAATTCTATTTAATATTTTCATTTTATCTTTTTATTATATAACATAATATTCCAAAATTCATCTTAATCCTAACGCTCTTCCATCCTTACATATTCGGTCGTCTTTATTTGGTGATGGAGATTTTTAGCATGTCACGTCAGGAGCAGATGTACTTGTATGTATTAATTAATGTGTAAAAACTGCTGACATTAAACTAAAAAGAAAAAAAATCGAAGCATCAAAATGTAAATTTTTTTCTTTATGTTAAGTAATAATTTAAGAAAGAGCCACTCTAAAAATTTCAATCGATAATCCAGTAACTTACTTCTACTGTTGAACTCCTTTCATTTAAGCTCAAAAATTTATAATTAAATTTATCATGGGCTGGTTATGGTGTGATGTTCTTATGTCGCACTGATCTACAATGCATAGCATATTCTCAACATGTCATCCCTCTTCCTGAATCCAGCGCCACTGAATACTAAACCGAATTTCCATTAACCATTTCTGTTTACAGCAAAATTTCTTTTCTCATCAAATGAGATTTATTTCCCTCGCAAAAATATGTAAAGTTGACGGTGCGCGCGAGACGTCGCGGTGGCGATAGCGCGGTAAGGGGCTGCTGACATTAAAAGGATATCTCGGTAGTCGAGTCACGCGAAACATTAACCTCGCCCCGCAATAAACCGCGCCCTTAAGACCTTCATTCAGAATTAAAATTTGCCGGCTGATCTCTCCGAAGTGACTCTCTCTGATGGATTACGAACTCGAGCGTCGCCTTGTTTAATTCCGGCCGTCGACAGCCGCCGAGCGACGTCAAATTATCCCAAACCTGTCATTTTTAACTTCCCACCGTCAGGGGGCGTAATACTTAATTCTTCAATTAATTTGATACGCTATATAATGTGCAAACAAATCAAATATCAACAAAAACGCCTGCCCGTCTGTATTTGCAAAATTGTGTTTAATTACTTTACTTTCTACTTTGCGATAAATGTAACGAGTTATGTCAAAATTTGTTTAGATGAAGTAAATTCTTTCAGCTTATTAAGTTTAATTATCAAAAGTAAACAGACATGGCTGTCAACAGGTTAATGTCACTCAAAACGGAAACGGATTAAATGTTTTTGAATTACAGACTTTGATTTACATTTTGGGTAAAATGTATTATAAAATAAACATTATTAAAATACATCTATATGACGAATCTCCGTTAACATTCAATGGATACATTCACACCAAACAGCTCTAATTTAAAACCAACTATAAAAAAAATTGAACAAATTCATGAAACAACTAGCTGTCGTCCGCGACGCTGTCCGCGTGTTGTTAAAAAACTTAATTAGTAGCCTACATGTTCTTCTACACTATCTTCTACATCAATACCGAATTGCGGCGAGATCCATACAGCCTAGAGATACCTTAAAACAAACATCCATCCATACGAGCATTTAATATTAGTAAGATAGACAAGTAAGAAACAAATGAATGCCTAAATGCTATTCAGATAACTAGAGCATCGATTATCACTACATTATAGAAGATATGATCAAAATTGCCATAAAATGAGATTGAACTCATCATGATTATAAACTGCGTCGTAAAACGGAACGACAACGTTGAAATAATGAATATAAAATGCAGTAAACGAGTTAACAGTCGGCAGAAGGCGCGGGGGTGCCGGCACGGGGGAGGGACAGTTTTTTCTCAAATCATTTGTCGACGAGCACTTAGTATTCCAACAGCGGCTGCTACGCGACTCACATATTTTATATTTATTACCACTAACATCGTCTATGTTTTAAAATTGCATCTTCCTTTAGTATGCATCTTGTAAATATCAATTTTTATAATGGAATATCATACGCATATAAGCCTTCAAGCTTACGTACTGTTTACTGAGAAGTCATTTTGATAAGATTTAACTTGTGAATAAACTGCGAACGTTACGAACTACTACCGCAAAATAAAATCTTACTAATATTATAAATACGAAGAAAGTATGGATCTGAAGAACGGTGCAAGGATCTTACTAGTATTTGGCGTAATTGTAGAACACAGTCTGGAAGGACAAACAGGCTTTTTAAGTTTTATTTTTATTTTGACTCAAATATGTTTTCATTTGATATTATGAGAAGCGAAAACATCGATGTATCAAAGCAATAGACGTTGATAAAATCAATCAGGCTATAATGAGAGGAACAAACAATGACCCTTCAATAATATCTCGATATCGCGCGCCGGTGTTGGCACAAGAAATTTGCCCGGGCCAATATCGGGGGAATCCCTTGGAGGGAATCGCCAATTTTAGGGTAAATCGAGGGAGATAATTATGTTTGGAGTTAGTTATTGAGCAGAGTCAACACGAGGCGAGATTAGTTCGTCCTGTATCGGTAACGGGACACCGAACATTCTTATTTAATATATCTACTTTAAGATAATAAACAAATATTGAACAAGTACCAGAAGAATTCTCAAACGCTTAACTCAGATTTTCGTGACATTTATGTGCTACGTGTCCGATTATTTAAAGGAGCGTTTTATAAAAGTTCTAAAGTCTATCAGACACACGCATAATAGTTAAATAGTTACTTACACCTACACTAAACATGATCTTTATTTATCAGCCCACTGCTAGGCATTGGTCTTAATACTCTACCGTAGTAATTATTAAATAAGGCTGAATATGTGCAATACTATTATATTAACACAACTAGCGGTCGATCGCATCAGTGCTGAAAGTAGTCTACAATATGCCCGCATGCATCAACTATGTTTCAATCAAAGTCCCGTCCAAATCGGTGCAGCTGGTTCGGAATTTACCCGGAACGAACGCGGATTTGCGAACAGACATACAATTTTTTACATACATACAGACAGTCCTATTTTATTATTATATAAAGATGTTTAAATAAAAAGTTTCCTGTTATTTAATTGAATGTCTTAGGTAGACATAGTTTACTTTCATTTGTAAACACCAAAAGCGTTGTAGAAATAAACATGACAACATAAACATAATGTTGCGGCAATCATTATACGAAACTGAACACTTTGCAAATTAGTGGCGACGTAACGTTGTCGTCTCGACTTCACACAGATCAAACAACTTGCCGCTCACGTCACTGAAATAATCCTATAGCTAGTGATGTCACTTTGCTTAATATTCGATACTAAGTTACGAGTCACTCACTAATACTGAATATTCATTAACAATATTTGATTTTAAAATAACATTTGTTGTAATTTGAAATTTTAAAAATAATAACATGAATTTTTTTTTAAATACATAACTACTTTTAGAATTGACTAGCTGTCGCCTGCGACTCAGTCCGCGCGGAATTTAAAAAAACTATTGGTCGTTGCGTAATGTTATACAGCCTAAAGCCTTCCTCTATAAATGGACTATCCAACTAAAAAAGAATTTTTTAAATCGGACCAGTAGATTGTTAGATTAGCGCATTTAAACAAACAAACAAACTCTTCCGCTTTGTAATATTAGTATAGATTTAGAATTGATATTCGCTGACGTGTATCACAACGTTTCTTTATTAAAATAAATATGTTATAACAGCGAAATATGCTTGAAACATTTCTTCGTAATTATACGGATACCGTTTTAAATAACATTTATCAAACCTATCCTTTCGCATCTCTAAACAAGTGAACGTGAATTCGCTAATCAAGCCGGTGTGTTACAGTGCGTTCTCTGGGGGCGCGAGCTAAACCTATCAATAAATTAAAGTAGATAACGTTTTAGAACTCTGTCACAGTAAACTATGTGAACAAATAGGATAAAAATTTATATCACTTAATAATTAATTTTGTCGTTTTAATTGAAAAAATATACTTTAGTCGAACTGAATATAGAATTTAAAAGAAAATTAAAATGAAAATCTTTATTAATTTTAAAAATATCTTTTATTTTATCTTTAATATTTTCAATTTAAATGAAAAAAAAGTGTTTTTAATTAACAAAAATAAGTTAGCCATTTTATGTGTTCATGTATATTTAAAAATGAAAATAAATTGGTGTGAAGTGGATTTTATTTCTTAAGGAATAAATGTTAATACTATAAATGTGAAAGTTTAGATGGATGGATGGAGTTTTGAGAGTATCTCCAAAACGGGCCAATAGATCCACTAACACCAGGTGTGATCGTGGTTAAGCGTTGTCTTATAAAACGTAAAAAAAAAGATTATGATGTAATTTGCCATGAAAGTAAAACATATCCTGGAAGGCTATACTTCTTAGTAAGTTTTTTTTTATTTGGACGGAGTTGCGGGCGACACCTAATATATCATATCATCTTTTCGGGTTGAAACTGGCGAGATATTTAAACGAATATCTTGTGAGCCTTGATTATAATATTAATAAATTAATTTGGCGCGAGGAAGACTTATAGCTATAATTACAGCGGGAGTGTTTATCTGTTGGGGAATTAACATCTGTAATTAAATGTTAATTTTGGTATTTGATGTATAATTTTAAGGGGTTCGGTAATAATTTAAATTTATATAGACACTTGATATCTTTTAGATCAATTTCTTGTTGATAATAATAGTTGAATACAAAGTAAAGGGTCTCGACAGACAGAATGAACTGTGATCCTATAAGGATTCCGTTTTTTCCCTTTCAAGGTACGGAACCCGAAAAACAAATGAAAGTACATTCGAAATGGTTTGTTACCTCAAATTAAAATCAAAAACTGTGTTTTTGTAAATAGCTAGCTGTCGCCCGCGACTCCGTCCGCGCGGTATTAAAAATAGATATTGGCCGATTCTCAGACCTACTCAATATGCTCACAAGATTTCATGAGAATCGGTCAAGCCGTTTCGGAGTATGGAAACGAAAATTGTGACACGAGAATTTTATATTATATATAAGATTATAAATAGAAATTTTCTTTTAAGAGTCTTAAGTTTTTTTTTATCGAGTTATATTGATAGTTATATTTTACAACCGAGCTATATCTATACTTAATCAGTAAGAACGTGGGATCAAATAAAAAACATTAACTGAAACCAATAAAATACCTTAAATAACTTTCGAAATTCACCAAACTTATTTCCAGCCCTTGAAAAGTCGGTAACTCAATTAAGTCGACCTTCTGTTTACGATTGTAAGGGATATGATTAACTAGGTTTTATGTAACATTTAAAAATGAATTACGAGTAACTTTTATATAGATTTTTCAGAATTTTCAGCTTTTTATTAGAGTAACTAGCACAATGTTTCGTATTTAAGGACTCTACCATATGGACTCTATTTCGGTGCATTGTGTGCAACTTTCTGAGTTTTATGATAAAGAATTTTAAACATTTGCCATATATTACCCAATAAGTTTATAAACTATGTCTGTGTCAGTTAAATAAGTAAACACATAGAAAATGTTTATTAAATATAGCGTATTCTATAAGATATTGTCGCGGCTTCGCTTGTCATTCGCTCGGGCTTCGTTAGCATTTTAATTACCTGTCGCGCTTCCGAGACGCGACCAGCTGAGCCCCGCGCCCTGTCCTTTACCCTATCTTAGTTTATAATGCTAATATGCACGTTTGAAGAATGGTATTAACAATTTTTGAGTACCACAAAAATTTTGTGTTACGTGTTGTAAGTCGTGTTAGTTACACTATTTGTAACTCAAGAACGGCTTTACCAATATGCCTTAAAATTGGAAAGGATGTAGCTAAGAGCTAGGAGACGGACATAGGATACTATTTATTCATTTTTTTTCTTCGAATTGATGCCTTGAAGAGCTGCTTTTTATTTAACTTACTAATGTTATAAATGCGAATGTTTAGATATATGTGATGTGGATGGATGGATGAGTGGGCTACACTAATTAAGTTATTTACATACCAACGCCGACGGAGTCGCGGGCGACTGCTAGTTCTCATATAAAGTTAACAAAACGCGACAAAAAGGAGACAAAGAAAAACTCTATTAAGATACAAGAGGCAATATTAAAATGAACGGCCGAGTTAAATCTATACGCGGGCTGTGGCTGACGGGACTTATTTTATGAAAGTTTCCTATTAGTTCCTCCTGCGCTCGTTGCTCGAAGCTTCTTTGTTCAATGTCGAGATTGGCAGTTCGATTATCCTTGGCTTCTGTAAAAAGGCATATAAAAATTAGTCTGTAATGTCCTAGACTGTTTAAGCGCTCCGCGGGGAGGCGAGACGGGCGACGCGCTTCGGAAAATTAAACCTTCTCAAATGCAAGCACCTGCTTAGCCTCAGGAAAAATGATCGCTTGCTCGCTTCCTCCTAGCAGCCATACAAATTAAATTATAACTTCCAGTTCATTTATCTTTTAAATGTGAGGATTATTTGCTCCCAACTAATTAAAAGATAAAAGATTTAGCACACGTTTATGTTGTTTTGTTAAGTCTTTGTTAGAAATAACTTTGTTTATATGTAATTTACTATAATACTGTTATTTTAAAGACAAAAAGATTTGACGGTTATTTAAATAGATAATGATAGTAAAAATAATATTTTACTGTACTACGAAAATTATTAGATATTTATAGCAATAATAGAATTAATATTTTTAAATTAAAAACACTTAACTACCGTACAACTATTTACCAACGTTTTAATAATATTATGGTTTACGCCAGTAAGGTTTAATAGTATATGTAATTCAAAGCCATAAAAAACATAATTTTTATAACAAGCAATCAGTATTTTAGTCTGGTCTGGTTAAATATCTTCAATTGATAATGATATGTCTACCAACATCCGTGAAAACAAAGTCTCAAGTTTTAAAGAGAAGATGTTTCCCTCCGCAGCGCACGTTTACGTCCTCTTTATTATTTTTAAGTCTATCGAAGTTCCCCCGACGGAAACTTTCACCTCTCTCCGGTCGCGGGATGAAAGTTAATTTCTTTTGGTGTATTTTAAAATTAATTTTGCTTTGTACGACCGCACGCCCGAGGACGAATTGTAAGCGGGCGAATTGTAAAAGCTTTTAGTTACGACGCCGCGGAAAAATCTCGCTTTGAACATTTTAAGGTCTTTCATTCTTTGTTGAGTAATTTACAAGTGATCTTTTAAGCTATAATTTTACGAATGAATATCGATATTAAAAGGTATCGGTTGAAATGAGATACATTTTGCATTTTTAGGTACACTTTTTTTTACTTTAACTTTATGTTATATAAATTTGAATTCAATATTTATCACTAAATCCCTTTGTAACATATTGTTCATCATATTTTGCTTTAAAAACAAAAATGAAAACCTTTAAAAGCTTAGTAAATATCAGGCACGGCGGGCATGGAAGTTGCAATGAAAATGCATCTGGCCATTCGAATGTGTCCCCGTGCTGCTATATTTCATACAGTTTACATACATATTTCAACACAAGCCTATTTTCCACATACGATATATATAAAAAATAGAACATAGAAAAGTATTAGAAACAATTCAGTTTGCCTTAGGTTTACGTTATGTTTAATTACGTATTGTTATTTCTTTTCGCATGTCTTTCACATCCTAAAAGCTTTATTAATATTTCACTTAATAAAGGTTTTAGGATGTAGAACTAAAAACTTAATTCACTTACATGATAAAATAAACTTCTCTTTTAATTGGTTTACAACCTCATTTAACGTTTGCAGGTTCCTGGTCACTGCCAAGTCAAGATACAGTGCTGCGTGAGAGTGGTGTTGCCCTGATACGACCCGTATCGCACCGATTCTCGAAAGCTAGATAATAATACGTAATTGTTGAAATTGGACGTCTTAATGTTTTTAATATGCGAACTAATATTTCGAATCGAAATAACGTTAAAATAGCTATTTTTCCAACCATAATATTTATCAATGTACTTTCCGTCAGTACGAATGTTTTTTTTATTTAAAAAATACCCTATAAATAATGCTTTTTAGATGGACTGTTGTGTTGTTTGAAAATAGTGTCCTCACAGAATATCTTAACCGTCTTCACAGGTCGGGCGGAGAGCAGCACAAAGGGCGCGACTTCAAAGGCCGCCGCATGGATCAAAGGGGCCGCCCCTAGATAACACAGCCGGCTAAAACCTCCACGTAAACGTTTGATATCCGATTGTCGGCTGGAGATCAACGGCCAGATGAAAAGGTGTTAAAAATCGTCTTTATAAGGTGGTAAGAAAGTATTAGTTGCTCTTTGTGGTTCATCTATTTTGTTAAGAGATCAAAAGGACCATTTAGGTTAAAGGAAGCGAAATCCTCTTACATTAAGACGGTAAAGTAACCTACGTTTTATTTCGTTTTGTGATAACTTTATTTACTAATACCTTCATAAAGTGTAAGGAGATTTTTTTCGATCAATATCTTGAAAGTCTAGGAAAAAAGTCAATAGTGTTTAATTTTCTACTCAGCGCTTTCAGGAAAGGGGAACATTATTAAAATAGCCTGTCTCCGAGGTTCACTACTTAACGCTATTCCAGAGTATTATTAAGTTTCTTTAAATTATTTTCTTTGAGAATTTAATTTTGAGCACAAATAGTGTCCGTATCGGAACAATTTAAAAAAATATTTTTAGATATGTTTCAATAATGTAGTAGAAGTCTAAAATAAGCAATTTTTATTTACATTTTAAACGGTTTTTAGGATATTTGCAATCGTAGGAAATCTCATGAAACATCCTGTAGATGAATACAAGGGCTTTACCTCGAGGATCGACGATTTATCTCGACCATCATGCGTTTGTTTCATTTCGCAGTTAAACCCGGACAACGCGTGATGTCCGGGAGTGTATCCGGGTGTGTTCCGGAGACCGGATTACCCGTCTATGCCCGGATGTGCCGACAGCAGTGTTCGTGCCGACGCACTCTATACAGCGATTAGTCCCACTGCCCTTCTTGTTCGATTTCGACCCGGTTAATGCCCGGATAAACTTCAGACACAGATGAGTAAAACCAAATATTATTTGGTACAATATTTCGTATTGACGTTATATGTTTATTAATATGTGTGCTTTGTAAGCCTTTATGATTCAATTAATGTGAAATTAGTTTGAATACAAAAAACTAAAGTCATTATATTTAAATGAATTGATTTTAGGGATTTTCAATTAATATAATTTTCAATTGTGGATAATTTATACAAAAAATATGTTGTACGTAATTTTGTTGTAAAAAAAAATTCTGTCGATATGTCAAAATTGATTAGATTGAATTAACGATACAAAACTTCCATCGTTGGTAAGCTACAAGTATCCAAGGATTCATCGCTGCAGTAACAACAGGACGAATATAAATCATACTTGATGGTCACGCGTATTCTTGGGGAATTAACACACATTTCGAGATGTTATTGCTTGAGAATACACGTAGTTGTCAAGGAGAGAATCAACAGTCCTTGAAGATATATAGAAGATGTTGCAGGAAGCTTAGATGTTGCATTCGTACAAATATCTAATGAACTACATTATAGTACCGGGTTTGAGATATTCGTATTGGCTATAGTATGCGGCTCATTAGTTTCTTGTCCTAATGCAATGCTAAGTCTACTACAAGAAACGGCGTCGTGAAAACAGGATGTTGCGAAGCAATTATGATATAGCCTCACTAATAATATAAAAATCTTGGCACCAAAGCGCCTTAATTGCCTTCTTTATAAGATCTATAATATGTGTAAAGAAATTAGTTTCATATTTTACCGCTATATGGCTACGGTTTTTATATTCTGGTAAAATATACCTACATTATTATAGCATGTGTATGTAATTGTGTGCACGTTGTGTTAATATCTGTATTAATTCCTAATTTATTTTAAACCATTTACAAGAGAAAGGTTGATTTTCATCGGTATGTAAGTTTTTCTGTATGCTTAATATGTATGTAAATTCATTCGAAACGACCTAGAGCCTAAACGACTGGCCGTGGATTTCCAAGATCAAAATCCGTGTTAAAAACATGTTATCTCTTTATATGTTACTCTATGTTTTATCAAAGATAATGACAGAGGTCACGTTATGTTTTATACAGAAATTTTGATCATAAAAACCAACGGTGAATCGATTAAGATTAGTGCGTTGTCATTCGATTCGTATTCTTCCCCGGCGTGTGATATGGGTAATCACTCGGGTTTAATTAATATTTTAAAATTTACAACAAGGAATTCAATTTATGTATAACTTATGTAAATATTATAATATTGTTTGTAATATATAACTGATATGACAATTAATATGTATTTACATTACTACTGTTGCTACTAATATTATGTATGTATTTATGTATTATATTACGTTGTGATTTTATTAAAAGGTTGTTTTTTATTGAAATTATCGTTCATTCTGTCAAATGCACACAAGATTCGGACTTGTTTTTCATATTAATTATTATAATTACTGTAATGTTAATATTTATTAGAAATAATTGAGTACCTCAAACTCTATCTCGTAATCTTTTTTCTTTAAGAATGTAACTAACACTATTTACTTTTCTCAGACGCTGTAGATGCTGGCGATAAAGCAGAGAACGAGGGCGAAATGCAGAGAACGTGGGCGAATGCAGAAAACGCAGGCTACGTCGGGTCATCAGAGCAATATATTTTGTTGACCATTGTGGAAGGCAAGAAATCGTAAGTAAATCAAGTATTAATTTGATAAAAAAAAGTATTCTTTGTTTTCTTTCCAAGCTGAAATAGAGAAAGTTCGAATTTCACATACAGTCATTAAGTATTGTATTAGTTTGACTTTTTAGGTATTTTGTAAAAATTATTAAGTAAAGAAAAGTGGCTATTGTAAAATACGGGTGGGTAATATTGTATAGTTTACAGTGAAATAGTCTTGTACCAAAGATTATTGGAATTTACGAGATTTAACATAAAATGCTGTTTGTCTATGGTTAAAGGTTTGAGTTAGAACGTTTAGGACAAAGTATAGTATATTTTTTAATTTGATTTATTTCAACGATCTCAGCTACCTATTAACTTACAAAACCATAGATTTACCAATTGTAGAACAAATGTCTACTTCTCTATTGTGTAATATGAGTAAGATTATTTATATTTGGTATGAGAATGATAAATATTTAAATAAATTTATGTTTGTTACAGATTATACTGAGAACGCGCAGAAGCTAATGTAACAAACACAGAAGTTTAAATTTAAACAAATATTGTTTTGTAAATAAATTGTAATAAAAGTGCAAATCTAACTCAATATTTAACTAATTACAAAATTAATTTATAATTTTGTAATAATTTTGTAATAATTTTTCAATAATTTTGTAATAACATTGTAATAATTTTACAATAATTTTGTAATAATTTTGTAAATTTATTTTGTAAATACAACACATTTGTAAACAAATATTTCTTTCATTTATTTCTTCCCTTAAAATGTTAAACCGATCGTAATAGAAGTTGATCGACAATTTATTTTTTATCAAGAAAGTACAGAAAAAGCCTATAACTACTATTTATTTATTACTTTCCAAAATAAATGTAACAAAAATTCGTTGGGTACAGACATGAAATAATTTAAAATTCATTTAAAAGCTATAATAAGTGCAAATGTGGACACTAATATATAAAATAAATTATACTATTAGAAGAATAAGTTTAGGAAGAAAATAATAGTCAACTTTTAATGAAATATTTAATGCAATCAACTAAATATCTGTAAGAAAAAACAACGCCGACTTCCAGCTCTTGCAAGCATGTTCCAAAGTAACAAATTACAAACACGTTAAAATCCTAATAAATATAACTTTACCTAAATATTTACATATGATGTAATAATGGCAGCGATGGCTTAAACAATACAATCACCTTTTGTAGAAACGATAGTTCTCCGAGTTGCCACTAAGAAAGAAGTAACACATCACAAAGCTTCAGTTAAAATGTACTGTAGATTAAAATTCCTTTTGAAACTAACGTCTAATGAGCCTAAATACTACAATAGTTTGTTCTCTATATGTAAATATAGTTAATAAATCGGTTCACAAAGAACCAATGTTAAAGATCAACTGTAGCAAAGTTAAACAATGAAAATGGCTTCGCATCGATTAAAAGAAATAAACATTTTATTAATATTTATATATCCATCTTATACTCACTTACCCTCTTAACATTTTTAATAAGTACCGTCTAAGCATCCCATTTAATTATTATAAATAATTTTTGACCAAGAATTTTACACTTTATTCTAAGCTGAAACAGATAAATATAAACTGAATATTCATATTCAAAGCGGTTTATATCAATGTTAGTGTTCTAATCTAAGTCGTCAGCCTCGGGGGAAGCTCTGGGAGCCAGCCTAACCGCAGTCGCCACGTTGCCTGGCGGAGGCTCGTCCGCCACCAACCCCATGTTCTCGTTTCGTCTGCGGTCTAACGTCGCCACATCAGCTTTGGCGACGCTAATGTTGACATTCTCATCTCTAGCGGCGGCAGGCAAAAGTTTTTTAGTGATTTCGAAATCGCCCGCAGCCGAATTATTACTTTTCACCATTCCGATATCACTGTCAGATTTTTTTCTTGCAATCTCCTCAATTTTCATACCGTTGTCACCAACCTGGTTGATAGAAGTATTCTTTTCGGAGTTCCTTATTAGATCATTATGTTGATTAGACACCGGCGAAGGTGTAATTGTATCATTGACAGTGTTTGTTCCCGTTGCTGTGGTTTCCGGGGACAACAATCTTGTTGGCATAACATCACCCGTATGAGTCGTATTAGTCTGCGCGGTGGACACCGACGGCGAAGTTTGAGTTGTAGATTGAGCGGTGTTTTGTACAGTTTGTGTGGTTGACTGTGTGGTGGGCGGAGTGGCTTGCGTGGCAGTTCCCGGCGCGTCGTGATAGGCTGCGCCGCTGGCCAGAGCCGCGATTCCCGCTAGCCCCATCATGCCTCCCATACCATGGTGTGACCGGAGTAGGAGCTGCTGCAGATGAGCCTGTTGTAGTATTACAGGCAACTCGTAGTGATGGAAGAAGTACAACATGGAGTGCTGCAAATAAAATAATAAATTAATCAATGTTGTAATCGTGGGTGACAAAGGGTAAGATAAAAGTTTTAAAGAAATTTGGAGAAGCTGCGCCTCCTCAGGTAAAACGATAGCACACAGTAAAACTTCTGCAGGCAAATAAATGAGCAATTCATGACAGTACTGGCGTCGCGTCTTTATTTATTTATTTCTGGGTCAAAGTTCCCTCCCCTCATGGCACCAGACGTAAGTTTTAATTAAGAAACTTGTGACCGCTCCGACTCAACTTTTATTTGAAATTATATTTCTGATCCCCCTCGTTTTGAGTTTTTTTTTCGAACAGCGAGAAGGTGTAACGGGTTAACGTCGAGGACAAGTTGGGACATCTTTATGATTTATTATTCTTGGCGTGCAGCGCCACGAGATAATTGAAAAAAAAATACGATTTCTACTGAACGAGAAAACTAACAGTAATTTTAAAATTCCTCTTATACTATTAAAGTAAGCCTTGTGATATAAATTTGGTATGTTTATAAAAAGCTACATAACTTTTTGGAAAGGAGAATTGATTCTAAATTAACCGAAAGCCGTCGTCATAGTAGGCTGATATGAATAAAAATGTCAGTTAGGCGATTACAATACTGACGTACAGTACGCGGCAGTGATGCCTTAATTAACGCGATCCGTCCATATCCCAAATCTGGTTGCGAACATCGCTACTGCAAATATAAAAAGGATCAAACGTTTAAAAGGTATTTAATGGACAGAGATGATGTCCTTTTTAACGTCCATTAAAACGGCCGCTTTGAGATTTACCTCAACCCCTATTAAATAGACAGCTGCTGGTAAGTGAATAGGGCACGAATTTTTGTTTATCAATTTTAAATCATTTTTGTTTTGTGTTCATTATGGTTGGGGTGTTTTGAGAAACGACGATCTTACTCATTTAGTTTAAAGTATTTGCTCTTTGTAGCCATGAGTTTTTTCTGTCGATACGTTATATTTGGATTTTTTATATCGGTACCCATAATTGTGAATTATTTTATTTTAAAAAAAATCATTAAACTTGGTCCAAATTTTTGGAATAAACTAAACCGAACCACTCTTATTAAGTTATATTTTTAATTTTTACACAAAAAAAAATCGAAAATTCTTATTAAAAATGTAAAATGCAATATAACTGTCTACAATTCTATCAGTAAACTTATCTAAAGGTTACATATTTATTCATTTAATTTTAAATGAGAGAGAAAATGGCAAAAAATGTTCTTTGAGATAATTTTTTTTACCGACAGTCGCCTCAAATACTTTACGAGCAGCTCGTTGATTATGCCAAGACGGTAGAAAATTCTGACGAAAATAAAGTTATTTAGATTTAAAACGCAAATAAAAAACACAACGGACTGTAAAGAACTTTACTTTGTCAGGTAAAAGATTTTTTCTCTCTGAAATATGCAACGGTTATATTTTTTAATAAAGAATGTCGCTTTAGGAGAAGATAAAAAAGAGAATCGGGTGGTTCATTTAACATCAAATGACCTCTGATACACATAACCATTTCAATAACAATAACCTAAAGTTTGAATTCATAATTTTTGGATTGAACCGAACAAATGAAAATTTTTGATAAAGTTAAGACGAAAGTTATGGAATATAGGACTAGCATATTCTAAAAATTGTTTGAGTTGTAATATCATAGAAGCTTCGAAACGGACACAATAAGCTTTCATTTTGGTGCAGTATGTAGAGTACCCGTACAGTCAGCTGCATAAATAACTATACACTCTAAAAACTTTAGAAACATGTAATGGTCTTGGGTTTCAAAAATACGTAAGGAAAAATTGATGTTGAAGCTATATTAATGTATTAATATTTATGCAGCTCACTGTACACTATCCGTCAAAAGTAATGACATAAATTGTAACCTCCAATTTGAATAATAATTATATTAAGAGATTATTATTAATGAATTACCTCTTTGTTAGGTAAATCACTAAGAGTGTTTACTCTAAGTTTAACCATAATTTGCAAGAGATCTGCACGATTATTACACTAGGGCCATGTTTTGGTAATAGCGGACGAGCCTGTTGATTTAGGACTTTGTAGAAATAGCTGAACTATTATTAGAGATCTACATATATTTAATCATGTTTTAACTCTCATACTAGCTACAAAATTATATACAAAAATAATATTTTAGGTGTTATCTGAGATCAAAGATCCGTCGTCCCACGACGGATCTTTGAGTGTCAAAGGTAAATTTCACTGTAATATTGAACTGTTGATTTAAAAAATTAAATTATTACTAAGCTTATTGATCGTTGATGTTAAAATGAATGAACCGAAAGCGGCGTCAGTAGGAAATGGTATGCCCGTCGCGTAGCCCGGGGCGCGAGGGGTATACGGGGTTCGAAGGGGGAAGGGCACCGACCTCGTGAAATATGATTTTTATTAATAAGTTGACACGCTCGATGATTATAAGATAGGCCCCGACTTTGCATTCCACGGACCCGTCTTGTTTTTTGACTTCGCCTTACAGCCTACTCATTGCTCCTCGCCTCGGGCCCTATCCCTCTTACGCGGAGTGAGTATACTAAATTAATACAACACTGCTGTTATCATTATTACATCATGGAATTTCAATATAAATCTCAAATTCGTATCACTTTTGCATATCGTTATCGATAAAGAATTCACCGATCCTCAAAAAGCACTTTAAATACTTTTTTATTTCAACATAATCGAATCTAACGATAGAGAAACAGAATCTATCTATTATAAAATAATTAAAAAACAAGATGACAATACTTACAAATAGAAACATAACGTTTAAAAATATTAAGGCAAAGCAATCAAAACAAACATGAAATATTGAGATGGGAAAGTAAGAGTTATTTTTTGTCAGTCGCAAACAACGGTCTGGGCAGTGGGCAGTGTGGGCAAAGTGGGCTGTGTGGGCATTGGGCAGTGGACAGTGGACAGAGCTCCGAGTGGTCAGCGCGGCGTGTTATTAACTTCCGTATACGACGCGGCCGGAAATCGAACCGGAACACTCAATCTTTGAAATAAAACTACACTCAGAAGCTGCTTTATTTTGACTTAACTGTAGACAAAGTTATATAAGTGATTTTTCAGTAACTTTTAGGTGGATTGTTTTATTATGAGAAGGAGATGATATAGAAGTAGGCATAGATTATAAATTATAATAAAATATAGCTGTCACCTGCAACTCCGTCCGCGCGGAAATAAAAAAAAAACTTAATTAGTATATGTTCTACCTATCTACATCTATGCCTATTTTCAGCGAGATTCAAGCAGCTCTTTTAAGAATACCTAACATCCATCAATCAAACCAAATATTTAAATTTATAATATTAGTCACTTTTTCAATTTTTTAATGTTTTTTCGTATACTATTAAAAACAAAAAGATCTAAAAACAATTTCACCGAGCGGAAAACGTTATAAAATAATTAGTGAATAGCATTATTATTGTAAACGATATATCTTAATTGGTTCGAGTAACGATACGCAACAACGGACGTATTTATATAAAGATAATTATTTCTTTTTACTAATTACACCCTGTTTCGCGAAACTAACAGGACGTTAATTAACAGGTGGAGATAATATTTCATTCCGAAACATATTCTGAATATATGAAGCGAGAAAAGATAATCTATTTTATTATATTCAAGATATAAAAGAAATGACAATATTATACAAAAACATATTAAGGTAGGTTTCCATTATGCGTTATTATACGGATGAACTTTGAACATTCGACGACCTTAGCATCATCATTTTTATGAAATCAAGCTTCTGGCGAAAGCGGACACAATGAACACTGTTTCGACGATACGTGCGTCGTAGAATCACACACCGTGGAAACGCGTCGTTAATCAATCAAAATGAGATGTTTTTTTGCTAAGTACGTTATGATGAAATTCTTTGAGAAAAAAATATTACACCCACCAAAGCCTACAGGATTTTCTTCGAGCTACGATAGAATATAAACTTCTAAATTTGGAATGTGAGATAATATGGAAGACAAGCAAGCAAGATAAGTTTAAGGGTCAATTTAATTATTCCACTTTACAAAATTAAATTTTTCGTTTTAATAAAATACTAAGCAGTAAGTGACTTTTGACAATAAGAGACAAAGGAAAATATGGAGAACTGATCGCCAACCTTCGCTAATCGGAGAGGCACCTCAAGAAGAAGACGAATAAGTGACTTTGCATTTACGTTTTAATCGTCTACAATTAGTTACAAATAAACAGTTGAGTCTAGTTAAGTCAGAAAAATATAGTCGACAACTGATGTTTTATTTTATAACGTAACAGTAAAGATCCGTGAGGTGATAGACGTCGAGAGCGACGAGCTCACAATAACGGCACGTGATTTGTTGACAAATGCCCACAACTCAGCCGCGCTTTTCCACTCCGGAGCTTTGAAAAATAATAACGATGATGTTCAACTGATGCGAAAATAACACAACGTTCGCATACCTATTAGATTACAAAATAGACTCGGTAAGTGGAGATTTAGTATTATAAATTTTCATTAACGGTCTCCCTTAGTGACCAATTAAGATCTCGTGAGGGTACCCTATTATGTTTTACCAATTAGAATTTGTTATATTACAGTATTCGTTCTGTAACGTTTTTTATAATTGTCTATGAATTCTTCCAGATTATATTCTACATATTTACCAAATAAGAATATTTAAGAAAGATTGCACTTCTCATCCTTTTTTTTTACGTGATAAGAGTGTCTAAACGTTCTAAAGTTTACATTTAAGGAGAGGGTTGTTGTCGAGCGATTTTGAACGGTACAATATTAATAACAGTCACGGAGGAGCAACGGAAAGCTAATAACGTACAGACAACCAGTTTATCTATTAACTGTCCGAGGTGGAGAGGACAGCGGACACCGCCCGCGGCGTTCGCTCGCTGTATCAAACTGCCGCTGACAAATACATGCCGCATATGTTGGATATACGACACGGCTCTCTAAAAACATATTAATCTCGTGCTTGCGATGTTTTCAAATACCTATATACTTTATCTTTCGTCAATGAAAAAAAAATCATTTGCATAACTAAAATACGTCCTTATGTTACTATATACCATAGACTTTAGTAATTATTAAATTTATTAAAGTCACAAGTATCTTTGTTCTCACATTGCCTTCATGTAATAACACAAAAGACTGCAAAAGGTATGCCCTTTAGGCACAGGTTTGCAGTTCACTGGGCCTTTGATTTACGACTCGACCGCGGGTAATAAACAAATGATTCTAACATAGAATACTCACTTGGATGAAGAGCCAGGAGGTCACCAAAGCCAGACTGCTGTACTGTCCATTGAAGCGGTAGTGATATGCGTAGAACGAAAAGTGGTACAGGTAGAAGAATCTGGTGACAAAAGAAAATTCATTTTAGTTATCAACGTCTTTCAAAAAGTCTTTAAGTGTATTTGAGAGTTGGTGGAGTGGGATTGGTATTTTTTGTGGACACGGCCCGTCGGAATAATACCAGTCCCACTCACCCTGATGAAGAGCCCCTGGTGGACTCGAAACTAGTCGGTGCCGGCACCGGACTAATATACGCGAGTGTTTTAGCCGTTTATATATTACTCTGCTTTTATTTATTAAATTAAGTCAGGTCAATGAAAATAACAAAGCATAATATTCAAAAGAAAATCAAATAAAAGTTTTAGCATCTACGATAGAAATCGAAGTGTTGTAGAGAGCTAGAAGGACATGTTATTAGGCAGTACAAACTAAACAATGTGGGTCGACTAAGCAACAAGTGTAGGCGAGGCGACGGCCGGACATCATTAAGACATTATCGTAGTCGCCTTCAATCATATTCTTCGCCATATATTACATTAATTACATTTATATATCGAAAAAAATTAATACAACGGATTTTATATTAACTTGAGAGTCATCATCAGCTCACTACACGTCCCCACCGAGGTGCTCGGAGCCTACCCTCAAATCAAGGGTGACTAGGCCATAGTCAACCAATACGGGTTGGTTGACTTCACACATATCTTTTGAATTTATTTTCAGATACGTGCAGGTTGCATCACATGTTTTTCTTCACCGTAGGAACGTCGGATAAATGTACATATGTAAATCGTAAAATCGAAAAAAAACACATAGGTACATGGCGGGATTCGAACCTAGAACCTGTAGATTGCAAGTCAAGTGCTTCACCCCTGAGTTACTGACGCTCTAACTTGAGAGTAACGTACACAATTATTCGAAAAAATCTCATTTCATGATCTATGTAATTCCATCATCTGTGTAATAATAAACATATTTATTTGCTGCTACATAGCGTTTTCAGATTACTTTGATACTTTATACAAAACCGACGGGTCTTATCCCTAGAAATCGGGATCATATTCACATATAAATAATTGTCGAAGGGAAATATTATTTAGCTCGTGTAAGTGGTTGTACAATTGGCAGCTCGAGCCAATCGTTCCCGTATTTCGTCTCCTCTTAACCATTATGTTCGTTATCTCCTTATTTCGGTGGATAAATTCGCAATGTGCGACGCCGTCGACAAACGGGGCCCGGATAGGGGAAATGTCACCTCGTTATCTGAAAAGGTTGCGATTTTATTTGAAATCGATATTCAACAGGACATACATTCTCTCACCGACCATGTACCGTCTCCTTAAGGTGACTTTTACACGCTTGTTACTGTCGATGCAAGTATTCGAGTTAAACGAGTCACTTATTGTACCTTTTATAATATTTAGACCATAGAGTTACAGAAAAATAGACGTCCCAATAATTAATTCTAATCTAGTAAAAGGAAGAGGAAGAATATAGGAAGTAATAATACATTTTACATCTATCACTTTACGAATACCTCTTACAATTTGTAATACATCAAAATTAATATAAAAATTACATTAAGAAATAAGGTTAGAATAAATTAAATAAATCATAAAGTCGTACGCAGTTCATGTTCTGTATAAAATATCAAAAGTCGAATGCCCATTTACAATTTTCCTTATTACATCAAAATTATTCAGGAGCCAGATAGGAGGGGCGGGGACTGAATCTTGTTCGACTAACTCGGTGAGAAATCACTTTCGCCTCGGCCTTTGATCTCTGCAGCGGCAAAGGAATGTTATTCAGTAAAAACATGCAAATTCGATAAGGTATAACGCAATATTAGCAAGAGCAGCCGCGTCAACAGCCTCGCCTCGCCTTAATACTTTGAGAGCATTATAAATATTTTGAATATTATCAGCTACTTACAACATCTGACACCCATTATCAAATAAACCAATTTACAATATTCTATCGAGAAATAAAGTAATGATATTTTAAATAAACATCATTAAACAATTTTTTTATAGGAGAAGGGGGTAAACGAGCAACGAATCGCCTAATATAATTTGATCCGATGCCCATGGACATCAGCAATGCCAGAGGAACCGAAGATGCGTTGCCGGCCTTTAAGGAAGGTGTACGCTCTTTTCTTGAAGCCCCCTAAGTCGTCGGCTCAACACAAACAAAATCTTTACTAATGTAATTTTATCAAAATCATTGGGCGAAGAGTAACAAAAAGCTAGTTTGGAAAAACGAAAAATTTCAAGGTTTAAAGTAAATATTTAAAGTCATAAGATTATATGAGTACATATAAAAATAGTCGAAGGAACGTTATTTTGTTCAATTTTGCTTTGTTGTTATTTTATGAGTAAAGCGTCCTGTCTAATGGAACGCTCAAATTGAGAAGAATGTATCCAATTAGGATATAAAATGTTTGATATAAACTGTAATAATCTTATCTAGTCTTTGTAGAAGAGCACTTAAATATTTCAGCTTCATAATGTTGCTTTCAACGGTATCAATATTATATGTTATTTTTGTTAAGTAAACCTTACTAATATTATAAATGCTAATGCTTAGATAGATGGATCGATAGATGGATGTTTGTTTAAAAGTAACTTGATAAAATTTGGCACAGATGTAGAACATAGTTTGGAAGAACACAAGTTTTTTTAATGCCGCGCCGGCAGCTAGTAACTTTATTATCTACAGTCTTAGTAATTGAGTGACGTATATCACAATTTTGTTCGATTGCGTACAGTCGAACAAAATCAGCAATGGGCCGAGCGAGCGCCAACCGCAGGAATCCGCAAGCCCGGACGCGAGCTAACGAAATGAAATTCCGCGGACATTCCACTAGGTGGCGTAGTCCGCGACCGCGCTGTTACACACCGACACACACAATACCAAATATTCAATAATACAAGCTTTTGCCATTCAAGTTTATTAATAACAACGATATCGAACGAAATTTAAATTCAAAGTAATAATGAATATAGTGAATGCCAGCTGCAGCGTTTCATAAGCTTTGTTTTAAAATATTTGAAAATTCAACATATTGAGCACATGATGAAAATGAAAATTTCATAATGAACTAGCCGATACCGTCTGTAACTCAAAACAATGATAAAATACCAGATATATGTTACTAATGTTACAATTATAACATCATAATAATTTTTATAGATACGAATGTTTAGATGGATGGATGTTTGTTTGAAGGTATTTCCAGAACGGCTAAAGGATCTTGATGAAATTTGGCATACATATAGAACATAATCTGGAAAAACACATACGCTACTAATTAAGTATTCTTTAATTCCGCGCGGACGGAGTCGCAGGCGACGTGTAGTAATAAAATAAAATGTCATAGCCACATTTTTTTTTAATTTATAAGGCACAAATTTAATAGCCTAGCTCTAATTTATCTAGCCTCCTAAGAATACCTTACGAAAGTTTCAACATGCTTGAGGAATGATAGAAACATCATAAACAACATAATAATAAACTAGAACTTAACTCAAATTGCATCAAACTTTTAGAGTTCAAAAATTAAAGCAACTTTGAACATGTTGAATTATATAATATGTATAAAATCTTCAAGTAAGTCCAAGTTGGTGTCGATGCTAATCGAAACGGGAACTTGCAGTCAACTCTGACAAATGCGGTTCAACACACAAACTTGTTTCAGTGGGCAAGTTTGCTGCAGGAAACTACTCACTTTTGTTGTGAATGTGTAACTCACCACTATTGGGGTCTTCGCTTCGATATTGTTTATTCACAATGTTGTATAAACTGAGCTATAGATAATTCTAATCATGCTAAATCAAACTTAATCGTAACATTCCGAAATAAGAGAATGATAAAAATCTTTTACGGTGGCTTTATCTGCCCTAAATTAAAACAAATAAACCTTTTTTTTTGTGAAAATGAGATGTTTTTATACGCGCCATTCAACCATGTAAACGCACGGTCAAAACCTGTAATTAATATCCATAGTACATACTTAATAATGTGAAATAATAAAATAATTATAACTTATTAACTTTAACGCCGACGAAGAAATCTGAGATGTACGATAATTACCTTCCCGTTGTTTATTCTGTTTTATCATATTGTACTATTGCTCGAAGCGATATCTACCTAATGCAATCTTACTAATAATATAAATGCGAATGTTTGGATGGATGTATGGATGTTTCTTTGAAGGTACCTTCAGAACGGCTGCATGGATCCAAAATTTGATATTTATGTCGAACACATTCTGGAAGAATACATAGACTATAAATTAAGTTTTTTTTATTACGCGCGGACTTATTAGCTAATGAAATTTACATTACTCATATTCATAGTTTGATAAAAGTAATATAAATAATATAAGCATCCTGATTTTGTGTTGTTGAAACTAGTTTCCTCGGGTAGCAAGCAATAAATGCTTTGTATTTTTTATTATTTTTTTAAAACCGGTTGAAGCCACGGCGTGATTGCAAAAAATTTAATGAGGGAAATTAAAAATAACTGGAAAAATGATACTATTTTCTTTATGATTAGATTATATATACTTTTTCTCCAAAGGAGGCATTATCAAACATCTTTTAGAAAATAATCAAACATGTTATCACATCACAAAGAGTTTAAGTATACGAAACATCAAACCTGATAAATCAAATTACTCCTAAAGTAAGATTAAAAAACCTTTTATAACTAAATAATTTCTTCAAGCGACTTTGTTCATATGAGTAACATATTTACTTATAAAATTTATCTTCTAATATCGCGTTCACTTAAAAGTATCTTCATTATGCCCAAATAAAAAATCCCATATCGGAAAGTAGAGTCGGAAAAGGCGGCTTATATCACGAGTGTTTATTTGCAATAAGACGTGTGTCGACGATGTTATTAAATTCCCGTCTTTTTTCCCTAATCTCGTCGACACGGCCCGCGGGTCCTCATCGGAAATAGCATTAGTTCCCGGCAGAGGCCGCCCGGAGCGGACACCGGATATACCACGCTAACACTGCGCCCTCTACACCCCAAACTCTTGTTCGAAAGATTTCACCTATTTCCTCGCCATCCGTTTTACATTCCTTTGACTGCATTGCTAAGTTAAAATTCAATAAAACTTTGCCGACAATGTACGTTTATTTTTGTTAAGCTTTTTAATTACTCAACACCGTATATTGTTTATGATATAATAATAGAAGTAAAGTTGGTACCACGATTTAGGTATCAATTACATAATACCCTATGCGCTACATATGGAATATTTTCGATATATTTATCTTTATATACTTTTCATTAGTGTTCTTTACTGAGGAATTGTGTAAATGAGAAAAAAATATTAATATACAACAATAATAAAAAAAAATAGTTGTCATTCCTACTAACAATTCTTTCCAATTACAAGGCTTCGCTTTTTTCATCTTTCTTTATAAATGTCCTATTCCTATAACAATTTGAAACATCTTTCTATTCTTTCCTTTTCAATCTACATCTAATACAGTTTTCCTAGGAATTGGAAGAGTTAGCACCCACTTGCACTGGCCGCTTTTTAACGTCGCGTTAAAATCCCTCTTGTTCCGTTCGCACAGTGCTCAAAATGCGCGAAAAAACGTTCTGTTTTAAAAGTGCTGCCGTATAGACACATGGAAGTGACTTCGACATATTTGTGCCCGCGATAGAAAAAGCGACCGTGTGAATGAGGAGTAAATTTTTGAAATGCTGAATTAAATGTATTTATTGATTGTCATTTATTTAATGCTAATCTACAAAGCAGCGGTCACTTTGTCGGAATATTATTAATCTGATTGTGGCAGAGTTAATGATGCATCGACGTCAATCATCCGCTAGTGAAACGGAAACGGGGAAGCGTACCTCCCCACCTCAATACTTAAAATCGTATGCTTTAATTAAACCCCAAAACTCCAATGCACTGACACGTGTATTAATCATCATCATCAGCTCACTATACGTCCCCACCGAGGGACTCGGAGCCTACCCTAAGTTAAGGGGGATTAGGCCATAGTCAACCACACTGGCCAAGTGCGGGTTGGTTGACTTCACACATATCTTTGAATTTCTTCGTTATGTGCAGGTTGCATCACGATGTTTTCCTTCACCGTAAGAACGTCGGATAAATGTACATATGTAAATCGGAAATCGAAAAATACATTGTTACATGGCGGGATTCAAACCCAGGACCTGCAAATTGCAAGTCAAGTGCTTGACCCCTGAGCCACCGACGCTCTTAGTGTATTATTAGACCGAACAAAATAAAATGAACTAAACTTAATATAAATTAAACTAAATAAAATAAAAATTGCCGTCCATATCATTGTCTATAAAATAAAGACTTTATACATAGTGAAATTAACAGAATAACTGAAAACTAAACAAAACTGAAAAAAAATGGACAGACAGACGGACAACAAAATGATTCTAGAAGGGTTCCGTTTTTCTTATGAGGTACGGAACCCTAAAAAGCATAACATTTTTTAATTTATAGGGAAAAATTGAGTGAAATAAATCTAATTTTAGTACAAATGTGTAGCTATGAAGTACGTGTTACCTATACAAAGAAAATTCGTATAACAAAAAATCAATTTTTCATTGTATGTTCTACGGGATTAAAGGTATAAAATAATTTAACGTAAATCGAATGAAAAATGAATAAATTGAAATCTGTCGGTTGCCCACAACAGAACGTCAAACATTGCTGTCTACCGCGATGCATGAAATATGTGTACATTCAAAAATTAATCCAAATAAGATTCGTGAACGTTATTTTGCAGTAGTATTAAGTAACAAACCAATAAAAAACCCGTAACGTTTCTATCAAGTGGTATGGTAGAGTTATTCTAATAATATATTTTTTACTACCATAGCCTAAATGTCATATCATTGACAAGTTAATAATTTAAGTAATATTATAAATGCGAATGTTTGGATGGATGGACGTTTGTTTGAAGGTAACTCCGGAACTGCTGCATGGATATCGCTGAAATTTGACATAGATGTAGAACATACTCGTAGTCTGGAAGAACGCATAGACTAATTAGGTTTTTTTAGTTCCACGCGGACGGAGTCAGACAGCTTGTAATAAAGTTAAATTCTACAACTTGTAAATAATTTTTAAATGAAATTATTTAATTCGCATTGGAAGTACAAATTCATTGAGGAACATTCTTTATAAATATACATATTAAAAACCTCTAGGAACTTGGTGGAAGCGTTCGGGTTTTTCATGAATTCGTCGCTAGGCAGCCGCATTGTGTGGAGTTGTGCCACCTGCGAGAGATTATATGCCATTGTTCCGCAACTGCCGTCCGAACTCGCAACTTACGCCCTCGCTTATTGTGTCCCAATCTACTTAAATGTTTTTTTTTCAATCGAAAGAATTTAAAGATGTTATGGACGAATTTATGATACGCATATTTCACTGTGTATATATATTTATAAACTAGCTGTCGCCCGGGAGTCTGTCCGTGGAATTAAAAAAAATTTAAATAGCCTATGTGTTCTTCCAGTCTATGTTCTACATCTATGCCAAATTCCAGCGAGATCCATGCATTCCTTGCAACCTTGAAACAACTTGCCATCCATCCAAACTTTCAAGTTTATAATATTAGTATGATAAACTGAATTTCAAATATTACTACAAACAATTTACGATTTCTTGGCATGATCCTTTATCTTGAATTTTAATTATCATTCATCAGTTTTTCATTCTTGAGATTTTTAAACACAATTTTCTGAATTGTTTAAACTTAGGGAAGCTTGAAATTTATATAATTTCTTTTTGATACCCTTTCGTTGACTATTATTATCAAAAATCAAATAATATATGTAAATTTCTTCATGTTATAAAGATCAAAGTATCTTTATAACGTGTCTCGGGACTCCGCTGGCGCATTTTTCACTCTGGTATAATGTTATGTAGTTGATGCATTGCTTTCTTTGTTCCAGTTTGCCACTATAGTGCTTTTCCGAGCAGAGCATTGTTATTTCTCGGAAGAAAGCTGAAATATTGTGGCGGCGCGGTTCGCCGGAACAAGTCTAGCCCACGGTGCACGAATATGATCTTTAGAGCGTACTGTTTAGGAAGAAGGGAGATGTCCACTTGGGCTTTATTTTCAAAAACAGTAGCGATGAATTGCGAAAAGGAGTATTACTACTTGGTAATAAGAGTTACTATTGAATATAGGTGTTGAGGCGCAGGTGCATGCTATCCCGCGACTGCAAAGCGCGTGAATCACATCTCCGCCGCGCCGCATATATCTTGCCCTACTCAAGGTGTCACATCCACTTCTCTTTCATAGATTTTTAAATCTTAAAGTAATTTTACACCATATGCGTTATGTGTCGACACTGCATACTATTTTAGCAATTGCGCTTTATCTAGGGATAGAAGCTTCTATTTCCACAGTCGGCTGCGGAAAATACTTTGAACTTTGCTATCTTAACCATTTAAAGGCGTCCATTAGACCGCGCCGGACGCACCGTACACACGGCCCGCAACGGATTTTAGTTTGCTTTGTATGATTTGAAATATCGCTGCGTTCATCATCCGCGCGCCCGCTTCGAAATACAAATCAAATCCGTTAAATCTGTGCGTGCGGCGCGTCCAGCAAGGATCAATGGACGCGTACCTTAATGTTCATTCGATTTATAGCCAGTACCTCTTTTGTCTAGTGGATAATATGTTATCATCGCCTTAGTTTTCTAACGGTGTTTTCTTACAATAATGTCAAGTAGAACAAAGGGTACATTATTACGTCAGCATGATGGAAAGGGTGTATTTATTAAAGTAGTATAATGAATGCCGTATTAACGTGTCCGTGGGTTGTGACGGGCATCTCAGGCCACTGAGAGCAGTCCATTAAGTTCTCAGTGTCACACACAATGGCGCACAAAGGAGGCGACAGACGGCCGGACGGCACGGCGCGACAGGTAACCGGATATAGGTTATATGCTCCCAACAAACATTTATGCTACAGGTCAAATAGAATCTTTATTTTACCACTGAAATCGGAAATTAAACATGGAATTAGAATCTACAATAGCTTAATATTTGATACTTGGAAGCTCTATTTATTACTAAATTGTTATCAGGTTTTAAAAATTAATAAAATATTTTAACGTAAAAAAATATTTAAGCATCTCATGCGAGGTGACAAACATCAAACATATCATGTCTCGGACCAGACGACGTTTTCTGACATTTTCGCGGTAGCAAATAAGGGCGGGAAGGGTGGAGTGAAAAAATGGAAGAACGCGGCCCGAATAAACACAAGAGAAATAACGACATCTAACAATAATTGAATTCATAGCTCGCTTGACGCTGGGGAGTGGCTCTAAGGCCACAATCACACTACGAAATTTACTCTTAGCGAAATATCTATTTGTAACAAAGTTGCTTCGTAAATAGTCAAAATAAGGCACAATTTTGCGCTTTGCTTTAATAAGTGTCATCTTCTTTTTAACCACGGCAATTTTTAAGGCAATTTAAATATTAATTTTAACATGATGGTTGAAGATTTATAGTACTATATTTGTTACTTAACGTTTTTGCATCTTGCGAGTTCATAGTGCGAACTAGACCTAATGCGGTGCAGAAGCCATGTGCGTGTACCCCCTAGTCCGCCCCGGCCCCGCACCAAAACAGCCGTAGTCGTCATTCCGTGCTTACCATAAACTTGTCTTTACTTTGGCTTCAGTTATTCGCTCAATTTCTTCAAGAAAACCCTTTCCATACTTGCGAGAAGACGACCTTCTTTTTACAAAACGATTGCAATATGTGGCTATCAATCTCTACACAAATAGAATAAAAGGTAATAGAGATTATGAAAGGAAGGGAAAGAAAAGATTGGCATCATTCTCAATGGGACTGCGATCCCCCGGCAGTCCCGATACTATTATTAGTGAGTTAACTCAATTTGTGACATATTGTTTGAGGAGAGCTTAATAACAGAGGCAAGAGTATCGTCATGACTACCCTTGATGTGCGCCGCCGGAGCGCGGCCGACGCGTGCGGCGGGGCACGAATTACAACGACAGACTAACGACCCTTGAACAAAATATCGTCAACACACGTTATCTTTATCAACATTAATAACATAATTGCCTCATCATAAATGTAATATTTGAAGAAAATAAAAGTATTTTTTACTTTTATTAATTGATTTCAATTATGTATATGAAAATTATAAGAAAATGTGATATATTTAATTGCATTCGTATATCATTTATATAACGTATTACTGTTGTAAAAATTATGTAACGAATTTACACATTTAACCACACTTCCATATTGAACAAGCAATCGAATCTAAGGATTCATAATTTAGTAAACATTACCCAATTATCTATGTGTTATATTATTATCAGGATATAAATAATGTTATTAAAATAATAATGACATGGAGGGTTGTTTATCATAGTGTGAATATGTTTCATAATATCGAATAGACAGCGAGAGGGACGGACCGGATGTCGGGGCGCGCGCGGCGGGGCGCCGGATGTCACGGAAAAATTGCTACTTCCGCAACGACAAGGGGCCAACATAAGATTATTACATATTACAATGTACAGTGACCTCCGCTTCCTGTTTTTAGCCATAAAAAGTATATGAGTGCATAAAATAGTAGAATAATATATAAGTGCAACTTTAAGAACACGAATTTGATATGAGAAGTTACTACGGACTAAGCTTACGTCCTATTATGTCTATTATATTAGTAAATTAAATATAATAGTAAATTAACAAACTGACATTCACAAAGGGTATCTTGCATACAGACTGGTAGATTGTTCGTGGCTTGATACGTTTTCAATTGCAGGCGGGACGCGTTGTCTGCGTGCCAATTTCGCGGCATTCACAACAAATTACGTATTAAAGCGAGTGGAAACGCAAACAAAACGAGCCGTGCTCGTGACGTGAATACAGATGCTTACGTGCAACAGCGACAGGTGCAATGCGCTGCAACTTCGCACCGGAGACAAGCTGACAACTTGTGACTAGCTACATAATCATTGTATTTGTTTAACAACTATAACTTTAACTGTCATTTTCAAATCTACATACCACGAGTACTTGTCCGAAAATGAGGTTAATTGTTTCAATGTATGACCACTTCATTGTTCCTTTACCTAGCCTAACCTAATTTGAAAGCACTTAAATAACGTTTAAAGTTCAAAAAAAGTGTCTCGACAGACAGGCGGACGGACAACAAAGTGATCCTACAAGGGTTCCGTTTTTTTCCTATGAGGTACGGAACCCTAATAACCAAACAAAATATAACATTTCGACTCAATGATTTTTAAATACTTTCCATCCCTAAATAAGCAAGAAATAAACAAATAACCTACAATTAATTAATCCCAGCATACCCTTTCTTTTTATTACCATTAGCGTCTTAAGGCTAATTACAATGGAATTGAGATGTTTGTGTATTTTTTTTCTTATTAATTAGCAAATAAAATAATCCGGTTCGTAATTTTCTAATAGTCTTATCGATAAGAGCTTTTTAATTAATCCTTTTTAAAAAGAAAACAATGTTAGCTATGCTGAAAACGGAAAGAAAAACAAAACATCGGGAAAAGGCAAGACCTTTATGTATTTTGTTATTCCAAGAAAAAAACAATGATCCGGTAATATTCTTATGTCGGCGATTTCTTAAAAATATCAAAAAATATGTTTATACCAGCGCGTGGACACAGTCCTGCCTCCAGATTTAGGAGACTTCACAGCTTAAGAAAAGAGCGTACACCTTCCTTAAAGGCGGGCAACGCATCTGTGGTTCCTCTGGCGTTGCGGATATCCATGGCGTCGGATCAAATAATCTTAGGCGATTCGTTGCACGTTTCCACCCTTCTCCTATTTAAAAAAAAAGCAGTTTTTCAAATAGGAATATGATACCAAACAAAAAATATATCAATGCAGGATTTTCAATTTTATTGGAATCAAATTGTATAGTATGGTTAAGCCTTAATTTTTTATTATGAGTGACAAAATACCAAATCAACGTATGAATAGAGTCCCAATAATCGTATTTTTTATGATATTATTGAGAAAAGGCGGTTTATTAATGCTATATACACAATAATGTAAATCACCAAACAGATTGCTTCCAGACAGAAACGTTGATTGGCTCTTCATGTAGCAACAAATAAATGACATATCGAATATAAATATAAAGCAATTGAATGAAATTAACATGGCGCGTTCAAAGACGCAGACAGCCGGTCTAGCCGGCGACAGGAGCGCAGACAGCCCGCAGCGCAGCTACGAATCATGAATGCCTAATTACAAACGTTCGAGTAAATAACTGTTCTATTTGGCCCGGGTCGGGTCGCGTTCGGTAAAACATTAATCATGATTGAGCTAAGTGGCTTATACTGGAGGGATAATGGCGGGCAATGATCGCCGGCGGGGGGCGGCGCCACACTGCCGCGCGGCTGGACGCCGAGCGCCGCCCGTCGCCCGCCGGCACTCGGGCCGCACCCTATGCTATTGACGTACAACGTGAGACTTGTGTGATTGATAAGAGTTGGTTAAATTACTGTTTGTTTTAATACAAAAGGCTGAGGGGAAATTAAGTAACTATTCAAAAAACCCGCATTGATCAGATATATGTTACTTTTGTATTAGAAATAACATAATTTAGATCCCATTTTTACTGGACATCGTTAGCGAGGATGTTGAAGCTATGTAACCTTAAAATAATGACGCTATAAATACTATCAAAAAACAATTTATACCTTTATAAATAAATATAAATATACAGGTGAATTATGTTTCAGATATAGGTAGTTACTAGTTAACCAGGTATTGTCAGATGCCCTAGAAAATCAAAGGTAATTGACAACGGACACAGAAACACCCAAGTGATACACTAATCGGAAAACTTACGACTATAATAATCCAATCTCATTCGAAGATCGTGATAAATATTGTCCTGTAATATACGTATAACAGTTGGTTTCTGAGACCAAAATTATTATCATCCCTGTCTTTCATTGACAAAACAAAGTTGTATGTTTTAATCAGTAAATGTTTCAGAAACCCACGGTAAATAGTATTCAAGATAATTTAATTGAAAATGTTATATTTAATTTTTCTCTTTTTACTTTTCTTTATTTTTGTTAGAATTTTTAGAAATATCTTGCAATATTATTCATATCAACTTATATATTATATTTTAGCAACAAACTAAGCAATTAAGATCAGAAACACAGTTGTAACAATTAAAAATCACTTTTATCTGCACATAAAATTATTTGTACCTAATTTTAGGCAATTAACACGAAGGTGCCTAAAATAAATTTCTTTCAAAATAAAGTACTCTTACCTATTAAAATACTGTTAAAATTATAATAAGTTTCATAACATCGTTGAATTTGCCTGTTAATTTTATATCAAGTGGCTCAGACGAATCCACTTGTAGCACTAAGCGTTTCCATGAGTTCTTAAGTCATAAGCTATTTACAATATTTGCTGTATATTTCAATATTGAAATAGGAAATCCTTAAATATTTCACAACCGGTCTGACTTTTTGAAATACAAATTGTATTATTCTAAAGAAGGCTATATATTTCATATCATATAAAAATCCAGGTAAATAATAATGTATGACATACATTTGTTCTTTTTTTATCATAAGGTGGCAAAAGAGCGAACGGCCACCTGAAATCGCTGAAATAGCGAAGTGACCGTTGTCCATAGACGTTCACAATTGCATATGCGTTGCCTACCTTTAATCGACGGAGGAGAGGATCCACAGAAATTAAATATTTTCCCTTCCCATGCATCCTCTCATCCGGAAAGTCCACTTCCACTTTCCATCCTTTCCTTATAAGAAAAAGGGTGGGAAGGGAAAGAGGACTAAATTAGTCCTCCGGGACGCACACTCATCAGACGAAACGCGGAATTGCTTTCAATTCACGCCTGTCTTCTGTGTGGTCGTGGTATTTCACCGGGCGAGCCGGGCCAATTCGTGCGAAGATGTTAAAGCGGGCTCTACTACTGTTAGAACTTGTTTTGATTTGTTCTGCAAGTGCATTGCTCCAAATAAGTGTAGTCTTAAATTATATCTAGGTATAATTATAAATAAGAAAAAAAAATGTCTTATATATGAAATAATTACAATATGTTTCCCTGAGCCGTATACTATCTAGAGTTGGTAGGTAACCCTTACAAGTGAATGATTACAAGTCGCTGTGAATCCACAATGGAAAACACAAACATCGGCTCAAAGATCGGCCGCGGGCTGTGCTCTGTTATTGTTTACAGTGAAACTAAACCGAGCGCCGAGAAAACCCCTTATCATGAAACTGGATTCTTGAAAAGACAGTTTCATTTCAAGTATACGTTAAAGGCAATCGACTTTTAAAATCTTGAAGAGACAAAGATAAGAAAACATAACGTAAATAAAACAGACTTGAAACAAAAATAAGCGTGTACATAAATAATGTTTTAACATTCAGTTTACTGTACAGTTTGTAGGAGGATATCAGACGGGAAAGAAAAATTTCATGATTTAATGAAAAGATTATAAAATTACTACCTAAAATTAAATTAGCATAATATATATAGTTAACTTATGTAATATAGATGCCATACTTAAAACATATTTAGTATTTTTATGGGGTCAAGCAAATGTGTTATAATAAACCAATAAATAATAACAATTGGTAATCTGAAAACTATAAATGCATCTAAAGCTTATACAAATATGCGTGTTTTTCAATTTACAATCCTGAAAGAATATTTGAACAACATTTTCGAAGCATTTATTGATTTGATGATTGACGCTAAAACTACCACTAAGTTAGTTGTTAATAAAATAAAAATCTAAATCAAAACAAGTAGCGTTATTATAATGAGAAAGGGCCACATAATACGTAAGAGGTGTACACAAGTGCAGCACTCTGCGGCTCGAAGGGAAGGCAAGGGCCGAAGGGGGGTGCGTCCACCGGAGAGCTTTTCCCTGTCACGAGGCATAACACTAAACGATAATTCCGATACGACGCCGATATTGCGATCGGCTTCCGATCTTTAAACGACAACAATTGTCGTAAGTCGACAGTTAATGGAGTTGGCGCGGTTACCCGATCATTTCAAGCGTGAATATTGTATGCAAATTTTAAAATATTACTTTTGTAAAACCTTTTTAAACTTGAATTTCAATTTTAGAGCCATGTAGTTCTACTTAAAACCTTTTTATGCTCGTTTATTTCTAAAAAAACAAACACTAAAACCCTGGAACTAATCTTAATAATTACATCATCAATAGCGAAATAAATAATTGACGGACTTGACTCGACTTAAAGTCTTATGTCTCCGTAGTGGGGCAGAGGGCGTCCACGGTGCGCCGCCAATTCGCTCTATCTTGGGCTCTGCGTTTGATTTCGGGCCATGTCAGCCCGATTGCCTTCATGTCGGCAGCTACTGAGCGCCGCCAAGTTTAAGACGGCCACGTTTTCTTGTTCTCGGCTGTGAACTCCAAGGCGGTAGACCCGCCAACAGCTTAGGGCACAGTGGGCTAATCACCTGCTTGACCGAATTTTATAGATTCAAGAAACGAACACAGTAGAAAACCGGAACAAGAAATAATTGACGAAAAAATAATAAAATGTTGAAAGGTTCGTGGTACAACAACAGATGTAATTCTTGTCGAGAAATAAAGTTTGTTACTTTACCCTTGCTAAACAAAACGAAAGTGAACAAACTTGAAAACAATCAAGTTTAAATATTCCGTTTACTTGAAACATTTCAGACTATTATTACCCAAGCAAAGAAAATTTTGTAATGATTCTTTAAAGTAGAAAAAGTCTGAACATTTCTTGTAAAAAAAAAAGAGTTGAGCAATTTTAGGGTACAATGGTAAGGGACCAATATAGTACAGAGTTTCCTCGGATGTTTGCCAATTGCGTTTTGGTAAGGATTCTTCTTTTCAAGTTGCACAACTCGTTTCGACATCGATTTCCAACAACTTTGAAATATTCTTTGAGCAAATATGCTAGCGAAATGTTCTCGGAAAGTTTGAAATCTACAATTAAGATGTAAAGTATACCTACACGATTTATATTGTTCTACTAAATTAATTAATATTTATCATAGAGAGAAAAAAATCAATACCTTAAAATATTTAATTTCGAGTGAAAAGAACGTATAAGTTGCTGGTCTCAAACTTTCACACACCACCTACACCAATTTCACGAATTTTGCAGGCGACTTACTAAGAAAGAATATTCCTAATTTCATCCCCTAAAAGTCATAACAAAAATCTTATGTACCAACTTCGTTTTCATTAATTTTAAACCCAGTCAAAGTAGCGAACTTTTATTTTTTTATATAAGAGAATAACGTATTCAGTCGTGTGCGAAGCATCGGCAGGACTAACAAGTCTAACGGCAAGTAGTTGCGCTTCGCTCGTGTAAGAATCACCTCACTCGGTAGTAATTGGTAGCGCGAACTTTCGCTCCACTGGCGCGAACATCCTTCTACTTAATAAGGAACTTGTATTACACGCCGATTGATTAATCAATATATAATAATATCAAATATTGTCGCATGTAGGTATTTAAATACCTAAATGCGACAATATTTGCAGTGGAACAAGACGTATAATAGTTTAATATTGATATGAGTTTGAATGTTAACCAAAGTTTTAACATTGTAATTTTTTGAAACTACTGTATAATTTTAAGTTAAAATAATCATTAAATAAGTAATTATTATAGTAAAGGAAAATTTAATGTAAAACTGAAGTTTTGTTCTAAAATCAAATTACCTTAAAGTTTCATTTATACTACACAAGGTGCTACGAGAACTGCTACAGAGCTACGAATCGTAGCGATTATTACAAAGTATTTTTGGGAAAAACTATTATATAATATGTTAGTTCAAGAGTCACATGTTTATGTCAGACCAAATCCTAAATATTTAAAGATATTTTTAATGTATAAATAATTTCGCAATAACAAGTTATAACTCAGAAATATACAGCTTTAACTTGTACATAAGTTGTATAAATGTTTTCTACGTAAAGAAGCTTATTGGAAAGATGACAGTAATATTAGCGTACTTCGGCTCGCTCGAATGCGTTCAGTCATATGACTTCGTATCACGGCAGAGAAATATTGAGTATGAACTATTTCTATTAAATTTAACGCCTCTTGATACTAACCGTGTATCTAGTATGAAACGTTTTTCATCAGAATATATTTGATAACACGTTTTTCATATACACAAAGTATTGCAAATTTGAGTACTGAATGTACCTAGAGTAACTTTTTTTTTGCAATATACACCGGATTTAATCGCAACAATGTCTATCCAACCTTACTTATTATAACTTAAACTCAATATATTCTTATGAAATTGAACAAAAGAAAAAAATATTCAACACAAATCATTGCCGATTGATCGAGAGAATATCGAAACCAATAAAATCACTTTTATTATTTGTGTATAAAAAGCAGTGAGAAACATAATAGCGTGAAAACCTTCATAACCCAACTACAAACAGCATCCGAAAACGAAACCAAACAAAATTCGAGATCGAAGTGAGCGGCGGCGGGCGCGGGGCGGGATGCGCGGGGCGGAGGACGGGGCAGGCTCACAATGCTGATTGAAAGCAAATAATGAAATCATAGGGAGTGAGCCCGGGCCGCGCCGCAAATACTGTGAAAAATTGCACTCAAGCCCTGAACTACAATGAATGCACGGACAATGAAGCTGAAACAATATCGTACACTATCAAAAACTATTTTTTTTATAAAGCTGAGTGTTGAATAGGCATACACGATAACAAGTGATGTGGACGCCTATTTTTTTTGTTACTTGTGATAGTAATTTTAAACCGAAACGAAAACTACGAAGTTTTCTACGTAAAGTAGACTATTAATTTCGTAAATTGCAAAAGTTTATTTATATTCTGTTTTACACTCTTGCTCTTCAAACCTTTACGGAAATTCATTTATAAAATTTAATATGCTAAAGGTTTCGTAGCATAAAGTAATAATGCTTTATATTTTGAATATTTATCGGTAAAATTAATTAAAAACTGCATCAAAAAATTACAGGAACAAAGAAAACACCTCGGCCCCAAAAAACAAATTATGTCATCTATTTGTAGTATGTATTCAACTGTAGCCTTACGTAATAAGAAATTTAAGTTTGTACAACAAAATATCAAACATTATAATAAACCTTGAAACTGATCCGAGTCACATCAATAAAAAACTTGTATCCATAAAACATTTAATACGTCTAATAGCGATAAAGTAACGCCCTACCTAAGATATCCCACGTCTAAGTCCAATGGCCTGTCACCGTAAAGAAAGCGGCCAAACATACGCCGCAAACACAGGTGTGCCGCGGTGGCCGTACCCACTACAAACAAATGAAAACACCACTTGACCGATGATCCTCGCCGTTCCTTCCTTATGAAATAACTAACAATCGTTGTACAAAAATCGATAACTATATATATATATATATATAATATAAATATCAATTGCTGTTCGTTAGTCTCATTAAAACTCGAGAACGGGTGAATGGATTTATCTTATCTTGGTCTTGAAATGTTCGTGAAGGTTTAGGGAAGGTTTAAAAGGTAAGAAAAAATTCGAATATTTGCCGGGAAAACGGCTGAATGGATCTCTTGGACATTTGATGTAGATAGATGTAGAACATAGTCTGGAAGAACACATAGGCTTATGTTCTCTTTTTGCTTACGCGCAAACGGAGTCACGGGCGACAGCTAGTCTTAAATATTAAATGATGTTTGCGAAAATTGTTATGTTCTATTTTCAGTTGTTCATTGAAGTCGATTATGAAAATGGGATGTCAGAATTTGCCGAGCGCCGAAGAGACGCCGGCGCGGCGCGACATGCCCGACGCCTCCTCAATATACTCGTACCACACAATAAATACTTAACAAAAGTCAAATTATCAAGCGAATTTTATTGTTAATTGATTTTAATTACTAAAACCCGTCCATGACGTTCCTTCACAGGTTAGAATTGGTAATTTTTTTTTGCACGATAAGGTGGCAAAACAGCAAGCGGCCATCTGAATTTGCAGAAATAGTGAAGCGACCGCTACCAAATTCACATTTGCAGATGCATTGCCTACCTTTAATTAACGGAGGAGAGGACTCACAGAAAGATCATCCCTTCTTATGCGTCTTCTCTTCTGTCAAATTCTCTTTCCCTTCCCATTCTTTCCTTATAAGAAAAAGGTAGGAAAAGAGGACTAAAACTAGGCCGCCCGCACGCACAATCGTCAGACGAAACGCGCTATTGCTTCCACTCGCCTGTCTTCTGTGTGCTGCAGCATCTCATAAATTAACTACGATATGACTGTTATGGTCGTCATCTAAGTGAATGAAAAAAAAAACAAAAAATAATTTGAGCAGTGATTCGGTCTTCGTTTAACATTTCTTACAAATTCTTAAAGCCAAACCAATCAATACAAAATTAAAACCGACAGTTGAATTATCTAACAATTTATATTTTTTAATAAAACACTGTGAAAGAAAGCGTAGCTTTATAATATCTGCAGCAAAAACAGCCAATTAGGTAGGATTTAGCATCAGTGAGACTCATCGAATGTTTATAACAGCGCCCAGCGCACTCCATAAATTATAAGCTCTTTAACGGATTAAAACTGGCACAAGCCGGTAAGAAAAATGTATATTAAACAATAACATTATTATTTCAACGCTCACAAATATTATAAGCTTTCATTTAAATAGTTTTATTATAACAATACTAGTAAAAAAAGGTTTTTTGTTTCAGATTATTACACAACTAGAAATAGTAAAATAGAATGAAACTATAACAAAAATTGTATCTTTTTAAAACAATAAAAATATAAGAAAAACATAGTGTAACGTACACGTAATTATAAACCGGCTAAATAACGGAGTCGTCGTATTGATCGAGGATTGTAATTAAGTTGAAACGTTGTCCCCACAGATCGCTCACTACCAAACATCGGTGTGCGAAATTGTTTAACAGAGCAATTACATTAGGCAATGTAATCGTCGGCCGGCGTAATGAAGTTAAGCGTATCTGTCGACGGATCAACGCGACTATACCCTCAATTAAAATCTCATTACCAAAGACTCTCAGGGGAGCCACCATCTAAGAAGACAACGCGCAACAAGTACAACATAACATCCTTGATTACAATACGATGAGATGTAATCTAAGTGTTTGGCATTATGCCAGACAGTCAAGTTTATGTACGTGAGGAAAGACTGTAGACGTGAATTTAAGGTTTATTGAGGCAGAAACAAGGTATATGGCTATAATTAGCCATATAAAAGGTGCTTTTGTTTATAAAATAAGGAAGGAGTCCATTAAAATCTCTAAAATCATGAAAAAAGATTTTGCTATTACTGGACTATGTGGTCGTATATTGCCACTAGCGTACATTTAAGATTTCAAAAGCACAGTGAAGCGTGTAAAGTGAGATGTAAATGAGGCTGCGAGGGGCGTCAGAGCGGGCGCCAGAGCGGCCGCCAGGGCAGGCGCCGCGGCGGCCGGGGCCAGCGACTAATCGCTCCTACGCGGGGATGTCACCTCGATGTTCAGTCATTAATGAAAGCGACCGCACCCGTATGTTTAAGAAATATTACTCATTTATTGAGTCAGCGCCATTTTAACAATCCTATTACATTAATAACCGAATATGCGCCAAGAGCTAAGCGGGGAAAGACAAAGTTACTATCAATAAGCGAAGTCGCTAATTGTTAAATATAGTGTAAAATTATTATAGCAGTGGTGCTGTAACAGAAATAATCTCTTTATAAATAACCAACGGATACCAATGATGTAAAAATGTGGTCAGCTTTGCTATGAAATGATGAAATGTTAAATAATGAAGCTAATAGTCATTTGGAAATGAAAACTATTACGAGTCGATTTCATTCGTGGAATAAATCGCTATTATATGGAAATGCCGTGGACACTCATTATTTTAATGAAAATTATATCCAAAATATGGCGGATTACTTTACCGCATTTGTTTTGCTCCAACAATTTTATGTTCAAATATTATATGTAGTTCAAAGCTGTTCCCGCGACTTCATGGAATTACATATAAATTTTTTTTCTTCAATAGTATTTCATAGTAATGTTATCAGGAAAAGGGCAAAAAAATAACATAAAATGTTCGCTTTTCGATAGCTAGTGAACAAGTATTACTCGTACCTTATAAATGTGCGAATATTTCTCGTAAATTGTTGAGGCGTAATTAACTACAGGTAGCAGCCGTCAGTACGTTCTGCACACGCCTCAGCGAACACAACACTTCGATCGGCGACAAAGTTCACCTTATAAAACCTTATAAGAACATGGGAAGATTTAAACTCATACACTTTTTTTGCTATTTGACATTAAGTTAAATATTGTTTGGATTGATAAAATTTGTGAGAAAAGATAACACCAAAAGCAAATAACAGCATCAGCACTAAACAAACGTTAATAGGTCGGTGATTCTCTGTACGTGCGGCTCTGGAGCAGGGTTGCGGTGCCGACCACACGACAACCGCACGACGACCGGGCCTCCGCATCCGCATAAATCTCCGCGACCGCCAATTAAGGCCGCAACGACAATTTGTTCCCGACACCGCCCGCCTCCACCACTCGACACGCACCGAGCCCAAACTTTATATTAGATCGATAGTTCACTCGACATTGACGATAGCCTATCTGCAGATAACTTTTATTCGATATCACGATTTCGAAGCAGTAAACTAATTACAACTCTTCAGAATAAAGAAAAATTGTACAAAAATTTAGAGAATTGTTTTCGTCATTCTTGGAATAGAAACAAATTTTATTTTCAATAATATCTCTAGGTGTTTACATTGCATTATGTTTAGTAATATAAAACATCATTTTCACCTATCAGAACGACTTTACCTTTCAAATGCAGAAACATCAAAGATAGATAAAGAACTATTCTCATGCATATTAAATATAATCCACGCCAGTGTTTCGATTTATTTATAAGGTTGTTGCGTGCGCTGAGGCGGCGTCGTTAGGAGTCGCGTCTCGTATGTCATTTTAAGGATGTGTCAAATTGAAGGCTCCGGCGGGCGTCATAGCGAGGGGAGACTGATTTATGCTTCGGGGCCCCGGCTTCGATTAGAGTTTTATTCACTCGGCCGAGGTCAGTTTTCTTGGTCCGTAATCTGCTTTTCTTTAGTGTTACGAAAATAGTGTCAAAATACTCATCACGCTCTGTCATCTAACTATATATGTATATAAATCAACTGCTGTTCGTTAGTCTTGCTTAAATCTTATAATATCTTGGTCTTGAAATATTCGTGGAGGTCTAGTGAAGGTTTAAAAGGTGAGAAAAATTCGAATAATTGCCGGGAAAACCCTAAAAACAGCCCTTTTTTTAAATATATAAACGGAAGAATAGATCTCGCTGAAACTTGACATATGTAGAACAGTCTGGAAGAATACATGGGCCAATAATTGTTTTTTTTGTTATTTAATTACGCGCGGACGTATTCGCGGGCTATAGCTAGTATTTTATATATTTTCCTAAGTGGTATACGCCCTTTCAAGTAACATCGACCGCATGATTTAAAATATTTATATTCTTGAACACTTTTTTCTTTTGACTACGTAACTAAGGGAATGTTGCATGACGAGCAGACATAATTGCATCTTCTCGGACGAGCTGTCATTGTAACATAATGTAGTTTATAAACTGTACTCGGCTTGGAGGAGATTCGGTACGATGTTAACGCAATAAGGGTCAGTGACGGGGAGTCTGCGGAGGCAGTAAATGTCCGGGCCTCAAGTTTGGAAGTGGTTAAGCACTTCACGCACATACAGCACAGTTATAATTTTATGTGCTCGCCATCCTTACAATGTAAAACAGTTTTTCTGTTAGACATCTCTGAAAATACTAAGAAATTATTAACACGGTTAAAGGAGAAGAAGCGTCAGTGGTACCAAACATATAAGATTCCATTTTCTTGACCTTAAGTCTGTGTAAAAAATCAAGAATGAAATTTGATGACCTTTCGAGTCGTAAGTTACGATAAGTAACCTTGTAAGACAAACTTTAAAATTCATAATAGAATATCATATTAAGCCTTAAAACAAAGTCACTTACTAAAGTCCTAGTACGAAACCTTGGAAAGATAGAATATTAAATCTTACAAGTAACGATGTTATAACAATATTTTGTACTTTCTATAATATAAACAGCGCTGTAGTAATTTAATTTTGTAGGCAAAGACATAGTGCCCTTGTCTTTGTTCAGTGTACATTATTACTGAGACATGCAGCTCGAGTTATCAAAGACTTCTGTATTGTCGTTGGGACATAATATACCGCCACGTCTTACACATCCTCTTTTTTATTAAAACGCGTAAAAGATTATATTACCATGCAACATGTAGACATTTGTTTTCGTAAAAAGTACATGATAAACAACTGTTCCTTGGATATACCAACCAAAAAAAAACTATTATATAGAAAACGATTGCCCGAATTCTCAGTAAACGTAAAAGCACTTTTTAACTCTTTTTCAAACAATAATAAAAAAAAAAACAATTGATTGAATGTGGTCAAACTTATTTGTGTGTACACAAATTGTGTTACTAATAAATACTAGATTTGATCAATTAAGAAAAATGGATGGAAAAAAAAGATGGAACTACATTTGAAGCTAAGACCCGTGTACTAGGTCCGAGTTGTTTTTGCAGGGCCGGGGACCTGCCTTCGGGGCTAAACTAGCCCCCTCTAGGGGGCGGGGGGTCACGGTGCCGTTTTCAATTTGCTTTATTTGCGCTTGTTTTAATAGCGCTCACTCTCCTTATTGCTTGCGCGGACGACCAACCAAATTGCTTCGTGCCCGGGCGCCTTTTGATTAAGGAGGATCACGCGCTGCGAAGCAAAAGTAAAAACAAAGTGGACGATTGCTTTTCTAGGGAGTTATGAAGGGCAAGATACGGGGAATAGGCACTCCTTAAAAAGGTATAATCGATCAGGCAACTATTTTTGAATTCCGTTTAGACTATTTGACAATCGTGTATTGAACATCTCTGCACCGCATAATTAATTTGTAGTCAGATATGTTGAAGATCTTATCATTCTTTTCTGAGACCAAAATTTCTGTTTAAAATATATCGTCATGCTTTTCATTATTTTTGACAAAACAGAGACTTTTATACAGGGTTTTGTCTCAGGATCCATAGGATTTGCAACGTAACGACTAAAGTCTATATTCAAATTATAATATTATAGTATTTTATTAAATCCAAGAATATATGTTCTAAAAGTAAGAGAAATTATTTTTGCTACCTTTAGAAGCAATGAAAATAAAACGTATATAGTTGCACCCAATTGAACCTGTATCAAAGTAAAAGCTCGGTCGTTAACTTGACAATATTTAAACAGCATTAGTGTCGCTATAAAGAGACTTCAGTGACGTTCGTTCGCAAATAAACGAATGGGACGTAACAAAAAATAACGATCAATAAACATACTGTAGCAAGTACAGTCAGCGTGAGTATAATTTAATGATTGTGCGGTTCATTGGTGCGGCCGTGCGTGTCAACAGGGTGGCGCGACGGTCGCCGCATTCTGTTGTCAACAATCAAATGATGTAAAATTACAATATGGAATGAAGTATCCAATTGTACCTGAATTGTTACATTTAAAAAAAAACAATATGAATGTTGATCTATGGTGATCGATATCTTAGAAATTTTTAAGAAAAACACGATGGTTAGCCAGGTAAAGTATTTTAAAATATGTATATGTAAAAGTCGTTTTAGCTACACTATATATAAGTTAATATCAATAGAACTGATTTTTCGACTCCGTCCGCGTAGATATATAAAAAAACTTAATTAGTGTAGTTTATGTGTTCTTTCAGACTCTGTTCTATACTTATGCGAAATTAAATCAAGATCCGTTCAGCCGTACTACAGATATCTTCAAACACCCATCCATCCATCCACATCACATCCATCTAAACATTCGCATTTATAATATTAGTAAGTTAAATCAAAAGCAGCTCTTCAATGCATAAATTCGAAAAAAAAGAATAAATAGTATCCTGTCCGTCTCCTGGCTCAAAGCTACCTCTCACTAATTTTCAGATATATGGGTAGAGCCGGTAGAGTTATAAGTAGTGTAACTAACACGACTTTCTTTTATATATAAAGATATAGGAAGATTATAAACAAAGCTGTCATCTGAAACATTAATTCAAACTATACCACGTATATGAAAGATTATTATATAAATTCAACTGTACTTACACACATGCACTCATATACACACACGCTCATACACACACACACACACATTCATACAATCAAGAGACCTATACTGCACAAACATTAAGTTACACAAATGTATTTTTCTGTTATTTTCCATAATTTCTGCTAATTTTTACTTTTTAATTTAGTAATTAATAATTAGTTTATTGTCATTTTATTTTTACTTTTTAGTTAACTCTCTGTATTTTGTTTTGTTTGTTAAAAATAATTATTTGTTTTTATATAATATATAGTTTAAGAAGGTACCATTGATATTGTTTATGTGACAAGGAAGAGCGGGACTTCCAATCACAAGCCCGTTATGGTTGCTTAAATGGAAGTCCCGGCACAAATGTTAGTATGTACCATTTTTGTTAAAGTAATAAATCATTTTTCATTTTTCATTTTCATTTTCATGTTAATATAAGTTGCAAACAAAACGATACCAGTATTGATGTAATAATATCAAACACTACCGCATATCCATGGATATTGTAAATGAGCACTGTATGAAACTCTTCAATATACTAATTAATATCGCGCAGTCCACAACCGAGTACTTTTCAATGAACTGACGCGAGCCACAGGCGCTAATTGGATGCACATATTGTTGGTGAAAATGCAACTATATATTAATGACCTAAAAGGCATTTAGTTACGTGACAAATTACGTTGCGGGTACATAATCATTATTCGTAGTGTATAGAAATACTATACCCAAGCTTTTGCTTTTAACGATAAGTAATATTGTAAGTTTGTTTTAATAATGGTAGATGAATTGGTACAAAAAGTAAAATACAGTTCTTAATAGTGTTTATACACACGTATTCTGTAGATTTTATGTTGTCTTCTTGATAGATTCGTTATGTATGTAGTAAGTCTTACCTCAACCAATGCCGCTTGGCAATGGACGTATGGCAGCAAATCGCATCGTACTGATCGGCTATCCACACGATCAAGATGATGTAGAAAGCTGTCGTCGTATCATTGAAGAACTCCGACATTATTGCCTCCATACCTGTTAACAAGAAAATACAAATTATTACCTATTCAATGTAAACAAACTTCAAGGTTTTTCTTAGATAAAGAGAAGTTAATTATGATAAATAAACCTTACTCTTAATAACATTAGATTATAGATACATCTTTAATTCTTGTTCACGGTGATGTTAAAAAGGGTGTCATGCGATTTGGAACCCTTTTATTTGCTGCTTTGAATGTTTCTTTACAAAGGAATATTAATATTACAAAACTAAAACTTCAGTACAACTTTAAACGTCTAGTTCCTTTAATAAGAAGCAGGCAAGACATCCCAAGCCGCAAGTTATATCCAGCATAGCTTAAAGCGACGACAGTGACTATAAATATCGCGGGTCGTGTGTGATACCGACACCGGAGTCGCGTCGTCGGGTGTCGGCATGTCGGCGTGCCGGCGTACCGGGGTGTCGGACTAATTAGGTGTCGGCAATTACCCGCTAACGACCGAAATCCGAGGCCAACACCGCTACTTTATAAACCACATGCAACGAGCCACGTCGACCGATTCATTCACCCGCTTGCTCTTAGACAGTGCATTACGTAAATTTGCGAGTTTCATTGCGGGTGATTCACTTCACGCGACGTCCAATTTGTTACCGTGTCATCCAATTTACTTCATAAAGCAAATCAACTATATGTTCTTTTAAGATCCTTTAAAAGCATGAAAATAGTCATAAGGAAAATATCTTCGCTGTGAAGGCATTAAAGTCAGCTTGGCAGGATATACACACAGATATCGCGTAGTACTTGTACAAAATTGAATATGAAATAGTATGAAACTAGATGCGTTCCTCGGATTTTCCATACGTCTACGAGTGTGTCTGTGTGGCGGAGAAATCCATTGCATTGGAGAGAATAACTCAATATAACACGGACAACTGTCCGGCGACGCCGCGGTCCCGTCCCTATTTGCATTTTGATGAGGCCTGACACTGATACAATAAATAGGTTAGGCTCGTGACGCACCCGCGACACCGTCATTGCAAAATTAATGCCGCACAGTGTAAATAGTGCTTTATCATATTTCATTAGTATGTGTGACAAAATAATATCTCCTACGGTAATTCAACTTCATTATAAAAATACAAAAATCGAGTGTGAGTCGTTGAGGAATTGTTACTTGTGAGTTTGAAAATTTTTAGTCTTCATTATAAATAACTAATCATTAACTTTTGAACATTAAAATCTTAAAACACAAGTTAAGTAAATGCTGTTACTGGCTTTATGTGCAATCCTATTTATTATTTTGAAATAAAAAAATGTATCTAGTATAATAAAGACAGGTCAGTCATATTATTGAATTCTACAAATGTGGCTGCGAAACGTGAAGCTAAAAGTCACGTGCAGTTACCAATTCATGAGAGCGCGCAACGTAATCCTGAACGAGGCGAGTAAACAAATTACCAGAGCCGGGTCGTACCGGGTCGCTCGGGGTCGCAGCGGGTCGCGCTGTCGGCTCGGCCTCAGCGTGCCGCCGCTATTAATTTTAATTCCGACACAAGACGAAGATCGCCCCGGACGGGCGGAAGGCACGCGTCTCAAACACCGAGAGTCGCTCGCAATGCTATGCTAAATCATTGCAGAATCACTGCCAATATGTCTCATACCAAAATTAGACAAAACTAAATGAGTAGAAACATCATACTAAAATATTTAAACAGTCTACATCTTCATTAAACTCAAAACGGATGATTTTCGCAATTCTTTCGGATGGTTTTTACCTGTAAACTATTATTTTCTTTTGTTTAATAATAAATAACAAAGAGTGTCATCAGGGAGATTTGCATAAAAACTGCGCGACAAGAGTCGGGCACAGTCTGGCGGACGTTGATAGGTTTACGCAGGCGAGCGTGTCAGCAGCAGGCAGTGGACTGTGGGAGGTCCGTCATCGCCGCTGCAATGGATACACGTCCCCATCATGGAACCGATCGGACACAGTAAACACAGCCGATATTTAACACATCGCGACCGACAAAATAACATATTTCATCCAGATCGTTTGGTTAGATTTACATATCATAACTAGAAAAGAATTTCGTCATCCGAGCAAGTTGTAACATTTAATTTGATGTACAGACTTAAAACGCTTCTTTGGATTTTTATACATACAAAAAGTTAATAAACGTACATTTATTCATTTTCATAAACACTTTTCATTCACAGTTAATACAAAACGTACCATAACGTTTCTAACATCGGCATTTTCATGTAAATCGTTTCATAATATTTTTACATACAAAATAATTTCACAACAGTTTAATTTTACTGTAAAAAGATACGAGGCGAAATAAAAACAATAATAAAGTTTGTAAGCGTTAGAGCAGTAAGCTGGAGAGCAATCCAGGAGGGGCCTAGCTCCGGAGAAATGCACACAAATTGTTACTTCTTACTTCCCGGGGTTTAATCAAGGGGGACACCCGCCGCGTCCGCCGACGGCCGCGCGCTTCCTTCAACCTGGCGTAAATTGAGAATAATGGATACAGTGTGCTATTTTAGGGTTCCTTACTACAAACGCCATTTGCTTCTTGATTTTTATAAGTAAAAAAATATTTTATTACACATTAAAAATGAAACAACCAAGGTCATACAATGGTATGAGACAGGTTACGTATACAAGTTTTACTTCGGTCAATCTGTAGTTTAAGTTAACCTAATTTTGAAATTATAAACATTTCATTAAAATCTTAAGTTGATGGATGGATTTTAAGGACATGTATTATATTTTAAATTACAGCTTAATTGTGGAATTTATTTCAAGTAAATCGTATATTTTATGTATTAGGAAGCGCTAATTCCTTACGGGTTTTGCTAATAAGATGCGCTTGCGCATCTAAGCTGAGCCGGGCGTCCGGGTCGTGCCTTGTATATCCGTTTTACGAGCTCGTTAGTGCCAGTAATCGCGACGTTGCACGATCCGGATTACGCCTGTGCATTATTAGTGTTTTTATTGATTCACTCGGCTGCCGTCGTAAACTGAGATTATTATTCGCACACCCCCTCTCCCAGAATAACCCCGCCCTCACCCCTCGTTCTCCTCAGTCATCCAGCCGAGTTGTTTTGTCACTTAATCGCCGGCGATAACAACATTTAACGACGGCTAGGTGACTGGCAAAATTCCGCTCCGATGTTTAGTGCTCATTCTATTTTCATTAACCATTTACCCACTTAATGATCCAGATCGTAAGGGATTGATACAATGACTTGAAGCAGTAAAATTAAACCGTAGCGTGACCTGAACGATATAATCAAAAGGTTATCAAGTGTAGTTCAGTAAACCGGCTACTTCAGAAGACACACAACAGACATACTTCAGAAGAAACAATGGAAACTAGTCAACAGTTACATGAAAAAAAAAAACACAGAAAAAAAAACAAGTTTACTTTTTCCAAATAGTTCAAATGTATTCGAGTTCATAACTCAGAATACATAATGTTATTTTTTATATAATATAAAAAATAAAATAGTAGAAAGATAAATAAATAAAGCAACATGAAATATGGTAGAAAGCAGCAATTTGAAAAGGGGAATTTGGAAGCTAGGAAGAGGGAGTTAGGAATTTTGTTCAAATACTCGGAAAACTAGTTAGGCACTCAAAGCGTTCCCGTGTTTATGAAGCCAAATATAATAAGTTAAATTTACGTTGAGATTGATTATGCACTAATGAGTTTGGCTCTAACCGATGTTGATACTAAAATTAAACATATATAAGTAATAATGTTTGCTATTTTCTTAGTATACTATTTTCAAAGTAATAATATTAGATTTACCTTATAACTTATTTTGATAATATTAAAACAACATTTTATTAAATTTTAATGGAAAATGATGTTTGAACTAAAATCATATAATACATCATTAATATTATTCCATTTTTATTATTAAAATACTTCAATAATTTATGTTTTAACAAGTGTTTGATGAGCGGAAATCGATAATGTTCTTGGACCTTTAACTTTACTCCGATGTTGCATGAAATTGAAAGACTAAAGCGATGTCTACGTCGGGTAAGTCATTACAGCTACGGCGTAGAGCCTGTAGCTGCCACAAATACGGCGACTCATCGCCAATTTGTATCGGACGGGGCGCATACATGCTAATAAAGCCCATTGTGCACCGCCCCTCTTCATCAGATTAACTCTAAACCTGTTTGTTATCAATGATCCACGGAAGCAGACATTGACTCAAGCTAGTTTACGTACTGACAAATGCTACATATCAATTGAAATAACCCAAAATCTTAGTAATCTTACCAACATTATAAATCCGAATGTTTCGATGTATGGATGGATGCATGGATGTTTGTTAGAATGTATCTCCAGATCAGATTCAACGGACATGAAATTTGGCATAGATGTAGAACATACCCTTTAACAACACATGGGCAACTAATTATTATTTTTTTCAATACCATGCGGGCGGTGTCGCGGGCGACAAATAGTAGTTATTTAAAAATATACTTCAGGTGTCTTTTACCATCAGTAATACCTTACTCAGGTTATAAGAAATAAAAATCTTCGAACAAAGCATAAATAAGTCCACTTGTAAAATTATCATTATAACAAAAATCCGATAAAATTCCGTTAAACATGCTTCAGTGTCAGATCCGCCCCTGGCAATCGAATGGAAAAGTCAATGATTATACCCGTTGAAGAGGTTAATTTCGATAATCCGTTTGACGCTTGTCGAATCTGCCTCCGATTCGAAAGCCGAGTCAACCGGATTACTGTCAAGTAGCCAGTTCAACCGTTTCCCGAATACGATCAGTGTTACAAAGTCTATAATAATAATTTAGTAATAGATTAATAATTTAATATTACTTTATATTTAATTAATATTTTTCTTACACAGTGAGTTTCCATTGTCCAATACATGTATTAAAACACTTTTGAAAAACACAGTGATATAATTTATTGTCAGTGGTGTGACGTAATTTAAAAATCACGGATAGAGACTATTATAATACCTAAAGATCACATTGCTATTAGCGAACTCAAGTGGCCGCTTTCTCGTTTGCCACCTCATACTATGAAAAAGCCTTCATGCATAGACATAACCATGACTATGAATCACTAAACTTACGTTTGGTATCTTAAGGAGCTCAAAAGATTCTATATTGTTTTAAATGTATAATTATTAATTAAATTGGTGCAATGATAAATCTGCTAAAGGTTCGTGTTCGAACTGGGCGCATGACCAGTAGTGCCTTCAGTCGAATCAACATTTACTAACAGATAGAATTACCGTCACACCACGCGACGCGTCAACCTAACGTAATTGGTTCACCGACCGACGGACGCCAGCATCAGCTTTTTGCCTTGCCACCGGAAAAAAAAGTAAAATCCGCCACTAATTCAATAACCTCCAACACTTCTAGCGTCCGTAGCGAAAGAAATACAGATTTTCGAATATTTTAAAAATAAAAAGAGTACATTTTTATTGAATTTACAACATATCCCTATCCAGGAGCAACACCTAATGTCTCCAAATATTGCAGTAACATTTATAGTAGTGTAGACGTTCTGCTTAAATTAATGATAGAAATATTATATATATATATATATATATATTTTAACCATAGACAATTACATTAAAAACAAAAGATCATCGCATCAAAAAGCACTTGTAATGAATAATGTAAAAATTACAATTTCATAGATATGAACAATCCATTTGATGCCTAACACAAATTTAAGGTATGTTACGATTAAATTGATGACATACCGTTAACATCGGAATGTTTACATCCATTCAACTCAATAAGCATTTCATCTATTTTATCAAAGTAATAATTAGAGAGCAATGCTACTGTATTTTGCACTAGCGGTCAAACTGGAATTCGTCGGTGCATTTAAAAAAAATAGTCTATAATATGCCCGCGTGCATCGTCCAGCCGTTCCAAAGATTACTCGTAACAAACGCGGCATTTCGGACAGACAGACAGACGAGAGAGAGACAGACAATTTTTTTTTGTTATCAAGAACGCAAATACATCGTGTGTATTAAATTTGCTTTTTTTCCCTTTACATTAAATACAGATACACCAATTTTATTAAAATGTACTGTAATGTGATTTACTGTATTGGAAAAATATTGTGAAGACCCAGGCAACCCAGCAAGATATGTATATTATATTTGAAACGTCAAGTACATTACATGGCGAGGTGAGTGTTGTGTGGATAGGGGATAGGGGACAGGAGAGGGGGAAGAGCGAGGCCATTCTCGAGAGTGTGCACTCCGGCCACGTGCAATTGAACGCCATCCGACGTGGAAATAGATATGCGACAAACGTACAGAGAAACGTATATGCATATATCGTTAGAGAAGAGAGACGCCTTGTGAAATGGAGACATATCGGAACACAGTCTAGTCTCATTGATAAAATATACTTTAGTTAAAGCAACAATACATATGCATATATGGTTTAATCCTTCTATAATACACATAGAACCAAAGAATATAATCTCTTATATGTACGAGTAAAACTTTTTGATGTCTTTCATAAACACTTACAAAACATCTTTACTTAAATGTAAAAAATCCTTCCTTTTCAATCGTAGAAACCTGATCATTTCTAAAAATAGATAGGACGTACTACGATTTACTATGTTTATTATTTTATATATTCATAACATCATTAAAATATTTGTCATCGACATCGAAATCCCAACAGACTAAGAATTGAAGTTAAAAAATAAATTATATGACAGAGTCAAAGTTCATTAGGCATTTGAAAATGAAATACAACTCCAGTGTCCGCTGGGGAGGCGAGTGCAAGCAATATCGCACGAATCGATTTAAAGCCACGATACACCGCCGTCTCATTACTCTGTTCAATGAGAAATAAAAAATATTAAATAATATTAAAATGTATCCACAAAATTATTTTGAATCACCATGTTATTAAACATGTGAAATTAAGCATAAAGTAACGCTACTGTAACAACCATATTTCTCACAAATGGGACAAATTTAGAAGAATTCAATCTTTGAAAAATAACCTAGATAATATTCTTATCACTTATAGACACTCTTTTTGTAATTAAATTAACGAAGGCATTTTTATAAAGTAAAAACAATTTTTCTTTTGTTTTTTTTATATTATAAGCTGACAAACAAGCAATTGGCCTGTTGAATACATCGCTAAAGCGCATTGACAGTCGATCATAGACAACTTCATTAACAGATGCGTTGCCTACCTTTAATCCACAGTGGACACACAGAAAGAGGATATTTCAAGTACCTATCACCATCACTATCACCATCATTATTTTATCCATATCAGAATAGACCGTAATTTTAACCCGCGGTTACATGACAACATCAATATGAACACACCTTGATACAATCAAAACTTGTGCGGACGAGATGCGGGAGGTGTGCGTGGCCCCGGACGCCGGATGTTGACAATTTACACAATCTGATTTAATTCTTCGATATCTCAATTACTCTTTGAACGATAAATGACGTTCGAAGGGAGTAACGAAATATTAACAAGGCAACCGAGGGAAGAAATAATGCAATTATAATCTCGCATCCGGCACTATAAACATGTTACCGGTTACCGACTAAACCAGTTATTAGTTTGCAAGACCAATCACATTATTACGAAGCTCTATATTTTATACCTAAACATATGAAATAAATAATTAGTTAACTATATTGAAAATTGACCGCCAACCTTCGCTTGTAAGAGACGCACTTCAAGAAGAGAAAAAGTTAAGTGCTTTATCACTTTATAAAATCGAACAAAAAAAACTTGACTAAGTCTGAACTAATTTTTATATTATGGAGACTGATAGAGATTAGTAATTTCGAACTAATCTTCACCCAACATTTTTTAAAGAATTGTATTTTAACGATCCACTCAAAACGAAGTGATGTTAAACATTGTGGGGAACATATGATAGTCGGACAAGAATCCGTTGCACCGGCGTCGGCAACGTATACGTGGGGAACAGCGTCCGCTCTTGTGTTTGACTTGCCGCCGGACGCCGCGCGATCGCGAACTAATTAGACCTCGAGGCGAACACCGCCCAGCGTCCGCTCTTCGCAAACTTCGAAATTAATCATTAAACTCGTATGTGGGATGTCCTGAGGTATCGGATCTAGCTCGATGTCAGACCACTTTCCCTTGTTAATATGTTTATTGAAGAGGATGTTAACTGTTGAAATTGAGTAACAAAAAGTGTAATATTTTTGTAGTTTCTGCCGTGTTCAAATGTAACCAAATATTTTATTTACTGCTACCTCGATCCGTTTTCGCCTAACTAATAACACGCATCAATAAATACTGTATATTGGTTGCGATCAAAATATTGGATTTAAATGTATTTTACCATTGCCTGTTTTAAAACGAAAAAAAAAATGTTTTTAAATGTAACTAAAATTATAGTTATATAAAAATAGTTACTTTAATATATATTATATTTTTATCAAAATCATACAGTCAGAGCGCCGGTTCCTATCAGATTAAAATATTGACATTTAGTTGATTGTTATAAACTTGTTTTCAAGCTATGTAAACACATTAAATGAATGTATAGAATCAGTTATGAACAAATTGTATTATTGAAAACAAACTTCAAAGTAGAAGCAAAGTTGGCGAGGAAATAATAAAAGTACCAGCGGCACTCAGTGCACTTTCAAAGTATCAGCAGGCGATAGATGAATCAAACGAGAGTTCACAAAGCTTCGGTAAATTGTTGCACTCCAGACACAAACATTATTACAAACTCAAGTCTCCAACATTAACTTATAACAAGCTGACTATATTATTATGTAATCGTTCTTAAAAGTTTCTAAGTGTATCCAAATGGTTTAAATTATACAGAGTGATTAATTTTTGGTGTGACTTTACACAGACGAATGGAATGATACCACACTTATCCAAATCAGTTCTGTCAGTCAGTCTTATAGACTCTACGCCATCACAATATCATATACGTACATACAAAACCACAAACATAAAATAAACTAACATCATCAACCTGCCCCTATCCCTACAAAGAGTCAGCACCGAATGTACTTCTTCTACATACATCTCTATTAGGCAGCCGTATTATTTGTATTCTTACGAAAATCCCCTTTCACACAATCCATCCATACTTTCTTTGGTCGTCCTCTACTTGTGTAGCCATACATATTCAAACTCATTACTTTTTTGTTTTTAAAAACAAATTTACATACGCGCGAAAAACATTAGCCTTTTGTCAGTCAGATAACAAATGGTTAATCCCAGTATTGAATACCTAACTTTCTAAAAACAATAAAGCAAATCCTTGAAAGGAAAATAACGGAACACTCGCAAAGCGTGGAGTCACTCGAAATTATGTTTCAGAGTTTGAAATAAGAAAAAATCCAGCTAATTTTCTAGCTTTTATATAACGCTTCGGGGAAGACACTGCAAATACAATGCAGGGCTGCCACAAGGCGCACGCTTCCTTTGAGGTAAATTATTGAAATATAATTATATCCTACTACACAGCGCTACAAAAATATTATATTCTGTGAAGCAATTTCAACATCTTCGTTGTAAACTCGAGCTTATATCTTGGAAATTGCCGACAAAGTAAACTATGTAATTATTAAATTATTTCCGACTTTCTTGTACCTTATTACATTTTCCTACCTTATCCGGAGATAATGGTTTTTCGCTGCGTATAACTTCCTAAACGTAACGTCATCTTTGTACAATTGTGCGTTGGCAGAAACTTATGCCCATACCCAAAGACTTTGATGACATATCATGCGATTCCTATTCTTACCTAGAGTGTCAAGTAGGGTTTAAAAGATTTATTAAATAAACCATTGCTTGTCACTATTATAATCGTCAGATTACGTATTATAGTAGTATACAACTAACTACTGAGGTAAATCGGTGGCGCATGTGTCTCTGTCGGTCAGCTTGGATAGACAAATGAACTTAACTCGGGTGAAACATTGACAACATATCGGCGGCTGAAGAATTATAACAATATTATGTAGAAGGATGCAACCCAATTCACAAATAATCTTGATGAAAATACCGACAATTTAACTACTAAATTTTAAAGTTTAATAACACTGCTCGATTCAGACTCAGTAATAATGTTACCCGACCGAATAAGAGAGTTACATTTTAAATTGAGAACACATAAGAGATGGTACTTTTTTCGTCGGGACTTACTAAATGGTTATTTACGAATTGGGAAACATTCAAAGAGCTCACTTAGTGACTAACGAGAGCGGCTGTTCGTCGTCTATTAACTAAATATACTGTAATTTTTAACTATGGTATTCCAAAAGCGAAAAACTAAATAATGAAACTGTGTGTGGGCATGATGACAGTAAATTGAATGGGCCGGGCGTGGCGGTGTTTGCTACTCTCATCAATCACCCCAGTATGGATTTCATTTTAATGCGGCGTCATCGGCGTCTCGTGTGCCGGTTGACGTCCCATCTATTGTTTTACTTACACGAGAATCGGTGCCACTAAGAGGAAAATAAAAAACGATAAGTTTCCACATCTTTTATGTCAATATCGATGTTCAAATAGAGGTCAATAAAAGCATGATTGGTTTGACATTTCTTTAGTCACGTTTTATATAAACTTGACATAGAATTAACACGATAATGTATATTTGATTGGTGGTACAAATACTTCAAAATATAAAGGTGTTTTTGTGCTAAGTTGGTGAAAATGATATATCAAGCATAATATCGCTAGTCAAAGCGAAGCTTCATAAAGGACTAACAATGAAAAAAGTAGGCTTAACTGGAGAAGTCTCGTTTATAGGATGAATAATGAAAAAAATAATAGTAGTTTTTTTTTTTTGGTAAAAAGTAATTTGCAAAACCTGCGACCATGTACGCTCTATATAAAGGTAGAAGCAAGATATTTACCAAGAGCTAACTAAATAACCGCTACACTTTAGATTATAGTTGTGTGTCTTTATGTATATATTACTGTAAGCATACCAAATCAAAAGTTTAAAAATGTTAAAATTGAAGCTTTGAAAACAGACATGAAAACACGAAAGGTACATTTGAATAGATCTGTATGAAATAAACGAAATAGGATTGCGAGTCGCCAAAATGAATACGTGAAATATTGTACCATATTCACTTAAAGCAGTAAACTGAAAAGTGTGGTTATTAAAAGCTTTGACCCTCCATCGCGGCGACAGAGGCGGCGAGGCGAGAGCAGCCTCCACCTCCTCTCTACAAACGAATTTTCGCCTATCGTATTTACGGATACGGCAAATTAAATCCCCATTTGTAAAGGAGGAACACCTGAGGGGGCAGTAATCCACGGACGCTCGCCCCCATTGTCGCTCGGCCTTCGCTTGTCGGGCTTAAGAGCTTCGCCACGATACTACAATCTACAGATATTTTGCAAATTAATAACCAATCACCACAATATGGCGAATGTTTTTATCAAAAAAATAATTATTACAAAACAGATTTTATGAATTAAGTAAGTAAATGTTGTAAATAAAACATCAGTGAATTGTAAGATCTTCAAATAGGTTACTTCTTTCAAAATCGTGTAAGGACGTATTGATATAAAGGTGTAACGCTTTAAATTGGGTCGCTTCACCGCTGGCTAATACCAATGGCCGAGCAACGTGCGATGCATAGCACAAACACGGCCGATTCATGCCGCGCGCCGCTGCGTCGGGATTACTAGCCCCGATGGATTATAATTCGTCACGCGCGTCCGAGATACCTTATTATACAGTACAAGCTGAATCCGGCGCATCCAAATAATACCGTGATGCAGTCAACGTTACACGAGGTTAAGTTAACTATTGAAGATTTCGGCCCGTCGCGTTCAATATGCGCATTATGTACTGCTGAAATAGAAAGATTTTAAACCGATGTTAAAGTTTGGTAAACAGTTTAAATTCGCATAGTCCCTCAAAATCGCACTGGAATGTTGCTACGAATATTACTACGTATACTGCTACGTATGTTGCTACGTATATTGCTACGTACAATTCATCAATGCAGCAGTGTTGCATTCAAGCCTGATGAACGTTTAGACAGGTATTAATAGTTATTTATAGTCTCAATTTACATGATTTCATAAGGTTAAAAACTAAAATTCAGTAACTCTATTGTGTAATTTTCAACAGCAAAGCAAATCTGACCGGAAACAATGAAAAAAAAACAATTAGGATCCGTTTGTATGAATCGAATTTAGTGCGGGGCGCACTCCGTTTGATTGGGCATTGTTTCAACGTTAATACGGCGCGCGCTGTGTGCGATGCGAATCCAATTTTCGGACGCGACTCCAGCGGCGCCTAGCCTCCACTATCTATTAGTATTCAGAGTACGCGGCCTACGTGCTCGTAGAACGTGATGCTACGCGACGCCAAACAAAAACATGACGACCGAAATAGGTCCGACTCCGATGTGCTTTTATATCTCCGGTAACGTTTTCATTTGGAAAATTTCCGACCCTGATCCGAAAGCGTGGAGATTTTAAAAATCATGCCGAGTCCTAACAAGATTTCAACACTTGATTCTCGGGAGTAAATCAGTGTAATTTCGATATCGTTTTGAAATAATAGAATAGAATGCTACGAGTATATTTATCATGCAATAGTTATTTCTCATTCCGAGTGAGATTTAGGAAAACAAAGATATAGTTTGTTTTTTAGAACTTTTTGTGGAATTATTAGAGCGACCATTGTATGATTTCCATTATAAAAAATCTTAGAGAAAGATTTTTATTTCAAACATTGAATGGGAACTTTTAATCTGATGGTATAATTAAATGTCTACCAGTCTGACGTAGACCGAGATGTAGATAATAGAAGTTATTAAACATGCCGAACTTCTCGCAGACTGCGGTGAACGGATTGAAAGTAATCTCTCTTGTAGACATTTTTCAGAATGAGTGGCGGGAAATCATGATAACATCGTTTGTGAGTTGGAAAATAAAAAATCGTAATCCTCTACCAAAATAGAAAAAAGATAGAAACTTATCTAAAATTCTGAATCTAAAATAAAAATTGTATCAAGCTTTTTATTCTTTTTGTTGGACTCTTTTCGTCAACTATTTTTGTACTTTGACTGTAAAATATTCCGTTAACAAAAAAAATGCTTCGACCTTTAATAGAAAACTAATTAGATAATTAATAGATTTACCAAATCAAATTATTTTAAATCGTTGAATGTTTTATTACAATTATGTTTTTGCTCCATCGACCCTATGCATATTAACTAGACATTATTATTTACCTAAAAATTACGCTACTAAAAATTTCATAAACCAAAATACGTAAAACGTTTGGAAAACGTTGAGAGCAATACACAAAATACAGCGCAAATTTGAATTGGAAAGTTGTCGGAAGCCGTAGAAAGCGTCGCGACTCCGGCGATATTAATCAGACGATATGCAATGCGGGCACACACGTGCCCAACTTCAAGATTAGAATTTCCGAGCCGGCTCGTAACAATAATTGAGTCAGGCGAACTGCAATTTGTACTGCGAGTTTACTGCTGAACTAGATGACTTCGTCACAAACTACCGCTGCAAATTGATCGCCAACTTACTTACATATACCACAAATGTTTGAAACCATGCATAAATAACTGTTTACATAACAACAAACTTTAATTTTCTATGTCAAATATCAACTAAAAATATTTTTATTGTAACGATTATTAACGAAGTTTCCATTCAGATATATGAAAGAGATAAAGACAGATCTATGTAACCTTCTACACAGTACTTCTCATCTAAAAGTCTATGATAATATTTAATACTATAATAATTCAGATGTGAAGTAGTAAATAAAAACGCTTCACTTTTGTTTTATCCTCTCTCCTCCTATTAATTAATGAAATCAATACCAAATGAGCTTTAATGAATCCTAACGGGAAAGATCTCCACTTAAGTATCAATATCAACTCACTGTACGTCCCTACTGAGAGTCGCGAAGCGTACTAGCTAAGGCATTGGTCACTATAACATAGGTTTCCCAGAGCGGGTTAACTTCACACATATCTTCGCAGACATCTGTAGATTTCATCATAATTGTTTTTATTCACCGTAAAAACGTCGGATGAATGTGTACATTATATGTATATGTAAATCTAAAATCGACATGTAGTGATTCAAACCCAGGAACTGCTGATTGCATGTCAAGTACTTATTACTAAACATTATTACCTACACAGGTTACCTCCGTGTATTTACATACATAGGTAGAGTAGTAGTAGGAGTAGAATGAATATACATAATCCTACTGATACCATACTAGACATATTAATATTATAATCATAATCAAACTATTATAATAAATGGGAATGTTTTTATGGATGGATGGATAGATGTTTGTTTAAAGGTATCTCCTGAACGGCTCATCAGAACTTGATGAAATTTGGCACAGATGTAGAACATAATCTGGAAGAACACATAGGCTACTTTTACTACTACTAGTTTTTTTTTTTAATTCTGCGCAGACGGAGTCGCGGGCGACAGATAAAATAAAATTAAAAAAAAAATCTAATCGCAAAACAACTTTTTATACTAATAAAGACTAATTGCGCACACTTCAGAGAAATAACAACGATGCTATAAGCTCCTTGTAAATTCAAAAAGGTTGAGTATCTCTGAGAAAAATAACAGCAATAAAATCAAACGCCTTGAACATCGCGAAATACACGTGTAACCTCTAATAAACTCCTACGTATTGACGTCACCGATCTCCCTTCATAGAAAATATACAAAATTGTCGATGGGTAAAATTGGAAATTATCAGTACCGAAAATGAGTAAACATCTCTCCAATTAGTTACGACTTCAGAAAAATATCATTTCATTTGACTTTTTTGATACTATTGTCAAAATATTTCTTGTAGACGTAACGCTTTCAATTAGAGAAAACTGCACGAAAATTGCCCTTTGAGGTTTTACGATGCTATTATTGGAATATAACCGAATACATAAATTATTTTTTACGTAGTGATTTTCGTAAAGATTTTCAAAAACACTGAGAATTTATTTTAAATAATCAGATAGATGTTACTGCTCCAGCAATTGATGTAGCAAGCAGTAGTTTCCAGACATGAGTAAATTACCGAAATTTACTAGAAACCGACGTTCTTATGGTGAACGTAAACAACTCCAACCAGCCCGTACTGGACCAGCGTGGTTGGCTAAGGCGTAGTCGCCATTAGCTTTGAGTAGGCTCTGAGGCCCTTGGCAGGGAAGGAATCGTAATTGCTGCCTTAAAACTGCAAACGACAATTTGGCATAATTATAAGTAATTCTCAAGCATAAAGTAGTACATAATAATTTTAAAACCATATAAAGCTTCCTTCGACAGTGTACCAGGAAGCTTTCACGTTTAGCGAGCAGAAAAGGACTGGCTCGTGCTATCGAACCGAACGAATTTTATCTGGGTCGAAAGTATTTGTTGAACATGAGCGCAAGAAGGAGTGCTTGGTAGAGTGGGCGCCGTCGGCGTCTGCTCGGCGCAACAGGCTCCCCTCCCCCAATTACCCATACCACTATCCCCCAACGAGCAACAGGCGCCGCACCCGACTTACTTGTTGAATCGACCGACCTACTAACGTTTCAATGAAGACGCTCGACGCGCCAAATTATCGCTATAGAAATAAGTATCGCCACAAATAAGTCTGACGAATAACATTTGATACGTTAGTAGCTCCCTAAGTGAGGCGAAACATCGGCATTATATACTATATGCCAAAATTAAGTAGAACGCTATTAACATTCCATTTTGTCCCAAACTTGGAAAGCTTAAGTTATGTAATAAAAACGTTTTATAGCAAATTTAATCAGCTGCCTTTTTTCTGATCATCTTTTTATTTTTCCTTTGTAACAGCGTTACTAATATTTAATAAACTACAACGGATAGAAAGCTTTTATATATATGGAGAAAATGGAATTTTGATTATGACTGAAGGTGTACTACTTATTTTGACGTTGAGTATATTTAATATGCTTATACAACAACTTTATTATTTAGCATCATTATATTATCTTTGCTTTGTAACATTTGCAAGGAAATCACAAAAAAAGGAACACAATCTATGAATCAGTTACACTCAACGTAATATTTGCACAATGTAAAGAAACTAAACATCATATTATTGCTATACAATAACTTCGCATATAAAATAATCGAATTTTGTTCAAATATTGTTTTCCTCATATAACATAAGATAAATGTTGCTGCTTAAAGCTTACTCTATATGAAATTATTGTAAAAAGGGATCATGTCATCACAAAGGTAAAATCAATAGATTTAGTTGTTATCCTTTCTTAGTATAATATGAGTTCATACATTTACTATGTTAGTTTCTTTTCATTTTTAGTTTTCTCTGCTTGTAATGTTTTTTTTTAAATGTAAGCAGATTTTTTTTGTAAATTTACTAATATTTCTTTTACCATTCCAACTAAGCTCTAGGCTTGTGCTAGGATATGGTTTACGACAATAGTCGAATGGCGGGATTAGAACCCCCGACATCGTGATAGGAAATCCGCACTCGTAACCATTACGCTATTGACCATATTTTGTTTGATGAATATTTTGTTAAAATATAAAAAAGCATAACCGATTAACTATCTATAGACACAAGAAACGGACGAGCTGTTAGGGAAAAGTTTGAAAAGGGGAAAAGAATGAAAATAATTAATAAACAGGAGAAAAGAAAAGATTAGCCCACACTATGAGGGAAATATTTGTACAACTAACATTTTATCGTTATAAAAAAGAAGAAAAAACATATAACATTCTAAATTTAAAAATATAAAAATAATGAGTAAAAAAATCTAAAGAGGTCTCGTATGCAACGGCAACTCTATCACAGATTTTTTATTGCATAAAGATTTTCAATTAAACTTAAAAAAAATGTATTGACGAATACCAATTTCAAATATCAAGAGATTAGCAAAGTTATAACGTATCGCATTACACGGTCGTTGCGTCTGTAAAGCCACGAGAGCACTTTAACGCGAGAAGCTTCTCCGTCACTTCGGCGTGTTTGAGTGTTGCGCATTCAGACTTAGCTCAAAGACGTTAGGATATGTCGGTAGCAGCCACGTTTGTTAATAATGGAAGTGCATTACACTGAATCTTGTTCTGTCAATAATGTTACGAGTGTAACATTTTAGCAAAGGTATTGCACATAATTTTAGTAAAGTATTAAGTGGGTGCCTTCAAAAGTAGGCATTTACTAAACTAACGCATACCATCTTTCGGGCTAATCGCCACTTAACGCCAAGGGGTTGGAAGTCAAGATCTATATATAATAAAATCGGACTGTATGTATATGTAATATTCATATTGTTTGCGTGGCTGATAGTGAAAAATAAATTTTTTAATTAAAAAAATCCTTGTTTGTTCCGGGTAATCCACAGGTTCGTCCCCTTTGACAGGACTTAATATTCTAAAATAAAGTCGCAGGTGACCGCTATTTCATTAAAGAAAAAGATCATCATCATCATCATCATCAGCTCACTATACGTCCCCACCGAGGGGCTCGGAGCCTACGCTAAGTTAAGGGTGATTAGGCCATAGTCAACCACGCTGGCCAAGTGCGGGTTGGTTGACTTCACACATATCTTTGAATTTCTTATCAGATATGTCCAGGTTGCATCACGATGTTTTCCTTCACGGTAAGAACGTCGGATAAATGTACATATGTAAATCGGAAATCGAAAAACACAGTGGTACATGGCGGGATTCGAAACCACGACCTGCAGATTGCAAGTCAAGTGCTTGACACCTGAGCCACCGACGCTCTCTGACAAACTCCACAGACTATCCATTATTAATTTTAAATACGAATCTACATATGTTTCACAACAATAACAAGATATAGTACTGAGCACTTTGTGGAATGTTAATTAATTAATTGTTGAGTTAATTGAAGCTTGATGAGCTTAACGGATTAACAAGGATTTACTATTGACTTACCGACTAATGCCAATATGACTGTTAGCAGGGGAGCTGCCGGGAAGGAGACTGCCACATTAAACTCCAGCATTTGCAGCAGATCCACTGGAACAAATGTACACAATCAATATACTAATAGCCTTAAAGTTAAGAGTATGGACAGGCGAAATGTGGTCGTGGATTCTACCGCATGTTCTTAAGTCTAGTGGTATAATATAGTAACATAAAAAATAAAGAAAAGTTAATAAATAAGTAGCCTATTTGTACTTCTAGATTATTTACATCTGTGCCTTTTATCAATATCCGTTAAGCAATTTTGGAGATACTTTGTAACATCTATACATTTATTCGTCCAAACTTTCGGATTTATAATATTATATTAAAATGATAGTATGGAGTATGTTCTAAAGCAAATAACGAATGAATCGACATTAGATATGACGTCATACAAATGAAGCAAAAAGACTATCAAGTAACACAAGCAGACATGTATACGATGTTCCAGAATGCCATAAGCCGTTCTTCGCGGCCCCCTAGAGTCGTGCGCGCGCGTTCTCAGAGCTTTAACGCGATCTTACTGCTGTTATATGAATTTTTCATGCGACACAAGGAGTAATGGTGTCGCACGAGACGTCGGATCATTCTTTACGATCCGACAACGGATACTTTTAACATATAGTTTATCCGTAACATTGCATCGCTATACATAACTAAACTATAAAAAAATGTTATACAAATTAATCTTTTTGTCTGTTTTCACTCTTTCTGTTTTCAATAGGACACAAGTCGAACAATTTTGTAACCTTAAAACTTCAACTGTACTAACGATTAAAACTAAAGTATTTAAAGGAAAAATTTCCTTATATTCAATAACTATTTAATTTGAATCTCTTTGATTCTAACTGAAGTTTGCAGGCATAAAACTCTAAACGTATTTCAGTCACACACTGATGCTGTTTGCAACTGAATCAAAAAAGGGTGTATAAAAATGAGTTAAATCGGATCGCAAAAGTCGTCAGAGGGTTTCTATCAGCGTGTGTTCGGAAGCAGAGTATTCGTAATAAGATAAAGGTTTTATCGTCTTATCGTTAGCACAGTTCACGAGCGCGGTGTGCCGGCCAGCAGGCTTTTCGGGCGTGTGTTTGCTTACGCCAGGATTATCCCTCGCATTTTAGTTTCGTATCCACTATGTTTTAGACCACTCTGTCTATCAAGGTTTTGATGCCGCCTACCTGAATAAATAGTTTTCGATAGAACAGATACATAGCGGGATAGATTTTTATAGCATATCAATGTACGGCTGTACAGAATTTCCAAAAAAACATATCTAGTGGACAGTATGTATTTGCAATTATTTGGATTTGCGTTACATATGACGAAGAAAAGGACAAATTTAAAAAAAATTCTGTCTGTCTGTCCGGTAGTGTTTGTTCTAAATAATCTATGGAACGGCTGGCCCGACTGTTGTAGCTTTGACGGGAAGGTAGTCAATGCATGCGGACATATTATATGATACATTTCTAAGCTAATTTTGGTAATTTTGCATAAACGTGGTCTTTCTTAATTTAACATTAAATTTCCTGTTAACTTCTATTGGTTTAATAATTACGTATTTCTACTCAGAATCATATTTGAAGTAATGTTAACAAACTTATTTTTTAATACTAAACTAACGTTTCTGACCATATGTTAATTATGACCTAACGCAAAAATAAAATCTATGATTACGTATCAGTGAAACAGATAAACGTGAAAAATTGTAAATTGCAACGTCATCGTTCATCATTCGAAATTAATTCCAGAGTCGCTTTTCCCCGTCGCCGTTTCGCTGCGTTCTTTCTACGATTTACAGCGCGAATTCATATCACTGTAAAATATCGGCGCATCTACGATATTAAACATCATGCAATAAGATTTTAACAAAAAAACGTATACATCGACTATATCTATGTCACCGTAAAATTGTGAATATCTTTACTTTCAAATCTCAATTACCGTTAAATTTACAATTTAAGACATAAAAATCTTAAATTGTCCTGTTTATTTTTATAATGGTAGCAAAGTGAGGAAATTACTATTGAAACAAGCGAGCACTCTTAACGCTGGGAACAATAGAGTGAGCAGGTAAGTGGCATCCCGAGAAGAGGTTGTTAGACTGTGACCTGGCAGCCGGGCCCTAATTAGATAGAAACACGATACTTGACAAGAAAAATTAACCTCTTCCGTACTGTTTATGCAGAACCTGCTTTATAAAAGAAATATTCACAAATTGTCCATTCCTTACGTAAAACATAACGAAGCTAGCAGGTTTAAATGTAAAAATAATACATAAAAAACAAGCTATCGCCCGCGACTCGGTCTGTGCGGAATTAAAAAAACATAATTAGTAGCCCATGCTTTCTTCCAGACTACTTCCTATATGTATGCTAAATTTCATCGAGATCTGTTCAGCCGTTTTGGAGATACCTTTAAACAAACATTCATCCATCCATCCATCCATCTAACCATTGGCATTTATAATATTAGTAAGATTATAGAAGAAACCATTTGAACTGGTTTTGACTAATTTATTTTTGATTTTCAATTTCATTTTTATATTAATGACCAAATAACACACCATTTCCAAAGTATAAATGTGATCTGTACAATTTACCTAAAAAACCTATATACAGCACTATATCTTAAGTCATCAAGATCTAAATTTTAATTCCATAAAAATATCAAGAGAAAATAAGAAAAATACTCCTCCACATATATGAAACATTTAATATAACGTTGGAAAATTACCCAAGGTAAGGTAACATGAAAATAAGCAACAATAGAAACACCTACATAATAGACGCGCCCTCAGCTTCTTAAAGTATTACTTCGCGATTATTTGCTACTTAATACGGCAATAACAAACTCTGATTTCATATTGTAGCAAGAAACACGTTATATTTCTTTGAATACCAAGTCATTATTTTCCCCTTCGCTTTGATACCTTCTTATACCATTTTATATCAAAAATACTGTAGAATTGAGGCAGAAAATAAAATAAAATATGAGACAGAAAATAAAAAAGAACATACGTTATAGAAAACGGTATATTGTGCATTTTTTAAGTGATACATAACGATAAATTGGATGTTTTTTCTGTTTTAAGAAACGATTAGTACCTACCTACCTAAATCGTACCCTACCTAAGTCGTAGCAAGCCGCTACGACCCTAAATCGTACCGTCTTGCTACGACGTAGCTCTTTCAAGTACAAACATTTAAAGCCAGTTCAAAAGTTCAGTATGACATTTATCCAGTTAATTTCAAAATATATGTCCACCTTTACAGTAAGAAACATGTTTTACAAAGTCAAAACTGCTTTACGTTTTTGCGCGTTTTATTTTCATCTACTTATTTTCCTTTTCGCCTCCATACCTTCCAATACTTCCGCTATGAAAGATTACGCTCTATTTGAGAGCGAAATAATTGAACAAATTACATCGCAAATCGCCTTAACGGAGCGAAATTTTGCAAATTACATACTTAAAGGACTTTTGAAACCCACGCTCAATAAATTCCCCCATGTATTTTAGGCGTTTTCAAACGCATTGAGTTGTGATTTCAAGATTTCAGATGTTTTGTTAGTAGAAATATCAACTAGACATTTGTACTCGTACTTTACTTCATCATACATTAGCAAATACGAAAATTCTTATTTAATTATTTCATTTGCATTTGGATTTCTTAGTTCAAGATCTTTGTATAAAACATATCTTCATCCCTGTCATTACCTTTGACAACACAGAGATAACAATATTTTTAAACTGAGATTTTAGGCTTAGAAACCCACATTTAATACCATATTTCATAACTTATACTATTATGTAAAATGTATGTGAAGACATATTATTTAAATATTATGTTAGGCAAATATTCTTTGAACAAAACCGCCCTTTACGAGTAATAGACATATCAATTAACCTTCCTATTAAATAAAATGAACAAGTAATATTGTAAAATAATATACATTTCAAGTTGGAAATTTCCCATAATATTCCTGTAATACGTATAAGCTCACCGCAATGAGACGGTATGTTAAAAGGCAAAGGAAAGGAACGCAATTTGCTCAAAGAAGCGTTTGCGAAGGCGAAGCCTTGCAACCGAACCGACGACAAATAAACCTGGATTGGAAATTACCCGCCTCCGTTCCGCCCAGGTATACCTCCGACTATATATTGCATAAAGAATTAAGTAAATAACTACATTAATTTTCCCTACTCTTTTGGATCAACTGCAGATGTTTGCTAGTACTATGCAGTTAAATATGTACTTACTTTTTTTAGACGTTATTAGTTAGAATCGATTGGAGCGAATGTTGCGCTTTCGTTACAAGTCAAGTGTCAGAACGATTAGTGAGGGGACATAAACGTCGACATTTTAGTAAGGCTAGTGTTGCGCTGATACACCGGCACAATGTCGTATTTTCTCCCTAACACTTTATGTAAATAGCGAGTATAATCATTTGAGCAAAAATGCTCCAGGACTTATAAACTAATGATTTCACTAATTAAAAACCTTTCAAGATTTGTTTACTTAAGAAATGATCAGATTAAAAACATCGTTAGAACAAGCCGTTAGCTAATTAGGAATGTTTTTCTTGTCGTCCATTAGCGACATAAAAAAATGGCAGAAAATGTTTAAGATTTTAAGAATGAAAAACATTTGCAATAAATTCTTTTCGAGGATTCGTATAAAAAATACCTTGAAACCCCTTTGTCGAACACTTCATTATCCCTTCGGATATTTAACTCTGATATTTTATTACTCAAGTGATGAGGTATATTTTAGAATCTTTACTCAGGAACCAATAAGTAAGGCGTGTTTAATGCTTCGGAAATGCCGACAATATTTCAAATTAAGTAATAAACGTTAAACAATTTTTTTGATGCTTTTTATACATATGCTTATGTTGTCGAATATATAAATAAGTAGCTGTCCCATCCCCGTGGTATTAAAAAAATCTTAGTTGGTAGCCCATGTGTTCTTCCAGACTATGTTCTACATGTATGCCAAATTTTATTGAGATCCGTTAATCTGTTTCGGAGATACCTTCAAACAAACATCCATCCAACTATCCAAACATTCGCATTTATAATATTAGTAAGATTAGGATTTTATTTTAATAAGCACACTAATCTGACTGTATTATTTTTGTAGAGTTCGCTGTTAATTAAATGTTTAATTAAATATATATTGTCAGTAATGACGCATATAAATCACTTCGAGGTCAGCGATTCGTTTGTCATGAGCCCGTTGCGGTCCTTTTGTACGCACACGCAGCCATCGATGTGGAAATACAGTCGTTCAATTGAAGCTTTTATTATAATAAAGCAATCCCTAATATCAACCTCAACAATAATAAAACAAAAGTAATAACTATTTTTATACTTTGGTTATGTCTAAATATAATGAAATTTCTGATAAATGTGTTCTATTAGATCTTTTATAGACTGTCGTCATCAGCTCACTACACGTCGTACATACGCGCCGTGATGTGCTCGGAGCAAGGTCTAAATAAGGGCTGACTAGGCCATACTGAACCACGCTGGCCCAGTGCGGGTGGAGTTAACACATATCTTTGAATTTCTTCGCCGATATGTGCAGATTTCATCACGATGCCTTCACCGTAAGAACGTTGGATAAATATACATATGTTAATCGAAAAACACATAGATACATAGTGGAATTCGAACCTGCAGATTACAAGTGCTTAACCGACCACCGAAACTCTATGGACCATGGTTGCACAGAAAATACAAAATAAATGCGAACATATATTAATATAAAGGATAATATCTACTACAAAATCATACACAAATGAGATTAAAGCTTGGTCTGATACATAAGCGCCCTATATCGAAGTTCAATACGATATCGCGACATTTGGTAATCCGATAAACGGTCTTAGGTCTGTACACAGCTGGCTCAAAGAGGACACATATAAAGCTTTGTAAACTCCCGTCCTAGAGTTTATCGGATCACAGGTAATAAGAAATAAAAGCGTATGAATATACAAAATATTAAGGTGTGTTTCTACGATGTGAAACACATTGTGGAATATATGTACTAACCAATTAAAAAAACTATTTATTCTAGTAGTATCAAACCTATTTAATTTACTGGTTATTTTAATCGTTATTCTATAACTATCTGTCTCCCGCCTATGTCCACGCGGAAAGAAAAAAAAACTTAATAAATAGTCTTTGTGTTCTTCCAGGCTATGTTCTACAACTATGCCATATTTCCTGATACCTTCAAACATTCGTCTATCCATCCTAAACGTTCTCATTTATAATAGTAAAATTTAAATATTATACTTATCATGTAAAAAATAATTGAATTAATAAATCACAAGGAACAAAGTAAAAATTAGAGCAAGCGAGAAACTCTGTTTGTTAAAACATTTTTCAATATTTCCGGGAAGGGGATGTGTTGTCATAGAGACCGAATGGATCCCATTGAACAGATTTTCTCTCATCCGATATTGTGAGTTTGAATAGTTCATTCTGCAAAATCGAATATCAGATACTTTGAAGTGATATCACCGTATATTTTTACAAGGTTTATATACAACATAATCTACTTCAAATCTTACTAATATAATCTTTCTAATATCTTACTTCTGAGTAATCTTACTAACTTACTAATATTATTAATGCGAATGTTTAGACGGCTGAACGAATCTCGATAAAATTTGACATACATACAGTGTGGAAGAATACGTAAGCTACTAATTATATTTTTTTAATACCGCGCGGACGGAGTCGCGGGCAACAGCTAGTGTATTAATAAACTTTAGAATTGTGAATATAGAAGTAAAAGAAATACAATAAGGTTAAAAGAACAAAGATTTTTTTTAAAGAAAAACACAGATTATAAAATTGAAAGTACTTATTGAAATTGTAAGTAGCGGACACGGTGCAAATAGGGAAGGAAACAAATTATCTTTATCTGGCTAATTGTCTACGGATCAGGGAGGCCGCGCTAGGCAAATCCGACCTGCGTTTTGTATTTTTTTTATTCATTTTTTAGCAACAAACAGAGGGTGGGGGTGTTGTGGGGGGGGATAGCTACGGGCGCTATTCGCAATTATTGTTATTACAAAGAGATTGCCGCTGAGCCGGCTCAGAACTGGAGAGTTTTTCACAGAAATTCATTTCAACAACCCATATTTACAAAATAAATCATTTTATAACTGCGAAAAATTACATTTTTCAATAAACATTGTAATAAACAGAGAATTAGTTAATAATTAAATTTATGCTTTTATTAATTAAACTACGGTCATCCCTTTCATTATTGGCAAAACACAGATAACAATAAGTTGTTTGGTTGACTATGATAAGGTATATTTGACTAGGGTTTTTTTTTTTTTTTATAGTCAGGAAATGCATTTAGGCACGCCTACGCCGGGCGGTGCAATTACCTAGTCATTACCTAGTCACTTAGTCACTTAGGGCAGGCTCCATGCCCCTCAGTGAGAACGAAATATGACATCATATATAGAACTAAGTAAACTTAAATGTAAATAAAACATTCTAAAAAGAAACTTACCAATAAAGACGAAGATCTGGTGGTGGGCGTACCGCAGCAGCATTGAAATCGACACCGTCTGCAAAAAAACAACGACTTTATAATAACACAACTTTTAATAAGGAAAACAATAAATAAATTTTACGAATGGTCCAAATAACATATAGTAGACAAGGCAACATTTAGCGACACACATCGTAGTTACTTAAATGGATTCAATCTGCACTAAGCGTTTCATTAATGAAATTCAATCGCAGCGAGGCGTTGGAGGGAGCAAATGATGTGGCGAAAAGATTGATAGCGGCCTTCGTGAGGAAGGAAACACCCCACCTTTTTGCACATGCCACTCGTACTTTGATATGCAGTCAATATTAAAACTATTGATCGAAAGAAAATAGGTATTAAGATATTAAACTAATTTGTAAGATCATAAATATTTACTTAAATTTAAGTACTCATATCTTATATCTTTAAATGAGCAATTCTTGTATATATATATAAACTCTGAATCGGCTCCAACGATTTTCATAAAATTTTGTATATAGGGGGTTTCGGGGGCGATAAATCGATCTAGCTAGGATACATTTTAAGAAAATGTCATTTTATTCGTGTTTTATCGATAATCAACTTAAACATAAACTTGACTTTTTCTATCGGTAAGATCGAAAAATATTATTCATATTTCATCATTTTATTACTAATTCGTACTTAAATATAATTTCCGAAAAACAAAATTTAAAAAAAATACCATCCAGATTTTTGCATTTTAAATAACCAAGAAACCTCGATCTTCGAAGAATCTTAACCCAATGACATTCAAAAGAAGAATTGTAGCCTAGCTGTTTGGGTTACAGACTATCTGAATGGAACCGACATATGTTCAAAAAACACCAAACATTTTAAACACATATAGTTTAAGTTAAAATAAAAAATGTAAAAATTTATGCAATTTTATAATCGGATTATCCAAGTTTTCCGATGAACTATCTTGCCTGTGTAATAAACATTCACTGCAGCGTGTAAGCGAAGAATTATTTTCGTCGATGCACGTCAGGATTATGGGCGAAAAAAGTGAGTTAGCAAGCGAACCGTGGCGAAGCGCGCATCGAGCAATGGGCCGTGTTTAATTCGGCCACCGGGAAACTGTTAGTTTTTACAGTGGACGTAAAATAAGGCTGCAGGCGATCGACAACCTCAGTTCATATTAAAAGCTATCGAGGCTAATATATTCACTAACTCGAACCGATATAAATCGATCAAATCTTATTGTTTTATTTTTCATATATAAAAACGTTCTCACATTAGCCCAAGTATTAAGCAACTTTGGTTCAATACATTTGAATATTAGTTTAACGAGATTTGACCTACTTGAAGCCATCTCTTCTAATTCGTTCCGGCACTTTTTTTTTTATATAACAGAAGGGGGGCAAACGAGCAGCGGGAACACCGAGGTGTTCAACGACGCCCATGGACATCAGCAATACCAGAGGAACCGCAGATGCATTGATTTGTTTTTATTTTACCCAAGGTACTGGTTTAGAATAAATCAAAACATTATAAGTGATTACATCAAAGTATATTGAAAACCGTATAAAGATATTTCTCTCGCTTATAGAGGTTTCTTTCAAACCGGAGTTTCTCGCTTATGGATATCGCCCATTATCATTATATATATAGATAATGGGCTGATAGAGATTCCTCGCTTGTTCAAGTTCGTCTACACGTTACCATCCATTATTTATCCATATTTTTAATAAAGAGAAAACATTCAATAAATAAAAATGTTTTTATTAAAAAAAAAATTAACAAACAACGGAAACAAAGCAAATGTAACCGAATCGAAATGTACATTCTTCGAAAACACAAAGCGCACTGCGATAAAACCTATTTGTAAAATTCCACAATTTACTTTGTGCTTTGACAACGCGATTCATATGAAACCGTATATGATAGGCAATATGTTCACCGCTTGACAATTGATTAATGCAATTTCTCTACGTCCTGACGTCGGAATATAGGATTAGCGTAACTGGTATCTGGTTTAGTATAAATCTATCAGTCGCATCGAATATAATGTTACTTTATGAATAACATTAATACCACTTCAACAGTAAATACAATTGAATTTTCAATTGCGAATAATAAATATGCTTACTATCTATTAATATAACTGTTTTCAGTGTAAATCTTTACTAATATTATAAATGCGAATGTTTAGATGGATGAATGGAACTATGTTTGTTGGCATCTCCAGAACGTCTCCATGGCTTACAATGAAATTCGGCATAGTTGTGGAATATAGTCGGGAAGAACACTTAGAATAGTCGCGGGCGATAGCTAGTCTAACAATAAACTCGAAAGAAGACCAGGGAAATAGGATAACATTGTTCTAAAGCTTGTTTAAGAATCGTCGTGTTTAAAAATTATAATATGCAAGTAAAATTTGACTTAAAAACGTTGTGTAAGAACTTTATGAATTGATGTTTATCCAAGTATTTTGGGAGAGCAAACATAAGACGTGTTAGGTAGATATAGACGGTGCGCTCTAAAGGTGGAATTCGGAACCGTAATAAACTTTGAAAGGGCTGTAAAAGAGCAATAACTGTAACTCGGGAAGAGTCCTGATTTTAGTGGCAAGGAGGGACCGCGCCTTAACTTACCTATTAATTGATCAATAACACAATAGCGTATTACACCCAGATATATCGTAACATCTTATTAATATTATTAACTAGCGACTGCACGCAACTTTTACATCGCCGAATTTAAAAGTAACCTATAATATTCCCGCGTGTTTCAAGTACCTTCCCGTCCTAGTACCATCAAAATCGGTCCAGCCGTTCCTGAGATTATCCGGAACAAACGCGGGTTTGTGCACAGACATGGCGAGAAACATTTTTATCGGCTAATCAAATAAATGATGGGTAAGAAATAAGTTTTTTTTTTCGATATAACATACAGACACTTCAATTTTATTAACACAGTGCAACCTCAATATAACGTACCTCGATATAACGACTTCCTCGATTTAACAAATTTTTCGTAATCCCCTTGAATTGTCCATAAGAGTCAATATAAAATATACCTCTACATTGCGAACATTTTTTGCGAACAACCTCTTTATAACGAATTTTCAACCATCGAGAAAAAGTATAAATACCTCTATTTAACGAATTTTGTCAACCCAAAACCTCTATATAAAGTTGCAGTGTCACTAATGTATGACTTTTAATCTCATAATATGTGATTCATGTTGCGACATGTTTCGACACGCTTTTGTTTGTAAATCAATCTTCGACACGCTTTTGTTCGTAAATCAATCATTGTTGTTTGATGGAAAGTAATGTTAACACTTATTCTCGTCACAATTGTCAAAGATTTAAGTTAAAATGGCTCAGAAACCTTCAAAAAAATTTTGTTACTTGCCTAATTGTTTTTAAATAGAAAACACATACAGTAATTTGATAAAAAAGAGTTATCATTTATTAGTAGAAGTTGTTCGCTATAACAAGATGCGTACGTAATGTTGAGGTGAATAAAACTATTTTTTTTACCTCTTTATAACGAATTTTATCCTCAGTTTAACGAATTACTCGATATAACGAATATTTACTTGTTTCCCTCCGATTCGTTATATTGAGGTTGCACTGTATGTAAACATCCAAAAGTTTTTATTAATGTATGAATGTTATCACGCAACTCCAGAACAGTTGATCGGATCTGAATGAAATTTGAAACAGAAATAACTCTCAATCTAGTTTGACAAATACAAAAAAAATGATGTATATACAGCGTAAAAACACGATTTTTTTATTTAAACAAATAATTGATTAATTAACTTTTAGCAGATGTTTTTACTTGGGGGAAAAACGCCATCTATTATCAATACTAACAAATTCACATATAACCGTTTTTAAGAGAAAGTAAAAACAACTTTTATCGACAGATGGCGTGCTTACAAAAACTAATTCAAAATTGTTTCACTTCACTCATATTTCACAGAACAGGTTTGTAGAGCTATATAATTACTAGATGTCGCCTGCGACTTCGTCCGCGCGGAATTAAAAATAAACATAATTAGTAGTCTATGTGTTACAGTCTATATGTATGCCCAATTTCATCGAGATCCGTTCAGCCGTTCTGCAGATACTTTTAAACAAATATCCATCCATCTATCCATCGTTCGCATTTATAATATTAGTATGTTATGATATAAGCAATATTCTTAATTATATTGTCAGTCTAACCAATTGTATTGTAACAATTCTATTCAACAATGATCACTTGACGTACAGCCAATAACCAATATTTAATGATGTTAAGATATTTATTGTATAGTAATCTTAATCAATTTAAAATCAATTAACTACTTTCCTTAATCATTCTACTCTATAATCTATTATCGATGATTTTATTTTTATTAAAATGTAGACTAAAAATTCCAAAGGACCTATTATAACATTTTTGTGACTAAAACGGCCAATAACACAGAAACAATAACCAACAGGACGCTTTCAAATGTGTTTGTGCGAAAAAGGATAAGTCAGTGGTATAAGAGTAATAGGTTTTTACTATTATGACGTCGTTTGCGCAACTTATTGGTTCCTAGTTGGCCATTTTGTATGAAGGGGTAGAATTTATGTCGGTGCAAGGAACAAGGCAATTTTTCTATAAGTGGAGCACCGCAAGTTTCCCTGACTGTACATTAAAGCTTAGCCGAGTTAAAATTTTATAATAACAATACTTACAAAGACTAGCATAATAAAGAAGGCTGCGATATATGAGGTGCGTGACGTCAGCATTGAGACAAAGCGGTAGTGCTCCCCCGTTATCACGTTCCTGCAACAAACACACTAAGGTAAGTCTCCACTGTTGTAACGCGGTCGCCTGCCACTATATCTACGCAGGGTTAAAAAAATAGCCTATCATATGCCCGCATACATCGACCAGTTGTTCCGGAGATTACCCGGATCAAACTAGGTCTTGCATACAGACATACAGACAAATAGACAACTGATAAAAAATTTTCTGTATCATCTACTTAAATAAATCTTTTGTACGAAATACATTTATTTTTAGACACTTCTAATTATATTTATATGTATAGATATAGATTGCCGTCCCTCTCAATGTCTTTGAGAAAAACAGAGATAAATATAATGGTCTTATAAGTTGCAACAGTGCAAATTCAAGGTAATAACATGCATTTAAATTGTATTTCTAATTACGTGTGCAAGCATTTTCAACATAAGTTATTGCAAAAGGTCACTCTTAATGAATAAATTAATTTAGTAATTTTTGGTATACAGAGTCAATGTTACTAAATTATTTATTTGATACTAGCTATTGCCCGCGATTCTGTCCATGAGGAATTAAAAAAAACTTAATTAGTAGCCTATGTGTTCTTTCAAACTTTGTTCTACTTTCATAACATATCTTATTGAGATCCATGTAGCCCTTTTAACAAACATACATAAAAACATTCGCATTTATAATATTAGTAAGAATAAATCTGGTATTACTATGGCTTGCTTACCTTAAATAACCTTTGTTATCCTCTTGCTCGGCCAATGTCTTTATGGAGGCCATAAGAAGGTCATCATATCCTAGGAACTCGTCAAGGACGAAGCGAGAGAAGGAATCACCGAAACAGACGTCTTTCTGAGGATCCAATGTTACTATTTTTACAGGAATCTTGAAGTGCAAACGAGCACTCGGAGTAAGTCTTAGAAAACCATATTCTAATGAATACTCGAGTATGTAATCTTCATCTGAAATTAAAAAATATATATTTAAATTATGTTATTACTCAGTTACCATTGGTTTCTGAGACCAAAATATAAGTTTAAAACATATTGTTGTCCATCACTATCTTTGACAAAACAGACATAATAATATGTTTTAAGCGAGGATTTTGATCTCATAAACCCACAGTTAGAGTCGTTTGTGACTAAGGGCGCCCTTTAGTTGTATACTTTGTATGATGAATGTACATTGAAATACAATATAAGCCTTGGACGCTTAAGGTTCATTATTTTGCCAATAAAATATGTTAGTAATTCAATTTTTAAATTCATTATCGCTAACTATGCATCTGGATTATGGCAGATCTTTTTTATCATACATTTTTCTCGCAAATATTTATTAAAAACAATAATGTCTTACCTCTTGAAGTATCATTTGCAGCTGCCGCATCAAGAGATTCCTGGAAAAGGAACATTGGAGAATATTATTACTTTTAGCGCCATCTATTAAAATGAAATGTCATATCAACAATGTGTTAAAACACACGAGAAGTGCATGCAATATTACATTTACAGTATACATACTTCAGTTATTTTTGAATCTCCATCCAACTCATCTACAAGTCCCATAATTCCTTGCCATATTGATGTTGTAGGTTCCATATCTATGGGTACTATAGTCGTATTAAGATCCGGCTCTGGATTATCAGGCAATGTATCCTTGCTTTCAACAAAATATGCAGTCTCCATAACTTGATCTGGTGGTACTTCATCTACATTCTCATCTAGGACTCGGGTTATATTTCCATAATCAGTTCCATCGCGCAGATATCCATCTTCCTTTATATCTTCATTGGATGACGATTCTATATTGATGAATCTGTAAACATGGTATCAAATTGTTAGATTCTTAAACTCCGGTATTAAGACCTTTTCCGTTATTAAAATTATTAAGTGCAAAAAAATGGAAATACTGATATTGTTAAAGATTTGTTTGTCTGTTTAACATCTATAAATGATTTGTGATCAATGACCTTGGTTTTTTTAATTATTATTACATTTAATTGTTTTTTAGACATTTTTTTCAGCATATACTTAACACATATAAAATAATCAAGGTCACATCTCACAATAAATACATATAATATAAAAAAAAACATATAGCAGTGATTTTTTTCATAAACTGATAAATTTAATTATAAACACATTATGCTGAGATAAAGTCAATCAATTACTATTAAACCTATCTTACTATTATTATAAATGTGAATGCATAGATAGATGGATGTTTTTGTAGGTAACTATGAACGGCTCAACAGATCTTGCTAAAATATGGCATGGATGTAGAACATAATCTGGTAGAACAGATAGACTACTAATTAAGTTTTTTTTTCAAAGACAGAGTCGCGGGCGACAGCTAGTATATCTTATATCAGTCAATGCTGCAAGACTTGGGAAACTTATAAGAAAGAATTTTGTCATAATTATATGAATTATCATCCACATATGTACTATCAATAATTTTTATATAATCATGACATATGTAATAAAATAAATATCAATATGAGTCAGCATAATATTTTTTTATGCTGAGTTAAAATGCATGTGTATTGTACATCAGTAACATTTTTAAGGATAAAAAAAGGGTGAGAATTAAAAACATTAATATCTGTCACATTTCAATCCATATAACAAAAAGAGTAATAATATAGTCTATTTGGAGAAGTCATAAATCTATTCCTAAGATAGGTCAATTTGTTTATAGGAATAGGGGACAATACAGAAATTGTATGCTATACCACTTTTAGACAGTATTAGTTAGAATCACTTGGCGCGAATGACATGCTTTCATTGCAATGTCCAGTGTTAGAATGAATAGTGAGGGCACATAAACATCAACATTTTAGTAATGCTAGTGTTGCGTCAGTACACTGGCACATTTTCGGATTTTCTGTAACTTAAACATTAAGTCAATGTTTAATTTACAAGTACAAATATTAAATCTATAAATGATTATAACTTTCCGACCAATGATAATATTTTGGACCATTATACTTTTATGCTACTTAATCAATGCCACAACTTACCAGGCAAGTTGGTGGCCCTGAATATGTTCAACTATATGTTAATAAAATTGTCAAATTAATTACAAAATCTACTCACCCTTCGGTAGCTAAAATTCCAAGCATAGAATTGAATTCCTCTTTATCCCTTTTCAGTTTTCTCTCTTTTGCATAACTTTGTTCAATAGTATAATCATGAGCTGGATTTTTCAGTATTTCCACACGAAGGATGCCATGTCGTGGCCATGAATCCTTCACATGATTCAAGCAAGTAGTTGGTGTTCTTGAGAATGCTATATGGATATATGCAAGAACAAAAAATGCAACAAGAGCTTTTAATAGCACAAGGAATTCAAAAAATCTTCTCACAGGCCTTGGAAATGTTCTAGCATATGCAACTGCAAATTTGAAGAACAGGGCATGGAATAGCCTCTCTCTGACATTGAAAAGCGGGTTTTGATTGTTGTTTCGGTTATTACGATTCATCATTTGATTTACCAATGGACCTCCAGGCAAAATATTATTTTCAGGATTAACGCCAGGTGGAAAATTATTCATTGCGTTAGGCCGACCACCGTTACTCATTTCTGTGCGAATTGCACAGTTATGCAAAACTTGTTAAAGATTTACTCTTTTTATTGTTAAGATATCCACATTTTACAGAAGACCTAGAAAAAAAGTATTATGAAAGTTAATGACTTTAAAACTTATCTTAGTTCGATGTTAAACGTCAAAGTTTATCTTTTAGTTCAAAATTATTAGTTTTCGAAGATTGATATGTCTAAATCGAACTAAATTTGGCATTGACCCTAGATTAGGAAATCATGGCGCATTTGAGCACTGGCTGGAACAGAATTCATTAACGCGCAATAACAAATACTGTGCAAATTGCAATGAAGGGAACAGCTATGCAGATGATCATGAAATTACCTACAAAAGTAAAAGTTATCAACAATCAAAATAGTACCTAAATGTCAAATACACTTTCACAACACAATTACATAAGACATTCAAAATGAATTCTTCTGCTTAACTTGTGATGATATAATACAGGAGGATCTGTTAAACCAATTATATGAGAAAAATAAATATATTATGCCACTGTTTTAATCAACACATGAATTAATACAAGACCTGTCAAATTCTTGACATGTCATTCCATATGTTCCTGTGTTCATTGTTGTCATGTTGTCAACGGTGCGTTCAAGTTAGCCACAATCATTTAGAAATGCAAGATAAAAAATGCTTCAGGAAATTATTTCATTAACGAAGAAGTCAAATCAATGTGTTTTGTAAATAGTGTCTTATAAAAAGTCTCTTCCAAGGCATAGTCGTCACTTTTCATCGTGTTTTCCTAATGTTTAATTTTTGTGTACATGGCAGTACGTTCTATTACAATATACAAATTTATTGTCAAATGACCAATTCAATATAATCTAGGTTTTAATATAACATAAAATTCACACAGTTGTAGCCCCTAATCAACCGCCGTCAACGACAAAAATCTAACAAATGGAAGGCAAATACTAAACAAATGCATAACATTACCTTTGATTTGTAGTTTTCGGTAAAATTATAGATAAAAATAACCTATAATCTGCTAGTGTAGGTATATCAGAGGTGACAACGTTGATGTTATTCTTTAAGATTACAAAATTACTATCTTTCACCTGTGACATCTTGTCATTATTTTGTACAGAATTATAAATGGGTGTTTTAAAGTAGTTTAAATTAACGTGGATGGATAGTGTGAAAGAGGATATGCGTAAGAACAAAGCGAATTTAGGTATGACAGCTGATAGAGATGCGTGAAGGCGTAGTACATATTTTGCCTACCCTCCGTAGGGACTAGGGCAGGTCGATAATGATGATGAATATTAGTTAAATTAAAATTAGTAAAATGGTAAGATAACGTTCATAGATATATTATTACATTTATAGATGAATCTAAAGACGTACAAGTTAGTACACATTTAAAGAACCGTCAGCTGTTTGGAGTATTTTTCTATTTGTTAACTTTAAAATTTTACAACAGTAGCCATAATTTTTCGAATCATTATCTGTACAATACTGGCATTTATTTTGAATGGTTCACGTTTCTAAAAGAGCAGCGCGTGTTCACACAATACCCATGGAAACGGAACAAAGATACGTCCCAGTCCCAAAGTCTGAGTGATGTCTCAATTGTGAGCGTTATGACTTTTGTAAAGAATTTTATAGAACTCATCCATTGAAAGTAATTATTACGATTCACAGCATGACGTATGTTTGAAAAGATTTGGAAAGGAAAAAAAACCTGTCTCGGAACACTTTTCGTATGGTGTACGTACAGTCGTGGAAATCTGCAGTGTTCCACTTACTATACATCCCTTTTTATAAATAACCAATTATGAAGCAATGAGTTGCAATTACAATTAGTCGTGTACCTATGGCACCGGCCCTTTTATGGTTATTATTTGCCCGTCTCAATGCATACGTAACGTTCAAATGTCTTTGCTTTTAAGATGGAATACCGCCAGTTTTGCTGACTGTACCTACCAATTATGATATACATATATACTTATATATAGTATACCAAATACTATCGCAGATTGAATTGGCATTAATTGCAGGCAATGATATTCTAGCCTTTTAATTCTTCGCAATTATTTTATTTAATAAGACAAAAGTAATATTTGTGAAACATATGATTAAAGTGGTCATACAATGTCCGCATATTCGGACTGTGGCCATGCAGCTATGTAGCGACCGTAAAGGCGACAATACATAGCACCAGCGATAGCGGTTGATCTAAAGCATAAAATCGTGTCTGTGAGAGATTGCTATCTCTGTTTTTTTGAAAAGAATAAGGGAGACGACAATATGTGACTTGTGTTTCGGCTTGATAAGAGTTCCCTTAATTCAGTACCCGGTAAACGTATTACGCATTTTTAAAGAAAAAAAACTGAGTAAAACAAAACAGTATCACTCCCTTTCTGTTTAATAGAACATGTCGGCATCCACGTTAATATTATCTATTCGAGAAAAACAGAAAGAGATGAAACCTCGGAGATAACGAGAAGTAAACTTAAATTACGTACCGCTCACGTTATAAATATTGAAGAAAGAGAGAACGTAGAGCAACCATAATATTGGAAAATAATTAACGGACATGTAAAATGTATTAAATGAATTTAAATATTTACACGTAGCGGACGCTATAGTGTTAGCGCAATCCTTTCCTGATAAGAAAAGGGTGGGATGGGGAGGAGGATGAAAATTATGCCTCTGTCATTGCGGAATTACTTCCACTACACGCCTGACTTCTGTGTGGCTAAAACCTAAGGCTAAATGAGTATCTGACAATTGTGAGACAAAATAAGAGACGAAAAAGTGAATCTTCCAGATGTTTCACTGTCCCATTGACACATAGTATATTGTGCTTTCTTTCATTCTGTTTGAAAAAATAGAGACAACAATATTATGTGTCTATACTATTGTCACGGCATTCGAAATAAATGAAATAATATTAACAATAATCTCGTATGTAATGATGGTTACCCTAATGTGTAGGCGAGGCTTGAAAAAATTGATGTCTCAATTATTGTACGGGCGCGGGGGGACTGCGAGGTGCAGGGTACGCGGGGCACGTTGAATTTATATCATTCTCACGTTTCTTATATCCTGTACTTAACTCATCTTGTTTAAATATTTTATTGATCATATTTCTTTGAAATTTTTAATTAGTTACATATTCACGCTTCATCTACCTATACAATAATGGTGACTTTTTTTATCATGTTTTTTGATACATTGAAGAAAAAATACATTTAAAACAATGACTAATATAATATAGCGACTATGAACCTGGACATGTTAATTTTCAAATATCAAATATATATTCAGTATTGCATCGGAGTTTCAAAAACTATTTAAATACTAGTAGTCGCCGTAGACACCGTCCACGCGAAATTAAAAAGAAAAACATACTTAGTAGCCTATGAGTTCTTCCAGACTATTTTCTATGTTCTGGAGATACCTTCAAACAAACATCTATCCATCCATCCATCTAAATATTCACATTTATAATATTAGTAAGAAGTTAGATTAAAAAAACCGGTTTTAATCTAAGAAGTCTAAATCTAGTTAGATATTCTATTCTTTTTAGCTACCTTTTTAATCCAAAAACATAAATAAACGATCCGTAGTGTACTTAAAACTATAGATAGAAGAACATAGTCTATTTATCACCGCTCAATGTCAATAAAAACATTTCCTCTATCAAAGATTCGTTCCGCCTTAATCAAATATTCTTATCTTCATTTTCGACGCAGCTCTCAAAGCGTAACTATCTCTAAAGTAACATACCAATTAAAAAGTAATAATTTAAGAGGTCCCAAACACATATCTTACAGAGATAGGATCAAGAGCCTATGATTAATCGCCATACCAATAAATGCCTTTGTTACTTTATTTTTTAGGTTTTTAAAATAAATGACGCCGCGGAAAAATATCTCGTTGTAGTGTAACATAATTAGCTTCTTGTTTTTTAAATGTACAACAATTTGATTTACTGCGATTATTTTCTTTTATTTCTCTTATTTTTTACTTTTTTCGTATTTGTATCTACTATCTGTCTCCAACGGTGAAGGAACACATCGTGATGCAACCTGCACATATCTGTGAAGAAATTCAAAGATATGTGTGAAGTCAACCAACCCGCACTTGGCCAGCGTGGTTGACTATGGCCTAATCCCTCTAACTTAGGGTAGGCTCCGAGCCCCTCGGTGGGGACGTAGAGTGAGCTGATGATGATGATCTGTCTCCTTGGAACTGCGTATGTATTTAATCTTCTCAACATATAATTTAGTGTACATTTATAATATTTTTAAGTTATAAATTAAATTGTAGCTTTTAAGCTTAACAATAGCTTTTACGCTTTATTAGTTAACTACAAATAAAAGCAAATTTTGTAAAGTCTTTGTGTAGCTTTGCGAGATATTTAAGTAACTAATATATAATACTTTAATTTTCAGTACATTAACTTGTACAAGATAATCCGATATAAAACGTTAGACTACGACACTATTTGGTTCTGTGCTTTTATAAATATTTGCTTAGTGCTGTGTAAACTAAACCAACAGTATAGCAACGATATGTATACAGTTGTAAATATTGTTGCATTCAAACAAAATTAACATCTAAGTAAATGAAATAAGTATTATAATCCTTTGTTTATGACGTGATCTGGTCATTGTCGGACTACTTTTTTAATTTCGTTCTACCTGACTCTGACAGCTCCTGTATTGAGAGTACCTCTTTGTTTTTCTTAGTCGTTTATCTTTATTTGTTATTATAATGTGTATTTGTAAGCTCTAAGGAGCTTTATTTTTCTTCCTACTTGACGTCTCTTTCTTTTTATATAGTAGAATATACGATATAACCAAGTATTTGGAGAATCATAAGAAAATTAAAACATTAATAACTATCCCATCTAGTAATTAAATTTAATTATTAAAACAAGTCCTCCAAATTAAAGAAATACCTAAATCAGTTCTTGTTCTTAGTTTCAGCACTAGAAGAATAAACTACTTAAAGCTTTTTAAGCTTTTGATAGGAATTAATAAGCTGACTACTTGATGTCAACTTTTGAATCTATCCATAGGCTTTATAACACACGAGTATGATGAAATTCTTTCATCTTCGATAATTTTGAACTTTCAAGAAAAAGTATAATTTAAAAAATATTGAGATTATTAATATGTAAGTTACATTTAAAAATAACCAGTTTTAAAGAGGCTTCCGTTTTTGAAACGAGTGTATTCGATTTAAGCGCTCCACGGCGGAGCTACGCTGCCGCTCTGGTACCATTGTAACCTTTGTAGTTATTTGGATCTTGAAATAGCATGGGTGACAAACCTTCGGTATTTTGCTTAATTTCTAAAATTTGTATCGTACAGGATAGGAAATGAGTAAGCGCCCATCTGATATTGATTTATTTACATGTTTAAAGGTATTTTTAATATTTATCTGTTGCGTATTTCTGCTTAAATCCCAACTGTTTCAGTAAATTACAAAGTTATACACAATCAAACAACATTGATTTTACTTATCTGTATTATTATGACATTTATTACCACTACTACAAACATGTCAGCGATTAAAAATTATTTATCAATTTAATTTAGATTAACTTAAATAATTTGCTCAAAATTTTACGTATAAAACTAACTGTTCTCCACAACTTCGTCATGGTTAAATAAAAAAAAACAATAACCTATGTTGTAAACAGAAAAGACAATATCTATAAGTCATTGTAAGTATGTCGTGTTATAAAAATGATTTTTTTATTAACATTAAATAAAGTGAAAATGTTGTGCACCTCTGTTAATGCAGTCGTTCGCATCCAGCTGCGATATCTTCATTTGGCGGTCGGCAGGTGTCACGTGGCTTTACATCTTCTCTCTCCCTTGATCTCATAGCTATAACTACATCTGTCCCGCTCTCTTTTGTGCTCCAACTCAGTAAGAAAGCTTAGCGGGGTTTGTAAGCCATAAGTTTTTTTTTTAGTTTTCTTCGAAGTTTTGTTTATTTCTTTAGCTATCTGCTCGATGTAAATACATTTAATATATCTATGAGAATGGGAAGTAAAATTATTTTTTTAGAATACTTCAATTTAAGTATATTTAAATATCTTCGAAATACGATAGTTGAAAGCAATTTCTTCTCTATAATATTGGAATACTGTTACGTAAAAACATCTCAGAAAATACTTTATTATATTAACGAGTAATTCGTTATAATCTTATCATTATACTGTCTTCAATTTCGTAATAAAACAATAACGTAGTGAGACAAAGTTAATGTTGAGAGGAGCATCAATCACTCACCGATCGGTTATCAGTCAATAAAATCCCGTCGTGTCTTCCGGGAATCGAACCGCGCTGCTGTCGGCTGTCGACTGTCGCTACCTGATTCTGACATGACAGCTTTTATGCCACTCTGAGTATTCTATCATTGTCACTGCTTACTTAAGCTAGTACTTATCGATGGTTTCTGAGACCAAAATCCATGTACATGATTTAATAAAAATAATAATATGTTTTAAACTGTGGTTTTGGTCTCAGAAACTAACAATTAGTAACTTTACGTATCGAAAACGAATAGAAATTTATCTTTTTATAATTTACAGAAAGTAGAAACGGTGTTGCATCAAGATTAATAACTACATTTTAAAGGGATTTTAATTTTGTTTAACGCAAAAAGTATTTTTAGTAATTAACAAATTCGTTGTATAGAACGAAAGACATCAACGCGTTCGTAGGGACAGGTTGTATACATGTACAAATTATAACTGAAAACAATTTAAATATAACCTGCAAAAATAGTTTAACTAATATTCATTTTTTTAAATTAACATTGTTGTAAAATTTGACAGTAAATAATGATTATAACAGTACTTAAAAGTTTTATAAACAAATGAGGTGAAAGAATGGGTATAAAATTAAAATCTTAAAAAATCTCTCGATTCATTCTACTATCTTAGTCATTGTTTAATGTTTAATGTGGTAAAATTCTTGAGAAACAATCGTTAAATTTAAAGCTCAAGGATCAGCTGACTAACTAGCTATGTCGCTACGACAAAATGTCAACATCGCTGATTATTACAAAACTTTCTTGTTTCAATAATACCTGACAATATATCGTTAGTCTAATGTTATGTAAGAAAACTAGTTCTCAGTTACAATATTAAGATTGTATAATTTTAAACGGAATATGTATAGTATAGATATAATAATGTTTAATTGACTAATAAAATAAAAAAAAATCTCATCACTACGAAAAAAGGAATTCGAAATCGAAGCGTACAATTTCCGGGCAATTTAAAGCTATATATTATTACTTGTTTTTTTTTTCGTGGCAGTTTCGGTGTCGGCGTTAATGTCCCGTCCCCGGAACAGGTTTGCCGTGATCGCTCGTTAGTGCCGATGAAGTTGTTAAACGCGACGGCTCTCGCCTGCTTTTTGTTATTGCATTGCCTTTTATTCCACCGGCGAAGTGACGCGAAGCTTTGCCAAAGATGTATAAGATAATTTTTTATAAACGTCGCTTAAATCATGATTGGCATTTGTTATTTCGTTATGAATTAAGTTTTTATTTTATTAATTCTACATACATAGCTGTCGCTCATGACTCTTTCTGACGCACTTGGCGAGCGTGGTTGACTATGGCCTAGTCACCGCTAACTTGGGATAGGCTCCGAACCGAGGCGGTGGGAATGTATAGTGAGCTGACGATGATGAGACTATAACAAGAAAATTGTAACAATTTTAAATAAGTTGAGTCGGATTATCATTTATATTATTGATTTTATTTAAAGAAAAAAATTGTTATATTTTACCCTTTTAGACGCTTGCTAGCATATTGAAATGAAACATCATCACAACTTTTATTAATATTATATGAAAATGACATTTAAATTAAACATGAAAGCCAACTATCATTTCCTGTCAATTTAGAGATGTTCATTTAAAAATTCAAATTACTTTTTTAATTACTGACATCACCTGTACTTTAACAATGGATGGTGCCCGCCTCAGACATCTTTGTACACCATGTGGGTGTACGTACTTTACTCCACACCCACTTACCAACAATTTATAACATCACAAAGCCACTCTCGGTATTGTATTTTAATGCTAAGACTGTGGAGAGCATTTGGTACAGCATGAATTGGAATATACATAAAGTTTCACTTCAAAATTGAAGGAAATAGCTCTGTCTCGCGACTACATCGACATAAAATAAATTATAATTTTCTTCATAATTTCTGAAAGTCGTCGCCCTATTTTCGTTTTTGGTTTATCACTTTCTATTAATGATACTCTGTTACTACTGTTATTTAATTAATATACTAATTATAATTCTTAAACAGTAAATGAGATGAATGGGCAGAAGGTGCAGGACAGACGACTTTGGCGATCAACGCCCACTTTAAGTCGCTGTGTCAGCGTAAGTAAGTAAGTATACGTGATAGGAAAATGTGGTGGTAAAAGACATAAGCGAGTGCCAGGTCGCAGACGAAGATGTCGAGGACAGAAAGTTGAACCCACCAACTTTTGGGATATAAGCTAGACAGAGAGAGAGAGTAAACCGGAAAACCTACATACATTTGTATAAAGGTAGGTATAACTAGCGGCAATGTACAAGAAAATAAAGAACACGATATATATTAGTGTCCAGAGCCGTGTTCCCCGAACTCCGCGCCCCGCGGGCCTCGGGCGCGGCGCTCCGGCCGCTCTCGACGAGTTAATCAGACATCTCAAGTATGTGGTTCTCAAACGTTTTCTATTTCTTTTCATGTAGGTAATAAAATATATGTTTATCCTAATGAAGACTGCGCGCAGTATCAATAGATAATTTTTATATAACACCTTGTGTTATCTTTTTGAATTCTTTCGAAAATATCGATGTCATAAAATTCCACAGAATATCTTTCTCTTTTCCTTCCCTTCCTTCTAATTTTATTATTTTTCCAACTTTTTCAAATATTTATGAGTAGCGGTACCACCATAACATCTAAGAAACCGCTTACTTGCATTTATATGTAGGTTTAAGAAATAGTGTATACAACAGTTTCAATAACGTGTTTGACAAACATGATAAAAAATTATAAAGTTTGGGAGCAAAGATCGAATAATGGGTACATAATGACTCTATCGGCGGCATAGCGGCAACGCTCGAGTCGGGCCTCACTCCGCACTGCCCGCCTGCCCGCGTCTATCCAGTGCCCGGTGCCCGACTGTCGGCAGCAAGTTCCTTTCCAAGAACATTACGCTCATTTACATTATCATGCCTGGATTAACAGCTAGCAATATTTTATCTTCAACATGATTGTAAATCACTTCATTTACACTTTGCGTGATTGACTATATTTTAGTACTTTGTAACGGTGAAATGCACAATATATTTATACAAACTAATTCTTTGATTTAATAAGTATATTAGCGGGAATAAAATATGCTCCAATTATTTAAAGTAAAAGTTGTCCAAACTAATAAAGCACTAATGTTATTATTTTTGTTTTATACTTGTACTTTGTCTGTAATTAATTTCCCAACTTGTTTTAGAATCTCACTTCTACAAGTAATGAAGTCCTCATAGAGCGCGGGCGGCACCACAAAGTTCACCCGCCTTTGAAGCTGCCGACGATAGCGCGGAGGCGATGATTCCTTTATAAAAACTCAATGATTTATTCCATGTTCATTCGCCGTCGAACATTGAGGTCTCTATCTCTGATAGGGCTGTCTCAAACTTGATACAAATTTCTTACAACTTCATTTAATTGGTAACAATAACCAAGTTTTTTATAGAATATTTCCAAGGGGTTTTTGCAATCAGTTACATCCTAAAATGCCAATGTAAAGTGTACCTACAATACCAACTAAATACACCAATATTAATTACATTAAAAATGAGCAAGACTTCGTATGATATTTGATTGATACAAAACCTTATAATGAAATAAATTCGTTAGTCGCAGAACTGAGTTTGTAAAGAATAAAATATAAGAGAAAGCCACGAGATGCTTTGAAAAGATTCTACTTGAATTACTTTACTTTATAGTTCCAATTTTAGTTTCTTTACAATTTAAACCTTCAAAGCTTACACATAAACATAATAAATCGTATAATTTAATGTAAAATGATAATTAACGTATATTTTATTTAGGTATACTTCACAACAGCTTTATTTCGGCTGAGTTTCTATGTCGATCTTACAAAAGTAGATTTCTTATAACCGCTCGATCTTTGTAAGAAAAAATCCATACCATTGTTCCTTCTCTGGTGTTAAAGCTCACGTTTTCGTGATGTTTTTGTGTCGAACGACATTAAAACTTTGGTTTCGTGACCCAACGGTTTATGCTCGTCTTAATTTATAACACTATACCCTTCGAACAAAGCATTTACTAGATTGTAAAAAATTTACTATTATTCTTATACAGCCAAACTTTAAAGCTAGAGATTTATTTTAAATTAGATTTTAATTAAAACAAGTTTTTGTGACACCATACGTCATAAGTATCAGCTTGATTACCAAGTTGTGTGACAGGTTATTTTGACCATTAAAATTGCCTTTCGAACAATGTTCTTCTTCTTCTCCTAATGCCTCTCCATTACTGGAGGTTGGCCGTCAGCTAAGCGAACCCTTTACTGTCCTGTGCCAAGCGAAAAAGTTGTTCAACGCTGGCAAACAATGTTAAAAGTAATCTATTACTTTTAAATTTCCCAAAACACTTATACGTCCTCCAATACTCGAAAAGTGTTCTACTGATTGTTTATATTTCGTGGAATTGTAAGCAACTTCACAACAATAAACAATCACTTCAGTCTACTTAGAGGATAATCTGAGATAAGTATTGTGAAGGTCTTCACTTAATATAACTTAAGCAGGAAGGGATACAAAACTAATTTGTTTTCATAACAATAGAAGTAACGCCGGTAGTCTACCACTTGAGTTATAATACATTGGACGTAAGAAATATTAATGCTGTCGATGTTGATGATTTCTTCAATAGCAAAGAAAGAAAAGAAAAAAAATGTTGTCGGTGATGAAAAAACTTGCATTAATAAGATTATTCATAGAAGAAAAACGAATAATGAGAATAAGAAAAAAAAAGAAAATTATATGTACAAAAAGGTTACGCTGTGCACTGGCCACTCAACCTCAGGGACGGTGTTGCTGAAACACTTACAGAAAGAAAAAAGATAATAAAGATAAATCAGATAGAATCACCTTAAGATCCTCCACAGTTAAAAATGCAGGGAAGTTGTAATTAAATACTTGCACTGAATTAATTTAAATGCTACGCACTGCAAAAGTCTGAGTATTTTCGTTAAATCAAACCAAACCATATTCCAAAGTTAAGAATTTGTAGATCGTCTGAGGAAATAAAAATCAGAGACCCACCTGCTCGTTTTCATTCTATAAAAAGTAGATAATATCTTAAATCTCCATGAAATCAAATATCAAGTAACGTTGCTAGATTAAGCAAATGACAAGTTAATCTCTGTGAAAGTCATGCAGCAAACAAAGTCATTTTGGGCGCGCTCGTCAGATGGCGCAAGAGTACGGCAACTATTCGGTGCGGAACCATAATTACGCCGTCGGTGATTACCCGCCGGTAAATGCTGGTGACGGCAGACCACACACCGATATACCTACTATATTATCAAAATCGATTCTACTACGACTTTCTTATTCGTGTATATAGACTAAAACTCCAAAATACACGTGATGGATAACTGTGAACTAAAACGTTTTATTGTACAAGACATTGTTAATTAATTAAGTTTTTGTTTTATTTAATTCCATCACAAAAACTTGAACACTTTAATTATTTTTCTATTAAATTATACGCACACAATTACGTCACTTTTAAATCAAATTAGGTAAATTGCAAGTTACTAAACTTCATGACTTTATTTGTTATACAATTTTTGTAACTTACAATACAAAAAAAAATCACTGAAAACCTATAAAAGGTAACTTTTCTTCGTGACTTTTTCTGCATTTAATGTCTATTTTATAAGTATTAAGTTCTCAGCAAAAGCTTTTACATTGTTAAACGACTAAAGACAATGTTCAATGGTCGTTTCGAGACATTCACGTCTCAATTAAGTAAACAATTGGCAATAAAATAGAGCCTCCTCGTTGCGCGTCAGATTTACGACGATGCGTCAGACTGGTGGCTATTTACATACGTTGTCATATAAGTTATTGCAGACGGAAGCAATAAAGAGTAGTTGGGGAAGGCTTTTGTAGCGCCAGTTGGAGGAAACCATAATGGAATTCAAAGAAGACAAAATTTAAATAAAAAGAACTGGAATTTCAAAATTCTAAAAAAATTGTAAAATTATTATAAAAAAAATAAGTAGTGATTCCTAAACTGAACTACCTGAAAATTAACTGATTACCCAAAGTAATTACGTTAAACCTCTTACCAATTGATATATAAACACGGCTAAACACTCACGTATATACGTCCGGTGGCGGCACCGACTAGTTTCGAGCCCATCGGGGGCCCTTCATCAGGATGAGTGGTACTGGTATTATTTCGCGGACGCGGCCCGTCGCTCACTCTTACCAATTCCTTAACGTAATTATTGAGACATACACAATATTTGTAATATAAATTTATCTTACAATACCATTTATATTCAAATTGGAATCATTAGAAGGAACTATGGACAATAAAGAAATTAAGACATATCGATATTAAAGATCTTTGTCAAATGTTCTAATAAAAATCTACTCGTTTCCTACGTTATATTATTATCCACAATTCTCAGTACGTATGATTAGATGCAATTGTCAATCGTCAGTAACATAATTTAGATCTACTAACAGTAACAAGTCGGTGGGATCGTGCAGAATATTGTTGCTGTACAAGCGAGCTATAGGCGTGGAACTTCGTGCAGCTAAAGCAATGGATCGAACTCGGTGGTCTGGTATAATGTCAACAGACTTACCATAGGTTTCTAAGACAAAAATCTTCCTTTAAAATGTACTGTTATTTCTGTTATGTCAAAGTTGACGATATGTTTTAAACAGAGATTTCGGTCTTAGAAACCAACGAAAAACCGTGTTTTATTGTTTTTAA
>NW_013530507.1:4279103-4296183 GCF_000836235.2 Papilio xuthus | reverse complement strand
ACGGTAAGAAAAATAATCTAAAAAATTGTCATGCTACGGCGAAAATGAACTGTCACATGGTACAAGAAAATACATATATTGCAAAGAAGAACCTTCATTCATATTCCCTGCGTTATCGCGTTTGCATTATGCATCGCGACATGATTCGGGCGACGAAGCATTAGTTTACAATTGCGAGACGCATACCGAATGCATTCTATATTGAAACTGATTGTAATGTAGACAACATTGTTGATACTCTCTCTTGTTTTGACCATGTCTGGAATTTGATATACGTTCATCAGACAAATCTTTATATTTATAGCAGAATTAACGGTCGGACTCCGTCAGTGCGGAATTTAAAAAAAAAGTAATAAGTAGCCAATGTGTTCTTCGAGACTATTTTATACAAATACGGCAAATTTCAGCGAGATCCGTTGATCCTTCAAACAATCATCCATCCAAATATTCGCATTTATAATATTAGTAAGATTTAAATTTCGCTATCGCTCTCAGATATTAAAAAATAAGGCCTTGATTCTCAGGTCAATTGAATCTTATATGAGAATTTTTAACTATGAAAAACACATCTATCCCTTTTATTCTCTTTAAAAAGGAGAGATAATTATATTTTTGTACAATTGCACCGTCAGTGAAAACATATGATACGATCTCGAACATTTCAGTTTTGTACTTCAAACTTGTTTACTAAACGCTGTACAAGATGAAAAGCAAACCGTCATTCAATATTGACGAAAATTAATTACGAGTTCGAAAACAGTTAGATTGTGTTTTCATTTTGTTTGTGGATAGAGTTACTCGACGCTGGAGTACGAGCCCTTTTGTAGAGAACCGGTTCTTTAGCTCTTCATTACTGGCTCTCTGGGATATACTAAGAAAACTTGAGTTACTCCGTCTTGAATTGGATCATTTTTAAAACGACTTTTCATGATAGATTAACGTTTATTCTGCGATATAATAATTGCTGTAATTTATATCTTAGATTTAGGTTGCTTTTAACAGATCCATATAAGTAGAACTTATTATTGGTAGATATATTAATCTAATATTACGACAATTCGTTAGTATGGGGCGAGAAGGAAAGGGGAATAATGAACGATATCGCCTTACAAATTAATATAGCTTAATATTCTTCCGTATATAACCTATTTTTATATTCTTAATTGGATAAAAATATGCCCGTTTACAAATACGCTAATGAGTGGCCGGAAAAGAAGAGCGTTTCGAAAAAGGATGTTATAAAAAAAGATAAGAAATGTCAAAGTGACAGCGGAATCCCGCGCGCGCGCTCTAACCGCGTCCAAGATCTGAGCAACGATTAGTGTCGCGCTTACCGGAATTAGCCGCAGGACAGACACTTCCTTAACTACAGACCGACTTAAATTTTCCGTCAGTGGGTTTTTAATTTTGTATTCCATTTCTCGCTTCAGGAGTGTATTGATTGATGTAAGACAACAACAACTTAAAATAGTAGGTTACCAAAGTTAAGTTAGCGATTTTTCATTTAAAAATTAAAAACAGTTTTACGATTGATGCAGCCATTGTCGATAAATATACGTATTGTAGAATAATAAGTTAGCATTTAAATTTTGCCAAAATATTGGCTTCAGTTTGTATCAAAATAAATAACCCAAACAATACGTACGAGTCGACAAATCAAACACAGATTTAATGATGAAATACCACATCTAAAACACTTGGGTTACATGTTCTTATACTATGTTTTAAAGACCAAGAGAGGGATGGGCATGTTGTTTCAAACATATGTTTAGACAGTGGAAACTAATTTTGAGATTTTCGGCGGACACTAGATGAATTAATAAGCTCGGCGCCGTAACGTCAGGCATCCAATTCAACATTTGTCACCGGACCACCGGCGCGGCCATATTTATAGCGCGCCCGTGGGCCCGTGGGCGGCTGCAGCACCGCTCTATCTCGATATCTGTATTAACGCGCACGTATTTAGACATATATACATTTTCGCCCACGTGTCACCACGCACATGGCATTCTGCCTCCATTATCGCAATTACAGACCGTATTACTTAGACTAGAGAGGTCATAACGCAGTGAAACTTTTTAAAAGTCGACGTAATTATGGACATATAGACAGATTACTCCATTATCACTGGAAATTGATTTCGGCTAACGCTTTGATAGTTTCAATGTTTATATTGGTGTGGTGTTAAACGTAATAGAGCCAATAGTGTTTGTAAACTCTACACTTAGAATATTTTGGTTTAACTGTTGATTAATAAAACGTTTTCAAGTTACAAATTCTACAAATAGTTATGTGTATCACGTGATTATAGTAAAAAAGTCTAATTTATTTCGTTGTTAAACTTTTGATTGATTACCTCTCAAAACTTCTTAAATAAAACAGAATATTTTCGATTCAAAACACACAACTCAAACACTCAAAATCCATTTATACGCCCTTGTTGTTCCTCGCTTAAAAATAATAACTACGCATAAATTAACTTACAATACTGATCTGTACAGTTTTAACAAAATACGTTGTACTTTGATGGATTGTCTTTATAAACTAAAATGAGGTAGACCTAGTTAGAATCGGTCACGTGTTACTAAAACAATAGACAAAACAAATGAACAATAAGAAGGTCGAAAATTGTAAAGAAGTAGCTGTCGATGTGTTTGTTTCGTGCGGTGCTTTCTTGTGTGTACTTGTGTGGTTCTTTTGGTGTTTGTGAAAGCATAATCTGGCGAGATTACTCTGCATTCTGGGGCAATCGAAGTCCTCATCTCCGTCGCATCTGCATTCAGTTAGTGCTGCCGCTTTCTCCTGCTTTTTCAATATTTTGATTGAATTGAGGCATCGGTTGGAGCATTTCCTACCGCGATACATAGAGCGACAGAGTTGACGGTAGTAGCTCAGCGCAGTGGAACATTGGGCGTCGGCGAGACAGATCATTTGCGATAGACGACAGGAGGAGGTCGCGTTGGCCGCGCCCTTTACCACCTGAGAGCGGCACACTTCGATCCTCTGCTTCGCTTCCTCGCAATATTCATCTTCACATTGACACTGCAACAAACAAAAATGATTATTTTATCTTTAGTTACGATTATCCCATTCGATAAATATTCTTTAGTAAAGTCAGATTATTTGATATTTTTTTTGTTTCTTCTTTTATACTTTAGTTGGTAATCTTACTAATATTAAAAATGCGAATGTTTCGATGTATAGATGACAGTTGTTTCTCTGAATGTATCTCCAGAACGGCTGTATAGATCTAGCTGAAATTTGACATTGACTTAGAATATAGTCCGGAAGAGCACATGGGCTACTATTAAAGATTTTATTTTAATTATCAGGCGAACCAAGTCGCAGGCGATAGCTAGTACTGCATAAATACAGTTAGAATTATACGAAGAATCTTGCATTTTATTTTGGCAAACGTGGCTGTAAGACAAATAAATAAACATATCCAATTGCTTTGTTGTTGACGCCAAAGACGTCAAATATCCAAAACTCTATGAATGTATTATTTTTTATTGCGTGCCATATATTCTGAATAATGTTCACGCGTATGGGCATATGTACTTTCAAGAAATTTTTATGTCGAATCCTTCCAACACATGCATAACTTTATTATGAAATTTTATATCCTACATTATAATAAACTTTTTGGGCGAAAAACTATAAATCTGGTGCGAGCGTGGCGTGTTAGTTTCTTGTTCGTAAAACTATTTTACGGCTCCAGAAACATTCCGGCCGCTATCAAAACAAATTATGTATAATAAAATCACGTTAGGATATCTATGGAATTAAGTTCACCAATTTTATATACGTTAATTCGAACAACTTTAGTTTGACTAAATAATCCAATTGGTGAGTGGTTGAAAAATTGTTAATTTTTTGAATAATGTCTGTTAACTTTACTTACATAAATATTACGACTTTTGTAGATTTTATTGTGTCAATAAGAGGAGATTCTATCAGCGATCAACCTAAGCTAAGTCAAGTTACTAGTAACTTATGAAATATATACAAAAACATAGTACCGAAGGTATACTTGAGCAAAATCTGTGCAAGCAGTTTAAAAAGGCAATTTACTGTAGACTGGTATAATGTCTAGGTCTCGATCGATAAGAAAATAAAGAGGGCAGAACGTTCAGAGCTTGTCTCTTACGTATTTTTTGTGGAAACCGCGACACCTGCTCGGGTGAGCGCTGCGGTGGGTCCCGATCAAGACGTCAAACCTCAAGGCTGAATTACGGGCCTTTCGTTACACCGAGACACAGAGCGGCCGACCGTGGACCCGGCCACAATAATGACACCGTTACAACAGCATAATTAGACGTTTGACCACTCCCAAAACTTAGTATCTCAAGAATTGTATTGCGACATTACAAAACTTGATTGAATTTGTTAATACTTCTGTTGCTTTTTGAGGTTTTTTTTATTTTTAACAGAAAATAACAGTTCAATTCCTTTTATTTACAATCGTGATTGTGACTGTCTGATTGTCTGTCTGTTGATGATATTATAAATGCCAATGTATGGGTGGATGGATGGATGTTTGTTTGAGTATCCAGAACGTTTGTATGGGTCTAACTGAAATTTGTATTGTTTTAATTCCGCGCAGACGTATTCGCGGACGACAGCTACTTTTAACATAAATGTGGATAGTAAATATAAACTTTATATCTTTTTAACGACTTTAATATAAGTAAATATTTGGAATTATTGGCTACATTTCATACCAAAGACAGTTAATATATATTGTTTTATAAAAAAGCATTTACTGAATAAAGATTATATGTAGGTAAGATAGGGTGTAAAGTGATTACTGGTTTTTCTACGTACAATCAACTAGTACATAAAAGGTGCAAAGACAGGTTATAATAAGTCTCATGGATACCAAATTTGGAAACAGCTGCAGCAATACTACAAGGGGGGTCTGATACCGTATTGTACATTCATTTGTTTTTGTTGATTCAACTGCAATTATTACAAATACACCGCGAGTTTCCACTGCCGTAAAAACACTATTTTTATAGTTAACGAAGATAAAAATATGTATTAACCAAGCCTTGGGAGCTTACAGTAGTAGTCAATACGTGAACGACCTATCAGTTTCAATTTATCAAATTAAAGAGTTTAGTCGCATTAACTATATGGGCACATCTCGAGTGCATTGTATACGAGGGACAGTTTACGGGGTCATCAACCGAGACCCTTGATGGCGTTGCATCCGACAAATCTGACGTCTAAATTAGATTTTATTACTGAGCGTCTGCGTACCGCAACACACCATCGTATCGCGACACCTCATATTGTATACACTAGTACGTGAAAACGTTGACAAAAAAGCTCCAATAGAACTGGACATGTCAATTGAAAAGGATGCGCCTATAAACAACTGGTCGTGAAAATTTATTATGACAAGTGACCTTTCATTGTACTAGCTTGTGGGAATATGATGGTATGAATTTAAATTCACATTGATTACAACATCAGCAACAAGACAGCCTTGACTCTGATAACATGATCTTATTGAACTTTTATATCATTTTTATGTTTGCTTTGCTTTTAGTCGAATTTGTTCGCAGAAATCATATGAATATGTTAAATATAATTATATTACCTTTGTTTTGTACGCATAGACTGTCTGACAGATTTACCGCATATTTTTTTATTTTGTTTTTATAAAATACTAGCTGTCGCCCGCGACTCCGTCCTCGTGGATATATATAAAAAACCTTAATATATAGATAAGTTAAATAAAAAGCAGCCCTTCAAGGCATAAATTCCAAAAAATGGATAAATAGTATCCTATTTCCGTCTCCTGGCTCTAAGCTACCTCTCCTCACCAATTTTCAGTCATATCGGTAAATCCGTTCTTGAGTTATAAATAGTGTAACTAACACGACTTTCTTTTATATATATAGATTAGTAGATTTTTGTTAATTTACTAATATTTCTTGTACCATTCCAACTAAGCTCTTCGCTTGTACTAGGACGTGCTACAATAGTCGAACGGCGGGATAAGAACCACCGGCATCGTGATCGGAAATTGGTACCCTTAACCATTAGGCTATTAACGCTTCGATATGTTGTTATGTTTGCCTTTTTGTTCGGTGCATAAGTTTAATTACGACCGCCTGCCTATGCCCTAAACGACAGAATTAATTGTGATTAGTTTCATTAGATTCCTATTCTTCTGAGTATCGTAGTTAGATTTTGTTAATAGAGTTTTTAACGTCGAGTGAGGGATGAAGATAACGAAAGATAGATCGGTATGGAGGATGAAAGCTGGTGCGCCAACCCTATTTGGGTTAAGGTCTTAGATTATAAAATAGTGTTTTGAAATCTTACGTTCATAAGCTCCTTGCCCTCTTCAGCTGTTGTTAGAGCGATGAGAGCGTGCTCGCAGGGTTTGGGGCAAACACTGGTCGGTTCCGAGAGCACGTCTCCGCACAGGTACATGTAGTTATTGAGAGCGAAGCCACAGCCCGTACGGTATGCGCAGCGTGTTCGCGCCTCCGTGCAAGAGATGGCCGTAGCCCGCAGCGTGTAAACCGCGAGCAGCGTGGCTACAGCCCACATCACCTGGAACAAAGTGTAATAAAATAACATGTATAGCACAATATTTATTACAGCTCAATATGGGAATCAAATTAAAAAAATATTATATTTACTCTATGGCTGACAAAAAAATATATTTGGTAAAAGATCTACACTTTTCATAGAAATCATTGCCTTTTAATTTTATAATTAGACTATTTAAAAGTGTTTGAATGAATCTCTTCAGTCATTCTTAGAATTGTAACCAGTACAAACATTAATGTTGCAATTTCTCTCGTATTCTAATTGTAGCTGAAGCTACTACTACATACTAAAGTATGTTACACTTCGTAGTCTTTCTTATAAGAACAAAGTCGTCTTAAATCATTCAATTTTTCAATCATCTTAATTTTGATAGGCAATGAATTAACTTGTTTTAAGTACAGAATTCTTCATGCAAACACATACGATAGTGTCGCGGGTACGATAAGTAGGTAATCCGGGCTCTGTTCCCCTTCTCGGAACTTCCATCCCGCTCAGTAAACAAACAGAATCATCTCACGTCCACTCGCTATCGGCTACCAGCTTACACCTTCTAATAGGGAAGCTAGTTCGAAAAGTTTAAATATTTAAATTTTTTACGACAACACAAAAAAAATTGTTATCTTTGTGTGCAAAAATCAGCACTTTTTCTTTATGGTATTTATTTAATCATCATTGATCTTTTAATAAGTGTACAGAAATTAACTAAAACTAGTTTAGTTAATTTCTGTACTAATTAGATGATGTAGGCACTTAAAACACTTCATATTACAATTTCTAAATATATTTTAACTTAAGTTATGTTTATTTGGATACTTATTTTAAATTGCATAATTTAATTTGCATTTTAAACAATAACTCTACCACTGTCTTATAAAAGACATAAATTAATATATTCTATAACTAGCTGTCGCCCGCGACTCTGTCCTCGTGGAATTAAAAAAAAACTATTGGTCGCAGCGTAATGTTATATAGCCTAAAGCCTTCCTTTATAAATGGACTATCGAACAAAAAAATAATTTTTCAAATCGGACTTGTAGTTCCTGAGTTTAGCGCTTTTAAACAAACAAACTCTTCCGCTTTATAATATTAGTATAGATTATAGTAGATTATTTAGTCTCTATAAAGAAGTAGAGTGAAAAAATATAACAGAAATATTTCCAAAAGCAATAGAAAAATAGAAAAAGTTACTTCTAAAGTAATTGTTGGCAACCCTGCTGAGTGACAAGGGTCGACGGCCGGTTGAGAGTCACGGATGGTAAAAGAAAACAAGTGACAACTTAAGATGTCCAACTCGCACGAGCATTTCTACTGCTACATTACAATAACAATAAAACACTGTGTTAAGCTAAATTAGACCTTATAGTTTTAAATTAAGGAGAAATTATTAAATAGGAACAAGATAAAGTTACAAGAAAAATGTTGTAGCTATTAATTAAATCAACTACGCAAGAATTTATGATCTTTACTAAAAGAACGTTTGTCTCTTGGCAACTCTTTCCTTAGATGTACAGAACAAATTTACTTAAAGTATTGCGGTCCACTATACAAACTAGACCAAGTTAGAAAAGGACCTAAAAGATTCAACTGTTGGAATCGTGACACGAAAATAAATAAGTTAAAAATGAAATACTTTGAAAATAGACATAGTCGGCATGGCAACATAGAGTTACATTGAAATACGAGAGAGCCATCGCTGTGACAATTTTACAGCCCGGCGAGCTGTTAGCGGACGAGTGTGAAAAGCGTCAGTAATTGCTTATACGTAGTCGACATCTCGTAAAAAATAAACATTCAATATCTATAATATTTAATACTAGCTATCGTCCGCGACTCCGTCTGCACTGAATTAAAGAAAACTTAATAGGCAGTCTATGTATTCTTCCAGATTATGTTCTACATCTATGCCAAATTACAGGAAGATCCGTTGAGCCATTCCGAAGATACCTTCAAACAAACATCCATCCTTCCATTTAAACATTCGCATTTATAATATCTTTTCATATACACATGTAAAAAATAACCTATATAAAAGACCTAATCTTTTTCTCTAACAATTTAGCTTACTTTTGCGCAACAAACTACACTTAATAGCGTAAGGTAGAAGTTAAGTCCTTGGTAAATTCCTGAATATTTTTATTATTCTCTATTTGCCGAATCACAAACGACAGAGAAATAAAGCGCCATAATAAAAGATCTTCCTTGTACTATAAACACACGTCAATAGTTAGTTTCGTAAGAAAAATTGGGCAATTAGGGTTGTACGTCACTCTTTACTTACATTACAAACTGCAAGTTCCAACGCTATGCAGATAAACTGCTAATTGTTATCACTTAGAGTTAGGAGATAAAAATTGCATTAGCACGACTAGTTTTAGGAGACGTGACGATGCCTTAGCGGGTCTAACCAGTAGCGCAAACAAAACATGCGACTGCGCAGCTAACTTATTGCCTGTCGTTAAGCGAGAATTGCTTGTACAAATAATTACCATATTATCCGTGTCGGGTAGAATATATTGCTTTGCACGACTTTTCTGTGCGGTTTTTTTAATATCGCTTTTAAGTAGACGATTTTTTGAAGTCCTTTATCTCAATTTATAAATAAAAATAAAAATCTGGACGAAGGAGATCAATTAGCTCACCTACCCTAGAGCCCTTGAGCCTACCCTAAGTTAGGGATGACTACGCTTTAGTCAACCACGCTAGCCTTGTACGGGTTGGTTGATTTCACACATATCAAAACGGATATAAAAACGGCTAAACACTCACGTATATTCTTCCGGTGGCGACACCGACTAGTTTCGAGCCCATCGGGGGCCCTTCATCCGGATGAGTGGTGAGTGTTTAGCCGTTTTTATATCAGTTTAGTATAATGTCTCACGAAAGTTTGAATAATTTCACACATATCATTGTTTTTTTTTTCTCAGAATGCCTTAATATCTAACGATGCTCTTCCACTGCTGAAACGTATCTACAAAAAATTCAAACTGTCAGTTTGTTACCTGTAAGTTTTTTATAAGTGGAAACTGAGGATAATTTTAGCAGGTCTACATACATTTATCTGTTAGCCGTGACGTCTTTAGCGTTATTTCGGTTGGCGGCGTCTGTTATCTGTCAGCCGGTGATTCGCTTTAATTCAATTAGGTCACGGTATCACACGGTGGTCGACTCAAGAGATTGCGTCCACGTTTTGTAATTAACTGATAAAAAAGAACTCATAAATATTTGTCTATAAAATTATTATATATGGTTACAAAATTGTCTGAACCGACACCTACTAACCTACTGTCGTGGCGGAAAATGTAGACATTCATGAAAGAAGTACCAACTATTAGTAATTGAAACAATAGTAGAAAATAAGTAAAGTCTGAGTCTAAATTCAAAATAGAGACACTTTTATATGAGACTGGCTGTCTCTACGACTGCGCGGAATTAAATAAAAATTAGCTTTTGTGTTTTTCCAGAATATGCTTTATATCTATGCTAAATTTCATCGAGATCCGTTGAGCCGTTTTAGTGATACCTTATAATATCCATCCATCTAAACATTCGCATTTATAATATTAGTAAGAAAGTAAGATTTAATCTAGTTGGTGTCGAAAAAGATTTTTACGTAAGCTCTTCAATACGTCGCTACTTGTTATCTTTAAGTAAAACATTTTATATTATTTAAAGTAAATTAAAAACTACACACTAATTCTATGTGAATTTAACTGACCGTACTGAATCAGCTTCACGAGTTAATTATACCATAGTAATATATCAAAATTGATGAATGATTAATTTACAGACAATTTAATCATGTTGCGTAACCTCGGGGTGCTTTCATTACACGAAAACAAGTGATCGCGATAACATTATCAGCAGTGATAACACGGCCATTACAAGCCAGAGCTAGCCTACTTCCACCACGATAATATTCAACCTAATTACATACTGAAGTGTTACATAACTATACCACTGTAATCCATACGCATCAAATAGTATATAAGACAGAATCATTCAATTCATTCATTCTTTAAAAAAGATGATTCCTGAAGATCGACCGTGAATACTACTTTACTAGTCAACCAAAAACGGGTGAAACGGACTGTTCTTTGTCGCTAACGTGCAAAGATTGTCGTTGATTAAATTTGACTATAAATAAAATGTTGTAAATCGAAATCAAACGTTTAGAATAATCAATAATAACTTAATCGAACTATTTTATTGTTAAGAGATAGGTCATAATGGTTAGGTTAATCATTTGAAAGTCTTGTACTATGTTACTTATATCCAAAATCCTTTAACAATATTTTGTTGATGCTTTAGCAAGATCTGTTGAGCCATTATGGGGATACCTTATCACATCCATCCAAACTTCGAAACTTTCGCATTTATAATATTAGTAATAAATATGCTACTATTAAACATAAAAAACTAAACGTAGTACACGCAGACATTTGATTCACAGAACTTTATCATACTTACTCTAAAGTATAAAGTCATGAGATTATGTAAGTTGCAAATGATATGTTCAGGTGCACCCGTTATGATGAATCTATCAACGTTTCTTCAACTGATTACACTTCCTAGTAATCTACTTTCTGTATAAGAAATTCAATACTATCTACTACAGCTATTCCTAGTATACCTACGGCAATAACGTTGATAATTATTATTAAAAACTTTTTGCACGACATAGATTTCAAAAAAAAGTGCAGTTTTTATTTAATCTATGACATGACGTGTTTTATTTCTTTTGTTAACTTTCTTTTTTCGTTTACAAAAATAGCATTTCGAATTTCAAATATAAATAAATTTGAAAATAGAACAAAAGTTTAATTAACTGCTCTTACAACGCTGTGCAATAAATATAATGTTATACTGCAAGCCGTTCTGCATTTCTGAGTAATAATAGAGCGACATAAATACGTTGGCCGTGACAGTGGAATGTCGCCTAACTTCAGAGAACCAGTGCATCGGAACTGGACACCAGATTTTATTGTCTTAATACTCTTATTCTTTTGAACAAACCACACGATAGTTTCTATTACCATTTTAATTGTGATAAAATTATCATTTAAATTTTTCACTTAAAAGAAATCAAAGAATATTAGTCGATAATGTATTACCATTTTTTTATACTCGTGAATACTTAAAATTCCTCAAGACGAAGTTAATTAAAAATACTACTTTAAAGTACGTTAAAATCTGTACAAAAATTCACTTGGTAATTTGACGAATCTAACTAATGGATGGATTATTTTTATTTTTTTTTAATTTCGCGGGCGACAGTTAGTAAGTAAATAAACCTTAATCAATTGTAAACTATTATCCTTGACAATCTGTTGATCTGTTGATCAAGCAAACAAATAAACTTATACGTTTTGCGTATAAATCTACTTAATCTATTATTAGCTATACGACTTTGTGACAACTTCACAATATTTTATTCAGTTCACGTACAGAGTATCTCACTCGAGCAATTGACCACACTTCGAGATTTTTAAACAACAAAAAAGACTTATGCGGGTTACTGCGAAGAATTTTAAACTTCCCATGTGTCTCGGATTCCTTCGAGTGCTTGTGTTTTTTTTAAACTCAAGTGATGATGTGATTTAAAGAAAATATGTTTGTCGTGTGAGCCAATTAAATTTATTTTGAATTTCATTTTGTTTTATATCACTACTCACGACAAAGTCGGGATTACTTGGCTTTAAAAGTTACATATATTGTTATTGATTTATTGCTGAGAAGTGTAAACTTTAATCATTTTAAGATTTTTTATTACATATCAAGAACCACGATCAGTCCTAACCCACCATTATCACTTAAAGTAAATCATTCCAACTCCAAATAATCACCTAAATATCTTTTCAGCTTGCTTATAATCTCAATCCATTAAAACAAAAACTTTTGTATACGACTCTACACTTTTTAAATTCAAAAATTTTGCTCACAGCCAGAAAATATTACTTTTTTGCTATACCTTTAAATCTGATACTAACTAACTTAGGATCCAAGTTAGCGGCCAATCTTCAAGACAGAAGTGGCACTGGAAGAAGAAAAAATCTGATGACATATGAAGTGGTTTCAAAACACATGATTCAAGTCCAAGTAACAAAAAAACAACGGTCATGCATCAAGAACAGATTTGGGGGGACAAATTTTGACACACATGGCACGCAGATGCAAGTCACACTTTGAACTTTACACATTTTTCAAATATACTCAATAAATCGTGGCATATTTGTTTCTTTCTACAAAACTTGTTATGTTTTGCTGCAGTTCTTAGATGGGGTATAATAATTAATGATTTGAACTTGATATTTTAATTTTAAATTCCCTTTAAAGTAAAAAAAAACTAAAGAAAAAGAACTAGTTATAAATATATTCAAAAAACCTAACTGCAGCGGTATAAGACACCGGGATAAATACGCATCTAATTGAATATGGAATTCACAAACAAAAATACCCGCGTAAAACATGTCAGTGGAACAACTTCTCAGTCGGGCAATAATTAGGGTATGAGTGTAGATTGTAATATAATTCTAAAATAACTACGTGTACAAAGTTGTTATATTCATTACTTACTCGTAACTATATAATCGTGATATCACAATTTCTTAAAAGCCAATTGTGCTAAACAGGAAAGCAATAACCCGAACGCGTGACCGAAATCAAAACATGCACGGATTTAGGCATCACGATCAATTTCGGCGGCACCCTCCGTAAACTGCCCATAAAAATTTAACAAAGGAATTGCCATTATTATGCCACCCCATAAAATATGCTCATAATTTCTTAGCGTATTAAAAAAAACAATTGAACCAATTTTTAAATGCGGCACCCCTGAAAAAAATATTTTTTAATCTCTACGAAGTTCTCATAATAGAGCTCTAGCAAATTGTAAAGACAAGAAGTAAAAAAAAACTTTTCCGTGTAAAGTTTTTTGTGACAACCGAAACTTGAGTTTCGCAAAACGATTACAGAGCGGAAAATTATGCTAATTTGAGTTACAATTCTTAGTAAAGACGATGGAATACAACCGTTTCGAGTACATCTATTTTAAAATAACTATGTCGAAATAGTTCTTGATTTGATTCAGCCCGTGTTAGTTTATGTAGCTTTGTATTTTTGCTGATCTCAAGGCTTTGTTCTTGGCTACTATTTGCTATTAAATTGTATAATGAACATTTTATATCTTTTTAAGTGTTTGAATACATTTTAACGTAATTTAATTCACACTTGTAAGAATAGATCTTGACGTAATTTGTATTTGTATACTTTATTTGTTATTCAATAAACGTCTTTATGGTTTCTACGTCACTAGAAGTACTTAGGAAGTGAGAATAACAACATTACTATGGGCAGCGCGATGTAATTAATCATTTGTCCCCTATGAGTCTATGACTTAAGTTTATAGATAAAACGTGCAACTACTAGAATAGTGGAAAGGTTGCGAATATGCGTGCCATAAGAACCTAGTCTTTCCTTTCAAATGATAGTGTTTTTTAAGACAAGGGCAAACGAGCACTGGCTGTAAAAGTGATCCTACGCCTATTGGCAACACCACCAACCGCAGATGCGTTGTGTGCTTTTAACAATAAGCATAGATTCCTTTAACTTTTTCAATGGTCACTTCGCCATCTCACCGAATTCAGGTGTCCGCTCGTTCGTTTGTCACCTATATATAAAAAAAAACAAATGCTAATTTTTAACTGTAAAACAATTATTCAACATTTTAACGTGTTTTATGTCTAAGCTATAATTATTGAAGATAACCTAAGTGGTTATTACAATATTGCAATGTAGCAATTACTTCGTCTATCTTTGAAAGAAACTAATGGAAGTTGTACAACTTTTTTTCATATAAGTCACGGTAAAAATTCATTAGAAGTGGAAATTTTAAGCGATCGTAATCTTAAGATGCATTTAACGTCTCAAGTAATAGCCGGCGATATATTTACGTCAGACAGTTAACAGTCAGTCTCATTATTTCTAAGCACGTCTTCGCAACAGTTAAGGACACGTTAAAGCGTACACAATACTGTGTTACCGTCTTAATCAATGTAACCATTTCTATTCACAATCCTATGAATAGAAATAGGAATTCGCAATACACGCTGAGAATTGTCTAGAATATTAATTGGATAAAACACTTCAGTCGTTGTCCTTTTTTGTGTTTTTGCCTTAAAATACTTCTGAAGCGTTAGTAGATTGAATATTTATATGAAAACAAATTTGTTCCAAGTTAATGTTTCCTTCATGGAGTTTGAGTCCTTATATTAGTATCAGTTTAAAGAAAGTTTACCTTCTTAAGAGTGGCTCTACATTTTAATAAACTATATTTCCCCGTATGACAGGAATTAAAAAGATGGATGTGATACAGAATTTTTTTTTTAAATATGAGAGTAAACTACGAATTAATAGTTTTGGCAAAAGTGGAAAGCAACGGCGTCAATAATACGAGGTTTTACCCAATCGACTGGAGTTATTCTCAGTCGAGTGGATAGAAAAAATATCGCATTATGATTTAATTAAACTTTATAACAGTTGTTTATCTTGAGTTCTCATTGCCGATACACTTTTGTAACAACATATTGTTATTTCATTTCTTTTAAGAAATTGAAATTCGTATTTAACTACAATGAAAATTAATATTTAACTGTTATAGATTTCGTTACATTTAAACTCCATTGATGCTGGTAAGCTTTTAAATAAGTAGTTTCTTACTAATAGTTTTGCTTGTTTTTAGTAATAATAATATAATAGTTGTTTACCGTATTATGTCAAGAATCAAGTTAATAATAACTTAAATTATTATCAAGTTAAGTAACAATTAAGTTACAACTAACTTTACATGTAAAGTTAACTAATTTGTTTATGAGAATATCGACATCTATTTGGACTTTGTTTAAGATACGTTCAAGTTTAAAATAAGATAAATCTACGTACTTTAACTGGTCCGCTCTCGCTGTGGTCACATGGCTTGTTGTGTTCATTGGAAAGTTATTTTATTATTAACAAGTTCTGATAAAATACACTAAGTCATCACTGTATCAATGCAACAAAACAACCATCACAATACAACTGGAACTCAACAACTTTTATTTACAATTTACACTATGTTTTGTTTTGAATTTTGCCTCGTTTTACGGAGCAGAGAAACGATGCATAAAAGACATGCGTCCGTGCCGCGCGCGCGCTTACGATTGAGTAAAATTAAGTTGTGTAGTGTGTACGGTGTGCAACACAACACACTACTTCGCTCGTCGGGATGACAGCTCGGATGTCTTCTTTTCTTGCCGACCGTACGCCCAACCGATGCAATGTAGAGTCTGGCATAATCAGAGCCCCGCGTAATAGACTTGTCGGTGTTTTTGTTTTTGTTTTAGCGTTCAACAACCGGTCCGGACGCACCGAATGGAGATTGTTCTCGGGTCGCGAGATCTAAATCAAAATAAATTACTATATTACGGATTAAATTTCTTTTAACTTTTTGAAATTCTTATCGAGTAAAAAATTACTTAATTATTAATGTTCTAGTATATGTTTGATTGTTAACAGTGGTTATATCAAATATAACTAAATCTACAAAAAATGAAATATTAGCTTTCAGTTTGGGCAAATACTTTAAGATATATTCTAGTCTTTATTTCTACTCGCTCTTGTTGAACTTTGACACGACAAATGACCTTGCAGTCGAAAAGTATATTGCGATACTTAACAAAAGTGATTCTACATGTTATCTTATTTTAGCTAGATTTATTTTCACGTTTAAAATATCTCTGTTTTACCTATAGTGTTTTCTTTTCTGTAACAAATTCTGAGAACATAATTACACAACGTCCGACAAGTATTTTTTGTGAATCACGGCCGGGCTTTAAGTACGTATTGTAATAAAAAAACTTTATCTAAAAGTTGCGTTGATTGAGTTGTTACGCGGGAGCCGGAATGATTTCATGCTCTCGCTCTCGGCAACCGCTCATGACCGGTTGTCGGTGTTTTATGGCATTATAGATTGTTACGTTCCGAAAATTATACTGTTTGAAGAATTTAGATATTTTTTACATCGAATAAGCCAAAGCTTGACCACGAACTATTAATTGAATATAACACGCTGTAAATTTAAATACTTGTTTTACATTTTAGATTAAAAAAATAGGAATGATGGTCCTTCCTTACAGGTAAACTTAGAACAAAGCTAGCCGCCACTGTAGATCTAACCTAGTTCATCGGATAGTTATCTATTTTTTAAAGTTCAAACCGCAAGATTAGTTTAGGTCCGTGAATTTATGTTGTTAAGTAGTTTCAAACAAGAAATACATTCTTACAATTAATTATTATACCTTATAAGATTTGACCTAGTCACATAATTTAACATTGACAGGGCGCGCTAAAGCTTCTTCTTCTTCTTCTTCTTCTTCTTCTTCTTCTTCTTCTTCTTCTTCTTCTTCTTCTTCTTCTTCTTCTTCTTCTTCTTCTTCTTCTTCTTCTTCTTCTTCTTCTTCTTCTTCTTCTTCTT